>NC_066364.1:73432337-73758019 GCF_013377495.2 Cygnus atratus | reverse complement strand
TTTTAAATTATTCTAGCTTCTTAAATTATTTTTGTGTCTGTTGGACAAATTTAAATGCTAGGTAGTAATTTAAAAATAAACGAGTTTAGATATTAGCTGCAGTTCATTTTTAAAGTAGACTGTGGGATATAAATCTCTTTTTTTATATATTCCTCTTTCATTTTCCTTTTCATACAGGGCAATATTTAGGCCACTGTGTTGAAGAAAATCCTGCAGTGTGATTATCTCCTCATTGAAATGCTCTCTATTGTGCTTATTTGTTTGATGTGTTTTTCTTGTACATTGTATTTCTGATGGCATCTGGGTAAAATAATCATTATATGTCACCCATACTATCTCTTTTAATCTCCAGAAGATTAAGCATGTTTATTTAAAAAACCCTTTGATAGTGTCTTCACTAGCTCAGCTATTTTATAAAATTGGAAATAATGAATCAGGGAGATGCAATTTTGATAATGCCATTTACACAACTCCTATGAGGCCAGCTAGCAAAAGAACTGGAAATATATAAGTATTTGACATACATAGAGTGAGAATGGGGAAAATATTGTAATTTCATGTAGGTTATGAAGTGCTTGGAAAAATACAGTCAGCAAAATTGCATTTCAGTTAATGAGTCACATTCTTCAGGGAACGGTGGACTCAAGAGATGAGTAATGAGATCAGGAATGGCTCTTTTCTTCTCTAGGTCACCAGTTCAAATCCAATATGGGTAGGTAGCAATTAAAAGTCACTACTATTCGAGGGCTCTTGATCTGAAATGGAGCTGGTGAACTCATGGACAGTGGGAAAAAAAAAAGAAAAAGAAAGACTATCTGGGAAAATCACGTGCTTCAGAGCCAGTATAGTGCTCACCAGTGCAGAGCAAAACTTCAGAGGCTTTCTGGAACTCACTGTGAGCTAGCTGTAAATGCTCTCATGAGACTGATCAAGGCTCTGTGGTCTGAGGGCTAATGCAGCCCATTTCACCAGTCCAGAGTTGTAGGCCGCAAGAGGGAGCTGAGAGGCCCCAGTGCCCCTGTGGTTTGGGGTGTTGAAGTTATGCTGTTGGAGGGGTGCAGATGAGGCCAAATGAGTGAAAAAACACATGCGGGACATCATGGGCTGGTCAGCACCACAGCAGGCTACCAAGGGATGCAGTCTAGAAGGACAGTCTAAATAACGTACTCTGTGAGGCTGAAATATACTCGGACTGTATAGGTGAACTGCTTATACCTGGCACTCAGGAATTTCAATTTTCACTTCCTTTTTCTCTTTTCTGCCAGTGCAAGACCAGAGAGGGATCCTCCTGAGTGAGAGCCATAGGGCATACAGTCTGACTCTGCTTTCTTACAACTTTATGCTGTAAATCCAAATTCTTGAGAATTTGTGTCAGACTATGGAAGGAGCTTTCACAAAGCACAGAGATCTGTAGCAGACAAATCAAAGTGTGAAGAAATGAATCTATTTCAACCATCTGAAACTGTGATTTGGCATATAGCGAGAACAGCTGAGACAGTTGGGGAAATTTTACGCAGATCTCGTCCTGATAGTTGTTAAAGCAACTCATTTGCACTGTGCACTTTATTGTTTTCCTGGAAAATAATCTCATCAAGCTACCCAGATCAGCTGGTCTCAGAAAACTGAGGTTATCTTTAAGACAATAGATATTCACATGAAAAATAAGAAAAAGAAAAAATGACACACAGAAGAGCAGACAAACAGGAATTAGGTGAACTATTTTTTAAATATCCCAGTCCTTGCCTTGATCCAAAAGCAAATCATCTGTCCACATAACAGGAAAAAAAAATTGGCTTGTATTCAGATATGTGAAAGAAATGAAAATTCCAATAAGCAAGACATACATCGCTGGGCTTTGGGAAGGCTTTTCACAAATGACCTGCGTAATTAAAATCTTCATTGCCTTCTTGGCCCAAGAGAAGTTAATGGCAAAACAGCTACTAGCATCCAATAACTTTATTTAAATGTTGTTTATAGGGAAAGACTTAGGTGCCTTGTGGGCACTGAAAATTAAGATATAAATACATGTTAGCCATTATCAACTTGCATACTTTTAACAAACCGCCTTCAGGGATTGAAAGCTGCAGTCACATATATCAGGTGTCATTGATAAGCATATGTTTTAAAAGAACAGCCTATCACAGGAAAATTATTAGAGGGGATGCTTCTGCATTTATATAGTAAATAAGGAATGACCAAGATCTTGGGCATTTCAGTTTTGTTGCTTAAAACTTAAAAAAAAATATTAAATTTTATTCACTTCAAGGCATTCAAATGAACCTTTGAATTAGCTTTTTTCACAATCTCTCTTTTTGTTTTGGAAATGAAGGATTTTAATTCTCTTTTTTTTTTTTTTTTCTCCTAGAAATTTTACCTTTTTCCTAACGTGAAAAAAGGGTGGGTTCCATAAGTCAAAGCTTATTTTTTTCTAAGTCTGCTTTCAAAAACATTGCTTTTTTTTATTTAAAAAAAAAAAAGTAAACATCAGTTACAGATCTTCTTGCACATTTTTTCCATTTGGAAACTTGTTCCTGACTGGGGTGAGTTTTGAAAAACTAAGAGCAGAGAAAGAAAGGAAACTAGAGAAAAGAGAATGTCATGTGCCTTTCAGTTTTTGTAGTACAGTTAGGGATAGAAAGCAAAAAACGTATGATGAAAAGGAGAAAAGCAGTTCTGTAAGCTGTAGATTTAGTGTGGTTGTTTTCCTATGGATTTTAATATGTTGTTGTTTAGAACTCTGAAGGAAAACCTCTAAATGTTGGAATATTTATAATGTCTGTTTCTCGTGTGAGTGCTTTGAAATCTAATGGGGGAACTGGCACTGCTGCCTCTTCCCAGAAGAAGAGGCAGCACTCACTCTTTCTGCACAGCCACCCAGGGCTCTTCTGAAGATAGTCAAGAAATCTGTGCAGGCTTTGTTATTTCTGAGGACTCTGTATCTTTGTCAAATTTGGTTGAGCTCAGGCAAGAGATTCAAAAGGAAAGATGTAAGCAAACACAAAATGATATGGATGCAGCTTGATGCTATAAATCTTATTTCCTTAGGAAAAAAAGCTATAAGCATTTTTCAAAGACAAGTTTTCAATAGTAAAAATGAAAAGAAATTTCCATTTGAAATGACAGGTTAGGTTTCTTGTAAAAATGTAGCCAAAGTGTGTTTGAAGCCCAAGTGATTTGTTTGTTTGTTTGTTGGACAGGAATATTTTCCTCTCTCATCAAGTTCAGCCTGTGCTTCTTGTGAGACAGAGAAATGTTCCTCCCTCCTCCAGACCTAGTGCAGACCTCTTGTTTAACCTTGCCTGAGGTGACTTGGCGTAGGTTAGTGGGAGATGTTGGATCAGTGCTCTCATTGGTGCCAATAAGAAGTCCTTCTTGTTGTTCACTGCAGAGATGAGCACGGCTCCCTGGACCTGGTGCTAGTCTGTAAGTATGGATCGGAATGAACGGCTTACTGCAAGGTAGCATCTAATATTCATATATACTGAGTATCGTTTGCTCTTGCCTGTCACTGAGAAAAACTTTGTTCACCATTAATTCAATTGTGTCTCGTAGCTCTCCTTTTTTTACCATGCTGCTTCTCCATGGAATAGAAAAAATAAATACTTCCTCTGAGATGAATCCCTATGCCTGCCCTTCTACAAGTAAATGCTCTCCTTGCTCCTATCCTCTTGACAGCATCGAAAGTTGCTCTGCCAAGAGTGCAGAAAGTAGCAGACTTCACATGACAATCAGCCCACAGAGAAAGACAAAGCAAAGAGCTTTTTGACTTATTGGTGCTATCACCTCTTATGAAGCAGTAAATTGGTGCAGAGACAAGATGATAAGGAAGTGCATCTAAGACATAGGAAGCAGCCAAGTGTAAAGGTCTTCTTTCTTGTCAAAGATCCAAGAAGGCCTGGCATCTGCTTCAGCATCTAAAGCAGAGGACTTCCTATGGACACAGATGTCAAGCAGTGGATCTTTGATAGTGTCTTGGTAGCTGAAGGCAATACACCTGTCTGCTGCCTTTAAGTTTCTGCTCTTGCTAATTTTACTGTTAGCTGCAGCTCTGAAGTAAAGTAGCCTGGCTTGCCTGACACTCTTGGTACAAAATCTTCTGCAGCCGAGGCTCCTGCCAAGAGGAGGAGTCAGGAAGACAACTTGCACTAGAGGGAGTTTGCACATGGACTGGTGAGAAGGAGAAAAGTGATGCCTCTCTTGGGTTGGCATGGGCTGCTTTGGGGTGGCTTCCTTAAACAGCAGAGGTGTTGGTGAGTGGGCTGGCATGTGCTCTTTGCTCTGGCAGACTGCGGTTATCCTCCTTATTGTTTTGACAGAGGCTGCCAATTTTTGTTTCCTAAGTATACCAAGGAATAACATCATTAGCTAGGAAAGCAAAAAGGGTTGGGGTTTCCCTAAAATACCTCAATATAAACTATGGGTGAAACTGTCTAAATACAATGAGGATTTTATATCAATATGTCCATACAGGTACAAATTAAAAAATATGTATGCATGTATATATATAGAAAAATTACTTCAGGGTAAGTCTCTTCCACTTTGATCATGAGTTCTTAGCATATGAAAGTAACAAGCAGGTATTAAGTGGGCTGCAAAACACAAACAAACCTTTTAGCACAAGCATTTCCTTGCAAAAAGGAGGTCTCTTGGGCTGCAAGACAGTGCCGGTCTCCCCCAGCCAGTTCAGTGCCCCGGTGCAGGAGAGTCCCTGACAGCCCACTGGGACGGTCACATCTGTGCTTCTGCCTGACAGAAAGTGATCGGAAAGGAGGTGTGGGCTCTGACATCCAGCATGGCCAGACACCAGCCAAATCAAGCCAGAGGATAACATGGAAAGGAGAGAAACTCCACATCTATAGAGTAAGTAGCCTTTGCTGATCTAGGTATGCATGGTTATCGTGTCAATGTTAAGGAAGACAATGTGTTTTTTGTTTTTTTTTTTAAAAAAAAAAAAGTTAAAGTTCATTCTCATATGCCAAATATATTATGGTATTGCCTGTAGCTGTTGGTGAAAAACAACTCTCCATTAAAAATGTGGCTTCATTTAAATCAAAAGATTTTGCAGAAATTTGATTTTTGACTTTTTATGGTGAAAATTCAAAACAGTGTTTCCATAAAGATGGAGCATTTCATTTTGATGTGTTGCTTAAAGTATTGTAAATTAATACTATACATTATCTGTGTATTATTAGACATATCAAAGATGTACTATTGCAACACAGAATGTAAAACCAAAGTGAAATGATTCAGAGCAAAATATTTTTAAATGGTCCTTTACTGATTTATTTTTTTAAGAATTTGCAATTGCAGGAAATACTTATTCCCCAAGTAGCTTTTATTCTAACTGGGAACTAGAGTTATTGAATTGATGAATAGCCTGCAAACAAAAATTTCAGTTCCCAGCTGACTCTGTCCACTGGTTTATCGACTTATTTTTGGACTCCAATGAAACAACCCATGGCAAAGGCTGTAGATAGCCCTAGGAATTTGTGCAGGCTATAGAGTCTTTCAGTCGTGGGCTGCTGGTTCAAATCCAGGGGGCCTGCATGGGAACAAAGAAAAGCTGATAGCATGACTTCAGCTGTGTGGTATGAGCTTACCTCCCTGGGTGTAGGTGACAGCAACAGAATTAGCATTAATTAGTCCACTTTGGCATCTTGGCCAAAGTTTGACACAGTAAAGTGGGGAAGCCTACTGTGCTGCAGACTGAGCTGTGCTTGCTCTGTGCGTAAAAATATAGCTTTCATTTTCCAGGTCCAATCCAGGCACTTTTCGTTAGCACTGTCGCCATGATGCCAAAGGGAAAGCTAAGAGAGCTGCCTAATAACTAGCAAGAACAACAAGAAAGCATCAGACTTGGTAATTGGTTAGAGATAGTACCCTGGGAAGATGGGGACAAAAGGCAGTGAACTGTAACCAGCTACACACTCCAAGGTAACTGGCAGTCAACACTGGATTAGCAACCAAGGCAACTTTAATAATTTAACTATAGCATTCACAGTAATTTAACCACGCTATCCAGAACACAAAGCTAATGGTGAGGTAGTGAATGATGCCAGAATAAAAGTAATATACAAAAAGTTTGTTGAATGCCAGCACAAAAAAGAGTCTCCATGGAGGGGGCTAATATTCAGATTTGGTTTTTGTTCTCTTTTTTCTCAGCTAACTTGAAAAGCAAGCATTTCATTTTCAGTAGTTATTTACTATCCAGTAAGTGAAGATGGGCTGTTTCAGAAGTTCTTATTGACAGCTGACTTACAGTGTGTAACAGACTGACACATTTTGCTGTCTGTGAAAACTGAGTAACAAATGGTTTTGCTGTTTACAAGTCAGAAATGAATCAGTGGATCTGAGTTACAGAGCACACTCCCAAAACATGCAAACCCCTCTGTACATGCACTGCTTGCAAATTCTGCATTCATCTAAGTTAATATCAGCCAGTAACTCATCCTAATTTGTGGAGGTTGAAAAAATAAAAAAAAAAAAAAGTATAAAGTGAGAATGCAGGAATGCCGTAGTTCAAAACAGGCTCTCAAAATTTATTTTATAGCTTGCCTACACACAGAGTCATACCACTCTATTGCTGCGATTAAAATGGTAGAACCTCTCTCTAAGGATTACACCCACCATTTTATTGCTGAAGATGCTATCCTGAATAAAATCCATGATCGTCCTCTGTTGCATTCTCTAACTCTGGGAAGTCAAATTCTTTTCCAGAAGTGACAAGGTAAAATGGCTGCTTCTTTTACAATGGGTGCTTTGTGTACATATTCATAGGCAGAGCTTTTACTTAATGACAAAAAAATGGATTTTTACAATCCTTTACTCCCACTAGCATTGAGGAGTCCATACAGTTAGGAAAAAATGAATTAGATTCGATTGTGGCTCACATCTCCTGATTGAACCACTACTGCAAACTCCTGTTGCAGTAACAAATCCTGCTAATTGTATTGTGCAAACTAGCTACACAGCCTGAGCTGAGGAAAAACTCCCAAAGAATACATTTATTTTTGAATACATACTGGATGCTGCTCTCAACTTCAGATTGTAGTGGCCCACTAAATCAATTCTGGCACAGATTTGGAGACCTCTGAGCTGGAAACTAGGCAGATCCCAAGTATCACCACCTGCTGGGAATACTTTTTTTGAGCACTCCTCAATGCTAATGGGAGTAAAGGATTCTAAAAATCTATTTAGTACTTGGCTAACTGTAGTTCTAAGCACACACTAAAGAAACTGGTTTTCATTCCCATTGAGTGCTTGTCTTTGAAAAAACTCTGAAGCCCATTGGAGGCATTAGTGTGGTGGTGGTGGGTGGGGATAAGGGGGGTATTCAACTATAATGCTTAGTTTTTGCTCAGTTTATATGAAAAAAAAATATATCGGGGCAGGTTCCCCTGTGTGGGAAACAGAAGAAAGGATGCAGAGAGAAAGAACATGTCTATGATAGTCCTCCTTCCAGGGACTTTTCTGTCTCAGAAGAGCCCACTGGAGGCAGAGGCTCACTGTCTTTGGACATCTTTGAGGACCTTTGCAGCTTTCATCATTCGTTGAGCACATAGCCATCAACTTGTCTTTAAAGGCTGATGTTTGCCATTGCACCTGTGTATTAGCTCTCTGACTGCCAGTGGCCACTTTGGGGAACTTGCACCTCGCACTGCGCTACACAAGCACACCACAGATGAGCTTCACAGCTGGATCTTAATGTTTCCACTAGATCACTAAGTACACCGTGACAGCAGAAACAAGGGTATCCCCAAGTATCCTGGATCTAAAAGACCAAAAAAAAAAATAAATTCAGTCCTATAAAAAGTCAGCCCTATAATAGGTCTTAAAGGAAGGCTAGTTATATCTTTGTTCCACAAAATGTAACATAAACTCCACCACTCATCATTTTTGGCCTGAAGCTTTATCTACATGAGAATGCAGCCCTATCATTAGTAATAGCAGTCCAGAGCATTTTTTATGAGTTAACAAAAATATTAGGCATGCTATTAATACCACCCATTGCACAGATTGACATGAGAAATGATTGTTAGTGCAATTTCATTTCTGTGTTATTTTCACAGACTCACAGAATGGCCAAGGCTGGCAGGGACCTCTGAAGATCATCTAGTCCAACCCCCCCCCGCCAAGCAGGATCAGCCAGAGCACGTTGTGCAGGATGGCATCCAGGTGGATTTTGAATATCTCCAGAGAAGGAGACTCCACAGCCTCTCTGGGCAACCTGTTCCAGTGCTCTGTCACCCTCACAGTAAAGAAGTGCCCTCTCATATTTATCTGGACCTTCTTGTGCTTCAGTTTGTGCCCATTGCCTCTCGTCCTGTTGCTGGGCAAAACTGAAAAGAGAACAGCTCTATTAAAGAGCTACTAAAGTAGAGCTACCAGCTCTACTAAAAGAGACCTCCCCCTCACTGTTTTGGCCTGTGGCAAATTTCTGGCCTGAACTTTGTGCTCAGCGCTATATGGGTGCCCAGGAAGGAGTCTACAGGTGATCCCTGGCATCCTTTACCAGCTCATGGTAGACCACAGCCTCTGCTAGAGAGCCAGGTTGGAAGACAGTGAGTTAATTTGAAATTTAAGAAATTAAGAAATTTAAGTTTCTGTAACTGAAAAAGCTACAGGGGAAAAAAAAAGCTGTGATTGCTCTATATCCATTCTGTCTACTTAATCTCTTAGGTATTTATACTGGGCCTACTGCAGTGATACACTAATTCAGGCTGCTCAGTCAGACTGTGCTCTTCACATCCTTCTTTTCTTCACATTTTCTCGTCATTATCTATGACCTTCCCATGGATGTGCTTGGATGATTTTTTCCTTCTCATTCTGGTTTGTCTCATCCTTTCCTCTCACTACTTATCTTTGAGGAGCAGAAACCAGCCTTGGCTTGCTACTGAGAAAAACAGATACAAAGAGATGCCTTCGACATCTCCCTCTGAGGCCCTCATGTCACAGCCAGCAGAGGAGTTTGCACTAAATTGCCGTAACTGAATATCTTCAGCCAAGAGTTCCATCCAGCCTCAATAGGCATTGATAGGCAAAAACATGCAATAGAAGAAGCCACTGAGGAAATCTCTGCAGAAGTGATGTTGGCAGGTGACTAGGAAGCCCTAATCCCTTTGGATCGGGACAAAACCACGTGCTAAAAGACTCAATCTTTGGATTATGGAGAAAATTAAGATTCTTGCCAAGATCCCTTGATTGTTTCAGACAAATTGGGTTAGTCAGAAAGACTTCTTGTTACAGGTCACTTTTAGTCTTGAAGATTATCTTCTGAAAACAAGAGTAGTCTTTGCTATCAGTTTGATGCATGCAATTTTGTTGTGTGCATCCTTTCCCAACCAATTGAGTAGCTATGCTCAGTAATGTGAAACCCCCACTGGATTTCAAACACACTACAGTACATCTACCTCCAGGTATCTCAGTGATAGAAACGATGGTGCCTGCAAGTACTGCATTGTGATTAATTTAAAATGCATTTACTGATTTTTCAGGACCTTCAGGGTTTTTATGAAGTTTTCAGAATGATTTAGGATCCTTAAAATAAGCCTACTACAAAAAGAAAATGTTACTTATACAAAACACTTCATGATGCCATGGAAAGACAAACCATATTCAGACCATTTATAATTGTGCACAGGTGGATTTACGATTCAACAGTGAGCAAGTTAAACTGCCTGTTAGTCAGATGTAATAGCCAGTACCAGCTGCACCAGAAGCTCTCTTCCTATATGTTTAATGGGCAGGGGTAAGGCTATATTTAGATTCACCAGAAGCATCCAGCATTGCAATATGTACTGATATCTTTATAGAGTATAAAGCTCATGTGGTAATGAAGCTACTTTCTCTAATAATGTTATAATTTAGGCTGCAGAAAAAAAAAAGGGGGAGGAGGGGAGGAGGAGGATGTTCCCCAAATAAGAGAAAAGCAGTCTTTACCAATTTAAAACATCTGTTTTGGAGAGGGTACTTCTGTGGGTCTCCTTTTATTATTATTTTTTGTTAGCTTTTAATTAGTCTCTTCTTAACTGCTCCGCATGACAAAACATCACTCTTTCCAACCCAGGGGGAAAATACTGAGGTTCCTGTTTGACTATCCCAGTGCTTTTCTGACAGCTGAATGTACTGCTAACTTTGACTTTTTTTTTTTTCCTCTTTGGAGCTCTTCTTCTGTGAAGCCCTTCAATGACATGGCAGGGACATTGTTTTTCTTGGGCAACTGAGACATTGCTTGCAGCAGGTGAGGATGAGTTGGTGGTGTTGCAGCCAATAGCAACCTGTGTGTAGTAGTAATTCCACCAACTTTGGGGGTCTCTCAGTCAGAGGATGTCCTTCCTTGATACTTAAGAAAAGAGGACATGAAGCTGATCTCTGGAAGAGAAGTAAGGAAGAAGACTCCTGAGCTGGTGTTAAACCCCAGGAAAATCAAAGTGAGTGCCTAAGTGTCTCATTGTTGTCCTTTCCTGTCAGTTCTCAGGGCACAACGGGACAGCAGTCCTTCTGAGAGCCTCTAGGGGCTACTCCAGTTCAATAAATAACAGTAAATAAAATGCAAAACCATTCTTGAGTCTGATAAGGGCTGTATTAATTTCTGGTGTAATATCTTTGACTTCAGAGGAGTTACGTGGAATGGACTTTGTCCCACTGAGCCTTGCTGTCTGCTCTCACATTGCCGTGGAGGATAAGGGTTGACAGTGAGTACAGCGTATCCTCTTAGGACACAGTGTTTTGTCTTGTTTTCATGGGGGAGGAATTAGTCTTTCGGTGCTCTTTATTGCTTTGTTCCCTGCTTGCTGCTAATATTATAAAAGTAGCATCTTTAGCTCATGCTGAGATCTACATAGAACACACAAACTTGTGTAAATGACAGTTTTTTCACTCTTTGCTAACGCCTTTATGAAATCTGCTTTTATTCGTATTAATAAGAATCAATGTTTTACTAATTTGTTCTTTAAAGATACCACACACCCTTGATAATTCTCTTCCACCACATGGGGTTTGGTTCACTGTGAAGTGTTGTACGCAATGTATGAAGCACGGAGAGAGAGCACATATACAAGAGAATAGGCGAGCGCACGCCCTATGAGTGCAGTGTATTTAAGAAACTCAGACTTTAGGAGAAAATCTCTACAGGATATCAAAGCAAATTTCAATCCAAGAAGGTTTCACTGTGTCAATAGATGTAGCACAAGGGCTGCCTGTTGTTTCACAAACAATGAATCTTCTCCAGCCTATAAATAATGTAAAGACAAGGCTCAGAATTTTTAAAAAATTCTGCTAGCTTGAGGCTACCTACCCCGCATGCCTCCTTGTTTACAACTTCCAGTACAAACATATATTCTGTTTGTTTTCAGACAAAACATCAGCTTTCCTGACTTCTGGAATTAACCTCTAATACATATTAGCAGCAGCCTTTCAAGTAGTTTTTGCATACACAGGCTTTCGGTAACGTGACCACGCAGGGGTGTGCTCTGACACCGTCTAGAGGTGAGCTCCTTGGTGTTAGGTGTGCAGTGTTAACAAGATGTCACAAGCAGCTGCTCATCACTTGGAAAACATCTGCTGCTCAGGTAAGCACTCTAAAAGCCATTTACAAATATAAAATGAAACAGCACTCTGAGTAGATCTGGGGATGCAAAGGGGAGGCTACACAAAGGGCTGGATTTGTGAAATTCAATTTTTTGTTCACAGGTAGCAGGTCTGTTGTCATCCTAGGCATGTGAGGGCCTGAATCCCCAGCATCTACAGGAGTGCAGGTGAGTGCCCTCACTACCTGAGCTCTCCTCCCATGACATTTGTCTCTCATCTAGTAGTTTTGATATTCTTTTTTTCAGTATAGATGCAGTAAGCCCAGCGGAGAGAGCCTCTGCTTAGTGTAGCTTGTCTTGCCAAGCTTAGGGCCCCCTTCCATAGTACAGACACATCAGTCTGAACCCTGGCAGGCTATAGAGGGCATAGCTCCCATGCCTGCCACTTCCTAAAGGGCTGGCTCTCATACAAAATACAGTTGCCTGTCTCTGTTGTGTAGTGTCTGAACCTGTACCTCTGTCTGGGGTGTGCTCTAAGACAAATATTCATCTGTGTAGGTTTTAGACTGATTAGGATGGAGATGCTCATGAAGACAGTGGTAAAGCATTGGAATGGGCTGTCCAGGGAGGTGGTGGAGTCCCTATCCCTGGTGGTATTGAAGAGACGTGTACATGTGGCACTAAAGGATATGCTTTAGTGATAGGATTCTGTAGGTCAGGTTGATGGTTTGATTTGATGATCTTGAAGGTCTTTCCCAACCTAAATAATTCTGTGATTATGTGATTCTATGCTCAAACTAAAGGTGCTTTTATTTAGTCAGAGAAACAGAACCTTGGGTCCTAGAGCTTAAGGAAAGGAAAACAAAATGCAAGACACTGATGGAGTGTAGTCAGGAAGGGAGATTTTGATAGCAATTTTGGACTTTATCACTTAAAAGCACTTGAATCCATTTTCTTCCAATTTCAGGCACTTTCACTTTTTATTAGAAGTCTCCTGAAACACATCATTTCAAAACAGAGGGACATATGACAAAACAGAATTTGGATCGAGGACAATTTAGTCTATGGCTCTGTCTGCTACAGTTTACATGACAAAACTATAATGAGGAAAGGCTTCTGTCTAGGACTGAAATCTTGCCTACCTCTGAATGTCTTCAGAGCTTTATGTTTGGTATTAGCCTCTCTGTTTTCCTGGAGGTGTTTTTTTGTTTGGTTGTTTTGTTGTTGTTTTTGTTTGTTTGTTTGTTTTTTAATGTGCCTGAGGTTTTCAAAAGTGAATGCAAATTACTTAAAAGTACATTTTTGGGTTCAAGGAGGAACAAATGGATGCCTCCAATACCACCTGAGAGACCAGGTGGCAGAGTATAATCAACACGAAAGAACTGGATTGAGTTGGGGCCAGTTGAGGAACAACTGCAAGTCATAAACATATGATAGCTTTCTGATGCTCTGTGGGAAGGAGTGTCCACCTAGCTCTTACCAAGATTGAATCTTGGCTGACAGACACCCATTTCTTGAAAGCAGCACAGTAAACTGCTCAGCCAAATTCAGTGACCAGGCACAGAGGGTAAATTCCCTGCTTCCCTGCTTCCTGCTGATTCATTCAGGAAATAGCAGCAGCAGTTTCTTGGATTATCTATGGTTGTAGCTGTTGTGCCAGTGAAACCCATTTAGGAGCTTTCAGTCTGTCACTTGTATAATCAGGAAGTATGCTTGCTTGTAAGAGGAAAAAAGCTTGGAGTTGTCCAAATTTAAAAAAGCAGCAAGGGGGAGGGAAGGGTTACAAAGTCAGCTGCTATTGCTACTGGTCCCCCAGAAGGTGATCTGTTTTTGGGCTTTCATTAACTCTTGAAGGTAATCTCAAGGCCGTACATATCCAGCTGAAGTATTACTTCCTTGCTGCCCAAGTCAGCTTTTGTGTTCTACAAATGCTCTACAGGAATATCATTATAAATCCATAGCTGAAAGAGCCTGTGCATCTTAAGTGCTCTTTCATTTGCCACCTCTGAATATACTGCCAGCAGAGATTTAGAACATTGGCTCTGTAAATGCTTTCATGTCAAGACTAAAGGCAACACTTGTTTAATTCATTCTTTGACCCAACAGTAGCTTTATCTTAGGTTATCACTTGTTAAGCTCTGCAGAATGTTTTAAACATGAAGGGGGCTGCTGCATATATACATCCACTGTACTGTATTTTACTTGTACAAATTTGACAGTAGTGATTCATATACATCAAAACCATTTCCTTTCTGTGCTGCAAATAATGCTTTACTTTAGCTCCATTCACAGATTCACATACAGGACATGTAACTTGTTCTAGGAAGAAAAAAAAAAAAAAGGAAAAAAGAGAAAATTGCATTTATCCTCTATCCAATATCCTCTATCCAATTTGTAAATCTTTATTTTAGGTCACAAGAGCTCAAGGGTGTTTATACTATTATATACTTGTGTGTATGAGAGAGAGTCTTTGTGTGTATATATAAATATACACATGTATATGTTTGAGTACACACATTCATAAATAAAAATATGCACAAATATGAGGCCAGTTGCAGCAATGATATATGCTGTGGTATAAATGGAGGACTGGATTTATACATCAAATGTACTGCAACCTGATTAGAATAACAAGCAAAGGGGCAGAGTGGTTTGCTCTACATCATCCATTGGCAGTGCAAAACCGAAATAATTACACTATTCTGTGTAAACCCATCTGTTCTGCCAGCATGGGATTTATCCCTAAATTGTCAAACAACTGCAGTTGTATTTAGAATCAGCAGCTGACCGTGACCCCCAGAAGTGAGGTCAACAGAATCATTCTGGATTTGCATCGCAGAACAAGAGTCAGAAACTCAACAGTTTTGTGTTGTAAAGAGTTACAGGACTAATTTGTTACCAGTCTGCGTTCACTCACAACCGTGATGGTGTCTACACCATAGGACAGACCATTCAAACATTGTTTCATCCAGACACTACATCCTTGTGTTGTAGCCTGATGCCTCACTCCCGTGACAAGATCTGAGTACCTGTTGCCTCACATTTTTGTTTTGAAACAAAAAAAACACGTTTTGTTTTTGGTAGAGATAGAGAGGGAGCCACAACATCCTGTAATAAGTTCCCCAGTCCTGATAGACATGGGACCACAGACTGCAACGCAGACAGATAGAGCACCTCAGCCCTGCGCAGAGGGGTGGGTGCTATTTCAGATAGTTTGATCTCAACATCCGTCTAGTCTTCTTGTTACCTGCTGTGACATCCAGACCAAAATATTTATGAAGCATGCAATATACCAGAATGAAACTACAAGCCTCAGTGTCAGCTCAGGGAACATACCACCATCAAGAGAGTTGATAATACTTAAAAAAAAAAAAAAAAAAAAAACCTGCATAAGTCCCTAGCATACCTAGCATAACGAGCCAGAGATCAGGGAGTCCTTGTCTGCCAGTGGCTGTTGGTGGCTGTGCTGTGTTGCAGAAGCTCACACAACTCTTATAACCCAGTGCCAGTCGGTTAGGACTCGGGCACTGACAGCAACAGACCTCTCTCCAATGCCTCGGCCCTGAGCAATTTCTCAAAGAGATATGTTAACAGGAGTAAAATGAAGAAAATACCCTGAGTAAAAGCATGAAAAAGCTAAAGCTGCATCAGGGAGGAGATGTGGAAGACAGCTAGACAAGGTTTAAAAGATCTTTGTTACGGCACGTAATGGTTGCCAGCAGCAAGGGGGATATGTAGAAGATAGCTTTCTTTTTGGCACTTGCTTGTTTAAAAGCACTTGATATTTGTAATAGTTTTCAGTTAGTGCATGCAGCAATGGCTAACTATAAAAATGCAATACAGAACTTTAGAGAACACATGCCACACACAGAATTAACTCTGACAACATTTTTATTTATTTATTTATTTTAATGAAGAGTCAGATGTGGTTTTCTAAGGGTGAGGACATGGCTTTGGAGTTCTGGGGGCTGAGTTTCTCGTAAGAGAGTTTGCTGTGATTAGGGTCTGGGACAAAAAAAAGAGGGTGAGCAAGAACTGTGTGCTGGAATGGCTTGGAAGTGTCCCCAGCTAACAACAACAACCAAACAGAGACTGCTACCTAAAGTGGGATTCATCTCCTCTAGTCGCAGCTGTCAAAAAGTTGGATGTCTGGTCTGCAGTAATCTCTCAGGCTCCTGTACAATGAGTCACCAGCAAAAAAGGCAGCTGCAGAAGTTAATGAATCCCAGCTACTTGGAAAACAGCTTAAAACAGAAAGATCTGCCCTCCTAAGGGAGGAAAACCAAATAGCACGGATGAGATATCCTTACTTTTTCCACAGCTCCAGTAACATGAAATGAATCTCACTTACTATACAGGCTGATGCTTGTGAAAAAAGAAAAAAAAAAAAAAGTGCTCCAACACAATGGGCATGCTGGAACAGCCAAAATGCTCTGTTATTTGTGTGTGCTTGGGGTAAGAGTGAAAGTCAAAAAGAAAACACTTTTTTTTTTTGGGGGGGGGGGGGGTAAAATAACAACACCAGTTGCTGTGGAAGGTGGACAGATAGTGCTAAATGTTTTGGTTAAGGCTCGAGTTCTGTGCCATTAAATCTAAGGGGGTTTAACCACTGTATTAAGTGGGAAAATTACTGAGCCTCGGACAAGTTGGACTGAGGTCACTGAAACACCTGAAACCAGAAAAATTTTCAATTGCTATAATTTATTTTCCTTTTCAGTGCAGAAGTGCTTCTATTTAAATTTGCTACCGTAACCCATAACAAAGGAAATCCATAGCTCACACTGAACAACAAAACCACAGTCTCTCTCTTAAGAAACTGCACATATTTTTAGGAAGAGTAAACAGTTAGAAAGCCCTAAGGCCAGCTGATGCTAATGCTTTCCTGTTCAATGCATTGAATTGTCTCAAATAAATAAATAAATGAGCCGTCAGTCCTGTGCTTAAAGCTGCATTAATGTCAAACCCATGAAAAGGGTAAGTATGTAACGTAGCATGCTCCACCAGCACTGAGGCAATGACATATTTTTTAGTGTGAGTAGAAAAATTATTTCAGCCATATATTTTGAATATCTGTTTGAAGCTATCACTTTGCAGTGAATAAAATGTGTTTTATCCTTGCTAAGTCTGCAATCAAGTCTAGCACTGTGCCTTAGTGGGCTAATGTTCTCGTTGCTTCAACTTTCCTGCTTGGCAGGGGGTCAGCCTCTCTTTGCTGCTCATATTGAGCAGACAAACTTGCAGATTTCAATTCTGCTGGCATGTGTCTCCGAAATAGATGGGCTATAATGTACCTTTTGGCCTGACAAGGAGACTGTGAATCTGGGAGCATTCCCCTCAGCCAGTGTAGGACCTTAGAGAGGGGCTGATGTTCTGTCATCATCAATGTCATTACAAACAATGTGGTGCCTTAGCAAAATGCTTGAAACACATACAGAGAACTAAATTAGCCATGGCAAGAACAACAACAAAACCCAGCCTACAACCCCTTACAAAAAAATACTCAGATGAAAGCTGTCGGACTAAATAACTTGAACACGAATGGAATTATCTTCTTTCTTTCTTTCTTTCTTTCTATTTCTTTGCAGGTCATATAAGAAGGGAAAACAGTGCTGCACCTTTAATGTAGTTTTAATACATATTCAATGTCCCTTCAATTACTGCCTGAGTAATTAGTGTGGATGCAAATCAAATGTGGAACAACAGAATGATTTTTCGGGCTTCGTCAAGGGACTGGACTTTGGAAGTAGTAGCACTGTGTTGTATTTCATGCAACTTTGTAAAGAGAGGAAAGGAGAGAGCTGAGAATAGCAGGCAGTGGAAGCCTTCCAAACATGCTATATTGCTAACTGTGCACGTAGGAGAATCTACATTAGCACTGCAACCTTCAACTGCTGTGATTTTGCCAATCACAGTTTTGGAAGTGATACTTCCTTGCTCTTTGTGCCCTGAGGGAAGTCTCTGTGCATTACCCTGCTGCCTGCTTGAGTGAATCCTTTATAGCAGAATAAACCTGACCATGAGAAGCAACGAATGTTTTCAAGCCAAACACCCATAAAAAGACTTGCGTTTGTAGCGGGAGTTTCACTCCAGAGATCCCACGTTATTCTTCTTATACTTTTATCCAGAAGCTACCCTGTTGTGACCAGTCTTTTTCAGAGTACCCCAGAGACTGTCTTGTGATTGCCAAGCCACTCTCCTTCATATTTGAAAAGTTCTGGAGTCAGGTGAAGTTCCTGGTGACTGGAAAAAGGGAAACATCACTCCCATTTTTAAAAAGATAGAAAGGAGACCTGGGGAACTACAGACCAATGAGCCTCACCTCTGTGCCTGGCAAGATCATGGAACAGATCCTCCTGGAAGCAGTGTCGAGGCACATGCAAGACGAGGTGATCTGAGACAGCCAGCATGGCTTCACCAAGGCAAATAGTACCTGACCAATCTGGTGGCCTTCAATGTTGTAGTGACTGCATCAGTCAACAAGGGAGGCCCAACCAATGTCATCTACCTGGACTTCTGTAAAGTCTTGGAGACAGTCCCACGTGACATCCTTATCTCTAAATTGGAGAGAGATGGATCCAAAGGGTGGACTGTTCATTGCATAAGGAATTGACTGCATGGTTGCAGCCAGAGATTTGCAGTCAAAGATTCTATGTCCAGGTGGAGGCCAGTGACTTGTGTTGTCCCTCAGGGATCCATTCTGAGACCAGTGCCCATGTGAGCCTAATGAGGTTCAAGAAGTCTAAGTGCAAGGTGCTGCACATGAGTCAAGGCAATCCCATTAGTACAGATTGGGAGAAGAGCTCATTGAGAGCAGCCCTGCGGAGAAGGACTTGGGGATTCTGGTGGACAAAAAAAGCTCGACATGAGCCAGCAGTGTGCAATTGCAGCCCTGAAGGCCAACTGCATCCTAGGCTGCATCAACAGAGGTGTGGCCAGCAGGTCGAGGCAGGTGATTGTCCCCCTCTGCTCTGCCCTTGTGAGGCCCCACCTGAAGTGCTGCATCCAGGTCTGGGGCCCCCAGCACAAGAAGGATGTCGATCTGCTAGAATGGGTCCAGAGGAGGGCCACGAAGATGATCAAGGGTCTGGAGCACCACTCCTACAAAGAAAGGCAGAGAGAGAGCTGGGGCTGTTCAGCCTGGAGAAGTCTCTGGGGAGACCTCGTTGCAACCTTTCAGTACACAAAGGGAACTTATAGAAAATATGGAGAGTGACTTCTTACACAGGCAGATAGTGATAGGACAAGGGGGAATGGTTTTAAACTAAAAGAGGGAAAATTTAGGCTAGAAATTGGAAGGAAATTCTTTACTCAAAGTGTGGTGAGGCACTGGAACATGTTGCCCAGAGAGGTTGTGGATCCCCCATCCCTGGAGGTCTTCAAGATCAGATTGGATGAAGCCCTGGGCCACCTGATCTAGTGGGTGGCATTCCTGCCCATGGCAGGGGGGTTGGAATTAGATGGTCTTTAAGGTCCCTTCCAAACCAAGGCATTCTTTGATTCTATGATAACATACAATGTGGAGCTGTGCTGTCAGCCTCAGAGAATCAAGCAGCAATGACTCCAGCACCTTGCTGATACAGAGTCATCTCCTGTGATGCCACCATTACTCAGAGAATCTGAAATGTGCTAGTAGAGTTTTTCTAAAACTTAAAAATGAGGAAAATGGTTTGAGTATTACTTGGTTCAGTCAAATCAGGTGAAAGACTGAGGGCTGCTGGATGAGGGATGATTTCTGTGGAAATCAGAACATGGATGTCAAAGGTTCAGTTGTCTTTCTGTGTTTCAGGTTCCTGAACTCTGTGCTTCCCCTGCTCCTAACAGCATAAGTGAGGGCAGTCTCAGCTACTGCTTCTTGATATTCACATTTTCTGTTTGGAGGATGCAGCCCACATCAGTCAAAGTTTGTGAGTGACAGGGAAATTTGCATAGGAAACATTAGCCTTCTGTTCTGCTGTATCTGGTTAAAAAAGGCTCCCCTTCTGATTGTCATTCCAGAGGTCCACAGCTTTCTGGGTAGATAAGGGACTATATTTATTATCATTTGCCTTCTCCCGTGACTCAGCAGCAAGCAGGCTGAGGTTCACAAACAAAAGTAAAATGACATCAGCAGTTGTCAAATAGAAAAAGGCGAAGCTGACAAAGGCATTTTGCTTTAATGCTTCTAAGCGGATATTGCAAATCACAAGAGTGTACACACACACAGACACCACACACGCAGTGGAATAGTCATAATGAAATTCTAAAACACTTGCCAGCATCTACATCTTTGAGAAGGAAAAGTCAGTGCCTGGCTCAATAGCAACTTGTATTTTAAGTTCAGGTGATCAAAGATAAGCACAGCAGCAGCAGCAGCTGAGCTAGTAAGCCCTCACTCTGGGATGAAGCCAACAGGTGGCAGCCAGGCAGGCAGCACTGACTTGTGGTCTCAGCATTGTAAAAGATCCCAACAGCCCATGGAGATGCTGTAGGCAATGCCAGTCATGCCAGGCACTTCTCTGCTGTCTCAGCTAGTTTCTGTATAGCTAATACTGAGGGAACAGGAGCGGATAAAAGCAGGATAGCCATGGATCTCTTACTGCACTACCCTGCCTATGATCACTGAGCTCCTACCAATGAATGAGCCACCTACATTCCCACATTATCTGTACATATGTCCATTGATGTTAAGCTTGGAGGGGGACCATATACCAACTTTTTTTGGAACAGCACTAGAAGCACTGTTGAGCATACTGCCCTGCAAACCACTGGGTACAGTCAAAAAAATTCAGTAAGTTCCTCACCAGTGACTGATAACTTTCTCTGTCTCTCCCCTCTTTTCTGTGTGACTTAGAGAATCAAGAGTCTAATCCTACCCACAGATCAGCTTTTTGCTATAATCTGGTACCTTGTTTGGCATTTCCTTATCTGATCAGCTCACCAATCATTTTCCCTTTTACAGAAGGATAAGTAAATGAGGGCCACTCAGAGGAGAATTGATCAGAGTTTGTTCCTCAAACAGAGCCTAATCAAACCTTTTCCTCAGGCTCAGCGGATGTCACTCAGCTGTAAAAGACAGGTGCTCAGATACCTCCGTCCTTTTCTCTCCTCTTTCCTCCAAGCTCTAACCAGAAAGAATATAGGCCTGAAACACAGCAAGAAAGACTTTCACTATGGGCTTGTATTACTTCACCTCTTCTTCCTTTTCTGCTGTTCCTAGATTCCCTTGATCAATAGTCTCTTGATCTTTCAGTTCTGAAAGTCATCTCACCAAGTTTCAAACATATCCAATCATTCATAACTTCTCCCTTCGAGAAATGTGTCAAGTTCCTTTTGCATGTTTATTTCTGATCCTCTTTGCAGATATGTTTAAGAGCTTCCCTACATTAACATTCCTACCTTTCACCTTGCTTCAGAAGATTCCATTTTCTTTTCAAAAAATAAATGCCAGATTTGTTTTTGATCTCAGGAGTAAAAGTATCTTTTTACCTCTGTTTTTGCATCGCTGGGAGTAAGCATTGTCAGTTTTGAAGCCTCCAGCTCACAATATTTTCTGCTTGAACAGAAGTTGAAGCAAAGCCCAAGCATGTATTTTTCACCTTAGATAATATGCCAGTTCTCTAAGGGCAAGAGGCTCAACAGGTAAATTGACATGGATTTTACAGAAATCAGCTATCTAAGTTACACCAGCTGAGACTCTAGCTGGAGAAATCAAAAGCAATCCTCTCTGGAAAGTAAGTACAGTCATCAGTTGTCTTTAAGTTGCTTCTCCTGTCAGTGCACACTTTCAGCTTGAGGATGTCAAAGACTGTTTTCCTGCATCTTCTCCATATTTTATGTGGTCCCCTTTGCACTTTTTGTGTGTAAACTCTTATCCAGTGCTTTCATTTCTCTTGCACCCTGACTCTCAGACTCCGTGCTGAGGTGATCTCTGTATGAAAACTGGCTGACATATCCTATGGCTGTCACTGAGCAAGACCGAGTGGCCTCTTTTTCCACTCAATTGGTTTTTCATACTTCAACGGCTGTCCTGTTCATTTTTGGAGGGCCCTCTATCACCGCTTCATTGCCTACACAAAATAGCTTCTGCAGTTGACTAGGCTAAAAGGATCCATGCCCATTTCTCTTCCAGGTTGCCTGATACTCATGCTTTTTTCTTCCCTGTTCGTTCAACAATGACTGAATTAAGTGGTAGGAGATTGAAAGTCTCAACAAATAAACATAAAATGCTGACTCCTTGATTTCATTATGTCATCCATGATGAACAATGGTCTCCTCTTGTGCAGGTGGAAGGGTGTGCATCAGTGCTGCTGCCTGGCCAGAGCTTTGTTGGAAAATGCAGTTTGGTTGAGGGGACAGGTCCCCGATTAAGAACAAAAACAAGAGAGACTTGAGACCTTTGGAGTGCTGTGATCATCCTTCAGAATTGAAGCATTTCGTCTACTTTCTTGGTTTCACAGCTCAGTTTTTCAACAAAAAAAAATTGAAACATTCTGTGGAAAGCAGAAGCCTTTCATGAAAAATTCACTGCCACTGAAAGCTCCACTCTGTTGCAAAACAGTGTGATGTAAAATTTTTTCCATTGTTTCCAATTAGGAGAAATGTAGAGCTCCCTCTGTACTATGCCAGGGCTCAGAAGGCAAGCTAGCAGTTGTCCTACATCTTCAGTAGCAATTAATGTCTGATTGGCCTATGTGCTCAAGATACAGGTTTGAGAGGAGAGAAAACAAGGCCTAGTTTGCTGAAAGTCCCCTTGAATTCTCCTCAGAAATCTTAAAACTTACCATTCTTTAGACCAAGGCTGAAGCTTTTTCTTCTTGCTTGTTTCTTCCTTAGCTGTTTATGTTGCACAAAGCCCTATGTTGTGTTCTCCCAATTTTTTGGAAAGTTTTCAGACTTATTTCCAATTCTGACCTTGCACGAGGCATGTCACTTGTTTAAGTGATATTTTTCACTAAGATGTATTAAAGAATGCAAATGCCTTTAAGCTTATGTGTCTTTAAACAACAACAACAAAAAAGTAATAATTAATGAGCAGATATGCCATAAAATAATAATAATCACCAGTCCTGTAAGAGGACTTTCTCTCTCTAAGAGAGAAAACTGAGGCTGCCAGTTGCTGCATGGACAGTCTCCATGAAACTTTTGTTTCATCTGACCCTCAGTGTTCATTTTAAGCCTGATTTGGCTAGCTGGTTTGGGCAGTTTTAATTGCACATGCATTAGTCCTCCTTCAGCAGAATATGTGCCTTTTAATCTCCAGGACTTCCAGACTCAGTGGGCACTTTATCCCTGCACATCTCTTCTGTTTTGTGCCTGATTACTGGAATATGGGCAACATTTAGTGGAGGTGGCACATAAATCCTGTGGCTGCTTTCATCATTCTGTCAAAGGGAGGGAAATAATCAAAGACCTGCAGCAAGAAAACAAATGGCCAAATAGCTGTTGAAGCAGGAGGTTCCAGCTCGTTGGAGCTCAGCTTATTACAGGCCATATGCCTGAGTGGCTCCTCTCACTGAGTGCTGCAACCAGCTATGGAAACAAGTGTGCAAGCGCCTGCGGTTCATGAGGTCTGGTTTGCTATAGCTGTGTGTAACTGCCGAGAGCACAGAAAGTAAGAACCCGAAGAGGCTGTGGCGCTAATTGAAGAGAGAATTCTTTAGGAAATAAAAAATTAAAATACAAATTCCCAAAATATTTATGTAAAGATGTTAATGGGCAATAATAATTTGTTTTCCAAGCTCACAGCAGATGCTGTTCTTTTAGTACACAGACTATCTTCATAAATGATGCAACTTAACATAAGTGGTGAAAAAAAATTGATACGCTCTTCTACTTTAAGTATCATGGGGTTGAATTAATAGTTACTCTTGACAGTTACCACTATCTCACACCCTTTCAGCTATGCCCAATGTTTTCAGGGCTGGCTCTGCCACATGATTCAGCTCCTGAATGATGGGTGTGTTAAAGAAGCTGAATGACAGAGCTGGAAGGAAACAGGAAGGGTGGAAGAAGTCTGTTTTCAACCTGGTGTTTCATTTCTCTTTACTCAGCAGAGCTCCTCCCAAGAGCACTGAAGGCGCAGGCCCCAGCCAACTACTTCATTTGGGTGTTAGGAAATTGGAATAATCTAGCAAAAGCAAGTGACCATCAGCAACCAAGAGACTGCTCTATAGCTGCCTTACTGCCCATCTTGTCTGCAAAGTTCTTTGTTTCTCACAGGGCTTAACTGCTTAAGGACTCATTCTAGAAGACATATTCCTGCTAAAGCAACTTCACTAATTCAGAAAAAGTATTCCTAGTACAAAATATGAGACATGCACATTTAGTTATTCAGGAGGAGGTACTCCACTGTAAATTCATACTCTGTCCTTAATTCAAATGGATTTCCCTCAAGAAGGTAGTGCTTCTTCTCTCACCACTTCTTCTGTATGTCTGTGGCCAGGCTATACAGATCCGTGGCCTTTTTCTCCGCCAGCCTGGGGTTATGTCATCTGTATAGTAGTACTTCTTTACACACATAATTCACAACACTATACATAATTCAGTACAGCTGTGTCAGTACACCCACATTTCTTAAAAAGGATGATGACAAGTTCTGTTTCATTTTAGTTATGCTCCCCGTCTATATGACAGCCTCCTCTCCTACCTTTGAAACCTTTCACCTTTATTTTCCAATTTGGTTGCCTTTTGCCTCCACTTTTGTATTGCCCACTTGAAAGCTTTTTTACTTGGGTTGTGTGTCTTGCTTAACTTTCCTAGCAGCACATCAAGTAAGGATGTACTTTATAACTAAAATGAGCTGTGATGACAGCTCTGGTCTGTCTCTGTTTTGGTTTGAAATGCTGTTACATGAAATGCTAGGAAGGTGTCTAGACACAGTGCAGGTAGGCACTGAATACACAGTTATCAGACACTACTAATGCCTCAATGTGAATTGCTGTTGTTTGTGTCCCCCCCCCTCCCCCCCCCCCCCCCCTTCCCACGTTAGTTCAGAGGAAAAATGTATTGTGTGATAGTGTTTTAACCTGCACAGGATGGATTTAACAGCCTTTCTCTTCTTGTAAGAATAAACAAAACTAGACATGGAAAGTCTGTTTCTTAAAATTTAAAAAACTCATCTTACCAATTTTATTAAAATTGGCCATTCTTTGCCTCTGTATCACATCAGGGTTCATTAATTATCCTGCTGTCTCTGAACATGGCTCCAAAGAACAGGGTGACCACTTTTTTTAATAAAATTGCAGATTTACAATTTTCCGGCTCAGTGAATTGCTAGTGTTTAAATATATTGAGAGGCCAGTGCCAGGCTGCTTCGCCTCCCTGTGCGGCATTTTACTGAGAAGGGGATGGTAGAAGGGTGTGTGAGGACAGGAAGAAAAGCTGTAGAGAAGAAAAAACAGGGCAGACAGACATAATGCTGGAACAATCCTTCAAAAACAGAAGGCCTTAGAGTGCCTGGAGGGTCTTGCAGTTCAGGGGTGGCCCAGATCACTTCCTCAACCCTCCTTTTGCTCCCGGGAGGGAGGAAAAAACAATACTTAGAGGGGATGAAGTGTCTCTCTCCTGTAAGGTATGGCCCTTTACTCCAGCAGTGAGGTGAGGATCGAGTTGATCTATCGTCCTTCAGCCTCTACCCATTGACTTGCTGGGGGAACAGGAGAATAAGACACAAACTCTGCACTCTGTGTCTCAAATGCAGCTAGGTTTCACATTGGTATGCACAGGTGCAGGATCTGCTTGGGATCTGGTTGGGAAGGGGAAAGATGAGCCCACACAGGATTTTCCTGCTGTTGTCTGAAATTTATTTATTTTTTCCATTCGCAGAATTGTAAGTTCCTCTGGCAATGGGGAAAACAGGAGGAAAAGGAGTGAGAGACAGGATAATGTGACTAAAAAAATAAAAAATAAAAATGTTGATGATCTAAATAAAAATATCAGAGAAAGAAAGATGATGGGAGCTAGTGACAAAGACAGAGCCAAGGGTTTACGTCTTTGTGCCTGTAGCAAAAGCTGGCATATAACTAAGCAACCTCTTGTGGTGGCCTTGCTTGAGCATGACAAACAGCCTTTCTTACAGACACAAAATAATAAAATATCCAGTTCCTAAAACTCAGCATCTCTTCTCAGTGCTTGCAGTAACGCTCAGGATCCCTAGGGCATGTGGGGACTGCTGGCATGAGACACTGCTGACAGAGGGAGCAGCACTGCAATCTCCCACTAGCTGCTTCAGCAGAGACCAGGGAGACCAAGCTACAGGTGAGAAAGGACTTCAGGTACATGTATCATCTGCTGAGAACAGTGCCAGCTTAGTGCCCTGTTTTACACATGGGTGGACTGATCCAGGCACATCCTACTTGCCTGGCCATGATGCTAGGGATAGCAGGGCTACACCCAGCGCAAGCCCACTGCTGCAAACTCTCTCCTCCATTCTGTTAAAAGTCTTACGGAGACATAAGAGGCCCAAAGGCCTTTAAATATTAGCTTCCTGATTTCCCTCGTCTCTCTCTTTTTGAAACAACTGCAGTTGTTGCAAGAGCAGCCAGGAGCCTTTCAAGGGACCCACCGAGTCCCATTTATGCCTTTGCCAAGCAGTACTGTATGAGGACTGGTTTTGGTGGCAGCTTTTGTCTGGGACTCAGGAGACCAGGATACAAGTCTCACTTGGGATACAAACTTTCTGTAAGAGTTCGGCATGTAAGGCAGAAATTGTGTCCTCTCACCATAAATGACTACAGTGTGCATCCAAGCTGGTCAATTCTGTCTCCCCTCAGAAGCAAGAAATGAAGAGAAATGGACGCTTCAAAAGCGCAGTGCATCAGACCTACTTTGCTTCTAACTTAGGATGAGATAAATGTCTGCCAGAGGGCACTGCTTCTTTCTGTTGTCTGGAAAGAGAGCCCAAGGGTGGCCATATTTGTACTGGGCATCCATGGCACAGATGGATACTTCTATCTGAATAAATTGTGCTTGCAGCCTGCCCTCTGTTTTAGTTTGCTTTGTATAAAGCAAAGGTGTCACAGTGGTTTTCCTTTTGCAGAGATGCTGTGAAACTTAAATCCCGTAATGCCTGTGTGGCATCTACATGCAGAGGTGACCAAGGCATGGGAGTGCCTGTCATACCATGAACACAATGAGATGCTGTTCCAAAGGCTGCCAGGGAGGAGTTCCTCTGTCTGTGGCACCTGTATTCAATACCACGTTTGTGAGAAACACAGGGTCTCAACTACTCCTGAGCGTAGTCTCAACCTCCATGGTCTCAACTACTTCCTGACTTGCTGGTAACATGCACATGTCATGAAGAAGACAGTTTGCTGCAGCAGGGCAAAGGCGGCAGTAGAGTCTCAGCATGTCCAGATGCTGAAGGCATCAGAAGTCCCAGCCATACATTAGCAGAAAGTAAAGGTACTGGGAAATCATTGGCAAGGGAGACAGTGGAAAGTGAACCTAATGAAAAATGTTGTTGTTGTTATCATTATTATTATTTTATTCCTTTTTATTGAAACTACCTCACTTTTGATTACATTCATCTCTATTTCTATCACACACACAAAAAAAAAAAAAAAAAAAAGCACTAGGCAATATTATATGTATTTTCAGTTTGTGTTTTAAGTAAGCACTGTGCTTACTGAAAAGCAATTTTTAAAACATTTCTTGTCCTTATACAAGGAAACTGTGTTGAAATCTTTTCTTCTTTAACATGTTAGTAAGAAATGAATTTTGCTACTTGCTTTGGTGGGATCAGAGGTTCATCTAAATAACTGATGGTTTCTCTTTGATTTTTTATATTTTATATTATTATTATTTTTTATTATTGTTATTTTATTATATTATGTTTTATTTATATACATTTTTATTTATATACATTATGTTTTTTATTATACTTATGTATATATATTTGTATTTTGCTTTTTTGTTCATGAAAGACATCCTAGTGACCATATTCTTCATTTTTAAGATCCTAACCTTATTTTTTCCTAATTTTTGCAATTTTTAATTAGTCACAGTTCCCTGCTCTCACATTCTTGTTTTAGACATGACACTAAATTTTTGTTTACAAGGCACAAAAATGTGTCATAAAAATTAACACAAGGCTGGGGCCGTGCTGATGTTGGCTTATATTACTCTGAAAGAATCTGCATGTTTATTTTAAAAACTCACCTTCAGAAAAAGGTAACTGTTTGATACTTGCAAATACAACTCCAATTTTATTTCTTCAATTTATTTTAATATATTTGCCAAACGCACAAACAAGTGTGCTCTCCTGAATTGGTCAAGTGGATTTGAAATAATGTTTTCCATCCCTCCTCCTTGCACAAGCACACACACACAAGCACACACGCATTCACAGATGCACACATAAATAGATGGGCACATGCACACACATCTGTGCAAGTCCATGGAGATTCCATGAAACATTTTAGTATCGGTGCCAGCATTCAGAGTTCAGTTTGTCTTTGTTTGTATGTATGTGTGTATATAAGGAGATTAGGACTTTGACAAACTTCCTAGGGCATATGGAGAATGCAAGTACAATAAATTATGCTGAAGACTAGATACCAGACAAAAGTGTATGAGTAGCTAATTGCTATGTATGCCATACAGTTGCAAATGAAACACAGCAAGAGATGTCAACAGAGTCCACTACATGGGATTATAGTGATGTCTGAAAACAAAACTGGAAATTCTGACCTCCAAAAATACAACAACAAAAAGAACGTTTGAAAGTCATATGGAGTTTTAAAAATTTTTCAGCTGGAAGACTCTTCCTATAATTCTTTCCCATGGCAGAGTTGCATCTCTAATTCTCCCTCAGGTTGTAAACAAAGACTCCTACCTGATTTCCCAACTCCAAACTAGCAACAGCACTAAGTGTTTACTTCCTTCAGGGGCCTCCACATTTTTTCCTATCCCCTGTGTGTCAGGAAAGTTCAAGGTGGAAGGAAGCAGGAGCTGGGCACTGGCATAGACCAGGGTACATGGCACAAAGAGGGTCTTCACACTTTTTCCTCACAGCAGTCAAAATATGAGCTCTATCATGTTTCCCTGTACGTACAGGATGCTCTCATCCACTCCTCACCAGGCAGCAGGGGAGGCAATGGAGCTGGAGCCCTTTGAGCTACCCACAGGATAGTTCTGCAGGACAGTCACTGTCTTTCTTTCAGGGATGACTGCAGCTGGCCCTAAATCTCCTTCCCACCTCCCTGCAGTCTGTGGGAGCCACTTCTCAAACCTCTGTGTATTTGGGCTCCATCCAGACAGTGGCTCCACCTTTCTCAGCTAAAGGAGGTTTCTCATTCTATGTAAAATATGTGTAAGGTCCTGCTGCAATCTGATTTCTTGTGGAGGTGAGATGTATGTGTCCTTAGGTGAAGTGAAGAATATCACTTAACAATAATGTTAGTACACAAAGAAATGAAAGCAATACATACTGATTTCATAGAATCATAGAATGACTTGGGTTGGAAGGGATCATCTAGTTCCAATCCCCCCTGCCACAGGCAGGGATGCCACACACTAGATCAGGTTTCCCAGGGCATCATCCAACCTGGTCTTGAACAATTCCAGGGATGGGGCATCCACAACCTCTCTGGGCAACCTGTGCCAGTGCCTCACTACCCAAATTTCCACACAGTGCAGGCAGTTCTGCGTTGCACTTGTATAGCAGAGTGGGCCAAGTCTTCTCATGTGGGAGGACAGTAAAGAAGCTCTTCAAAGGATTTTCAAATAAATCACTCGTTTGACTTTCTGAGGATGATTAATGTTGAGGACGGATAGTTGTCAAAGAGAGAGATACATTTACTTTTTCATTTTTACTAGATATACAATTACAATAGTGCTAGTTTTTAGGTTTTGTTGTTGTTGTTGTTTTTCCCATGGTTGATAAAAGTTATTTGTCAAAAATGTGGCTATTTAAGCTGTTTCCAGTCCCTTGCAAATACAGTAAGACATACTGAGTTTCCAAACAGGAGAAATACCAAGCATCCTAAAAATAAGCTTTAGGTTATTTTGAAAAATCCAGGGGCCTGTTTGCCTGCAGTTTTATGAAGATATGTGTACTGTTTCTGGTATGCTGTACAGTATACAGTGCCTTGTTTAGAATTACAAACACCTTATAGATAAAGAATATCAGAGGAATAAGTAACTCTTCTGTTTGGAAGATTACTCTTATATTGAAAATATTTTCAACCCCCACTAGAAATAAGAACTGAGGCTAATTGAACAAAACAACTTTTAAAACACACTCAGAAGTTAGCAGCATAAAACATAACCCATTTTTGCTTTGCCTTCTGCTGATGTTAGCACACTGCACAGCCCTTTCACAGTGCAGCCTCGTGTGGCCACAGCCCACAGACTTCCCTGGTTCAGACTCTGCAACCAGATTTTGAGCAAAAAGTACAGTCCTCTACCTGTGCTGGTTAGCACCCATAGTGGCTGGGTGCTCAGGTCCAAAACCCGCATTAGGATGAAATAATGCTGAATTTCTGCAAACACTGCTCCAGATCTTACAGGTGGTTGCTTTGCTGCAGGGAGGCTATTCACAGAGAAGCAATTCAAGGTAACTATGGGTGGCAGAACTGCCTGTAAGTACCAGCCAGTGAGCCACAAATTGATGTACACATAGTATAGAGCAGAAGGGACCAACAGGTGCTGTGAATGCCTCATATGGCTTTGGAATACCTGATACTACCTTGGATACTACCTGTTTGGGGCAACTGGGATTTGAATCTGCATCCAATTTGGCAAGGAAGCAGCTCCTGGTTTCAGTCACAGTGAATGGAACTGGAGGGGTTTCTAAAGGAATCAGACAAAAATACCACTCATTTGTAACTAAAGGATTATATATATATATACATATGTATACATGTACACACGTATTAAGTAATAAAGAGTTATAAATGTCATTTCCAAGCTCCTGTGGATATAATGCCAAAAGAATTTAAATGATGTGAACCAAAAAATGTGAGCCTATTTTTGTGTGTGTGTGGTTTTGTTTTGTTTTGTTTTCCCAGTATGAATGTGACTCACTGTTTCTGGCCTCTCTGCAGGCAGCTTTTTGATGGCTACAAGTTAAATTTTGTGTCTCTCTGGAGTAAGAAGGCAATTTCATTGCAGTTGTATCTTGTGCAGACAGGGTGGCTGTAAAATTCGTCACTCATTCATGTTAGTCACAGAAGTTATAACTGCATTACTGGAAGACTGAACAGAAGCAGATTGCTGATGCTTTGGGTAATGTTATCTCCTCTTCATATTTATTGCTAATATCAGACAAGGTTTTATCAGTGTCACATAGAGATTTTCTAATAACATGCAAAAGGATTTTCTTTCTGAGAGATTCTGGGTTTAGATTATTTGAATTTCTCTTTTAGATTTCCTTTTTGTTGGAACTTATTAAATATTTCCCTGTAATTGTTAGCACACCTCATTCTAGGATATTGATTATTATCACTACTCCTTTTACCACACTGAACTTTTCAATATTTTTGAACTTCTTTGTAGAGTTTAATATTTCTCCTCTTTCACCAAGTGAGTTACAGCTATGCTTGCATTTTCTCTTTTTTTTTTTTTACATTCTGATAAGCAAAGACCGGAATTTGGATGATCTCCCACTCCATTTGCAGGAAGAGCTGAATGAGGGACCAGCACAACTGGTCTGTGAAGCTGAAAGGGATATCTTCCACAGGGATTCTCACACATTTTTTTATGCATACCCACCCTCATAAAATGGAGAAGTGGTCAAAATGGAGATGAGGATGATGATAACCTTTGGAGGCAGTTCAGACATGTTTCATGGCAGTCCCTGGACAAAGATAGATAGCAAGGCAAAGCCATGCCAAGTCAAGACAACTAACATTTCTTACAAGTGGTTCTGTCTTAGTATAGCAGTACTTATGTGCTTCTGTTTTGACCTGCTGGAGTATGTATAATCGATGTAGGGGTTGGGAAAGTCACCTGACATCAGCATAAGGAAAACATTAAGCTGTCTCAGCTTCCAGCACGTGATTTTTAAGACATTTTACTCCCCTCCTTTTCAAGTATGGATTTACTGGGGAGGTCAAGGGGGCATTAACACTTCCCCTACTCCACTGCCATTAACACTGGCCAGTCCAGCAAGGTGCTGCGATTTCTTTTATGCACACACTTGCATATATATATACATATATATATATACATATATATATGTTCCCTTTCAGACAAGTTTTCATCATCCCGTTTCTTTAACAGTACTTGAAGTTAATTTATAAAATTAAATTTCATCTAAATTTAGTCAGCCAAAACCCCAGTAAAAGACGTCACTGTTTCCAGCCTGTATGACGGCTGTAGGGGAAAGAAAGAAAGAACACTTTCCCACTGTCACCTTGGTTCCTATGGCAAGAACCAAAGCCACAATGGAGAAGCTGTTTCACCCTGCTGTGGCAATTACTGCAAATCACTCCATGGGCACTAAAGAGGGGGGCAAGATGAAATTAAATGGGAGAACTGGCACCATCTCAAACATGGTAAAACAAGGATGTTCCCTCTGCCTGTTGTACAGGCAGGGAAATACTCTGACTGCATAGCCCTCTTGGAAAGTCACTCAAGGCTGCACAGCTTTATAAAGCCAAATGCCCCTGTGTGTGTAAGTAACCTCATTTTGCCCATGTCATTTTATGGCTATATGTAGGAAGGCAGACAGATATGATATGTTTTGCGTGGGGCAAAAAACTAAGATAGAAAAGAGCCTGAGCATGTCTCCCTTTTGGGCGTTCTTGTCTGCCTTCTTAAGGATGAGCTTGTTGGCCTTATAGATAGGACAAATGAGTTTCCAAGGCCTCCTGGGCATATTGGATCTCTTGCTCTCTGGAAAGAGAAAAAAAAATAAAAGACACAACCCATGTACACAGAATATATCAAGTCAGAAAAGAAGTGTCTCCTGTTAAGTACTTTAATGCAATAGAAGCTGAAATGTTGACCATCTGATGTGTAGTGAGTGCAGTGATACAGGAGAAAATGGCACATCACTGCAACATTAATTACTTAATGACACAAAGCTGCTGATATAAAAATTGCTGTAGGTGGTCAAAGTTGAGTATAGTCAGGATGGTGTAGCACTCTGAACTCCAAATATCTATTTGACATTCTGCCTCAAGTTAAAGTATTTTTTTCTCCCTTTCTGAGACTATCTGGTTTCTTTTTTAGTCTTATTTTTTGCTTCCTTCACAGTGTCTAGTTTTCCCTGTCTAGCTCTCCTGGGACAGACTAAGCTGGAAAAACTTCAGTTTGCTGCTATTTTACTCTGCTTTACTTAGCCTCATAAAGTTGCTTCAGAGACAGTCACTTTCTGTCGTATGAGGACAAGATGTCGTGAGGCACATAGCAGAAGAGCAAACCCAGGCTTTGATTAATTGCCAGAAATTGGGATAGGGAAAGACAAAAAGGAGTGGGGGGGGGGGGGGGGGGGGTGTTAAAAATATATGTGTACCAGGGTAAACAGAAGTGAAAGGTACCACAGTTCACAGAAAATACAATGATTAGGGTCAGATGAAACCTCCTAGAGCCTGCTCTAGAGAATGGGAGTCCCCCTCCCACCTTGACTCAGCTCTGGAAAATAGCTACCAGCCCTGTTTAGTGACACAGAGGCTAAACCTTTCTCTGTGATCATTATGTTCACCACAGCCAGGGTTAACTGACCTTCCATGTTGCTGCAGGCCACTACCGTATGGTCTCATCTCCATGATGAACTTGGTGAGATCTGGGCTGTTCTGCTCCCCAAAAGCCCAGACCTTAGCAGTTGGTTTGGAGAAAAAGCTGCGGTAGCAGTGCAGGTCCCTGGCCATTTGTTGGGCTGTGCTGGATGCAGCTGGGGGGCCCAGCACTGCTCCTCACTCATCTCTCAAAAGAGGACCACCAAAGTCCCTTCTTCATGTAAAGGCAGTTGCCGGCAAGAATGTGCATGCTTTTCCTTTCTTTCTGTCTTTTAAATGTGACCTCTTGTGTCCTGCTCAGGCTTATTTATACACAGTGGCAGATAAGAAAAGTGAGTGGCTACATTAAGTACCGTGCTTTGGTTTTAGTGGTTTGTGTAGTGTCCAAAAAACATGAATAAAGGACATTAAAAATACTCTGGGAATTGACTTTACATTTATGTTGGTGCACATCGCAGTTGCCAGGAAAAGAGCAGTTTGGCTAAAGAATCCAACAAAATCTGCTTAGTGGGTCTTCCTTGGCGAGAGCCCACACAGCAGACTGCTTTCATACAGTGCTCCCTTAATCACTACAAAGAGGTTTCAGAGAGATTAATAACAAGCAGAGCAGCATTACACCCACGCAGAGTGACTCAGACGCACCGGCGAGGCCCAGGCAGTCTTTACCTGTGTGGGTCACACAGACACATGCCAATATTTAGTCCAATAAAGTTGTCTTTCCAGCAGCATGAATGATAATCTTGAAGGCTGATGATGACAGTGCCTGTCACGCAGGCCCCGACACCAACACGCAGCCCAATAGGTAACAGCATGTCTCTACAGCCATGTTAAAACCTCACTTTCTCCTCTTCTCTCAGATACTTCTGCTGTTGACTGAAACTGAGAAATGTGTAGCCCCCGTGTCACTCTGTGCTGCAGCTAGAGAGGATCCTGAGAGTAACGAGCATCCATTTGGTGTAAATGGACTTTTGGGTGGCCTTTCCCGAGCACGCTGCTGAGGCAGTGGGCTGCTAACTAGATGCAATGCGGGCAGGAGGTGACATGGCAGTGCTGGGGGAGTTGTGAGCCATCACTGCTAACTCTGCTCATGATAAATTCAGGCCTGTGGACAGTGCTGGTGCTACTGACATCCTGGTAGAAAGGTAGGTACCCAGCATCAGCCATCCATGGTTTGGGGTTTTTCAGCCTTTCACTTAGCTAATATTTTACGTTTTTTTTATGCCATCCCATTCCCCTCTTTCTGATGTGAAAGAGTAGCAATTGTCATTCTGTTAACCTCTCTGGGAAGGGGGCAGTACACAGGAATACACTAGCCAAGAGTGTTTAGGCAGATACAGATTAGCAGAGAATAATAATGCAGTGGCTGTTACAGAGCAAGTTGCATCCAGCAATCAGAGTTGACTAATTATGGATTGCCTCCTGCTTCTAGCTCATTTGATGGCAAAACTCGTGTTGACTTCAATGGCACAGGATCAAGCTCGATGTGCCCAGTGGACTGCGGAAGCCTTGGACTAGCATGCAGGGCAGAAGTGAGCCAACTGTAACATTATCTATGGAAATAAAAGCCTTCCAACAAGACAGCTAGAGCTAAATTGGGGACAATTAAGGAAGCATTTGAGCTCTTCTTCCTACCTGCAATACAGCAGAAAGCCAGCCTCTGAACAAATTAATTTTGTGGCCAAAAACAAGTAAGGCAAGAATATACTTTGGAGAGGAAGAGAAAAGCAAAAGGAACTTCTCCTTTTCTGGCCTTCAAGGGCTCTTCCTGTGCAGAAAGGGCACAGAATTGATTAAAGTGAGGCAGCATCTATGTTGGCTGGCTTACTGAAAGTTTTCTTTGCAGGTTATTTCTCTACATACTGTGTGGCTTCACACAATGGGAATTGGACTAAAGCATGCTGTTTAATGTTTTGGTCCATTTTTTTTTTTCACCTGCAGAAAAGCACAACTACTTTCAATAGTCACAATAATTTTCAGAATGGAAGTTGAAAGATCAAACTCAAGATATCAAAGGAAACCACACCATTAAACTTGTGCTACCCATCCCAAGGTTGTATCGCTTGTGAGAGCAGTAGTCATTTTATAAGGTGTAGATAATAACAGAACTATTCATTAGCTGAATAAGGTCAGAGAAAACCTCCTAAAATGTTTATACATTATTGCATGTATTAGGGATATGGCAATGGAAATAGGAAAACCATCTGCAAGTCAAATATTAGAAGGGTACTCAAAGAACATGTTGGAACAACCAGTAGGATTGGGGCATGAATAGCAGAGAGTGTGCACTGTTCAAGGAAGCTATGAATTAATATAAAGATGGCATAGTATAATAGTAATATGGGCATAGTATAATAGTAATATGGCAGTTTAATGGTAGCATGACAGAACAAGTTTAGCTTACAAGTCTGTTGAAAAAAATGGAAAAGAAGCTTCACTAAAATGTCTGAAGGAAGGCAATTTTTATTTTTCCAGTACTGGCTGCTTTCATTTGTACCATTACTGTTTTTTAGTGAAAACTTCTGGTAAACACTAGGAAGAATAATTTTGAATCATCTATATTATGGAGACGTGAGTATTACACAGATGTATCATTTCCAGTAGAGTTGAATGACTAAGTTTCCAGAAGAAAAAAAAAATATTAAATTCAAGTCTATTATTTCCTGTCCATGAATTTTTCTTGAACAGTGTATGAAGTTACCTACCTTATTCTTTTTTTCAGCTTACTCTGAGAATAATTTCCAAAAACAATTTTATGACCGAAGATTCTCTGTGAGCAGCTTGTTGTAGGTTTTCAACAACAAATATAAAAATCAAAGTGTTTTGGATGTGATGTGTTAGTCACATGGTATTTCTTACCTCAACTGGATAATTATATCTCTGAGAATGAAGTGTTTGGTGCAAATTTTAGGGATTCCAAATCTGCTGTCAGTAAATACTTACAATATTGTCCGTTTTGAAGCACATTCTTACCAGGAAATTTTTCTAACTGAATAGTCATAGGAAGAAAATATGAAATGGCTATTTAAAGCATATTCAAAGCATATTTATTAACCAAAAAGAAGAAATCTTACTCGTTCTTTTCAGATAATTGCAATAGTTCATGATCCTCTTCAGCTAATTGGAGCAATATAATTATTCTAGATTTTTGTTTGTTTGTTTGTTTGTTTGTTTTTGGTGGGGGTAAGTTTTGGGGTTTTGTTTGTTTGTTTTTGAGGATATGAGGATATGAACTAAAGCTACATTCTAATTATCATTGTAAATCACTGTAGGACTTACTTTTTCTTTTTGAAATTTATCTCTGTGCACAGGAAGGTATAGAGGGCAGTTTCCACCTAGCCACCTCACTTCCAAACCTAGCAGGGATTCACTGAGGATTTCAGTACCCAAGCCTTTATGTGCTCCCCTTCCCTTCCTGCCTTCACCAGAGGGATATAACCAGCCACTCCAGCTCCACCCCCCACCCACCCTGCCAGCCCCCCCATATGACATCAGCATTCGGGATTACCTTATAATGAAGGGGAGAACAGAGGTAAAATGGTCTTTTCAACACCTGTTGTGCCAGCTGAAAAGGCTGCTTCTCTTGATGGTCTCTTGATACTACAGTCCCTCCATGTACTGGAGGTAAAGTGAGCCAAGTCTGCTACATGGCAAGTCTGGCTGACACTGACTCAGAAGGGTAACCCTGAGTAACTGGTACCCCCCGTACCAGTGCCGGTAATGCACTGAGGAAGCTGCCAGGACAATCGTGTATGGTCTGTGAGAAGACACTGTCAGAATTTGTCGTAGCAGCAAGCACTGTGATTTAGGCAGCAAGAGGCAAGGCACCAAACTGGCTGATGGTTCACATCAGCTAGCCTGGCTGAGTGTTTAACCCAGTGAATGAATGGGGCATCCGAGCTGAGGGAGCATAGACATCTGTAAACCTTCAAAAGACACCACAGGGTGCAAACATCAGGCTTGTCAGTCTGCACCAGTGTCCAATACCACAATGAATAAATCATGATGTTAGAAATTAAGCTCAGGTCTCAGTTTGCCCAAGACAGTGCCAGTCTGTGTCTGAAGCATGCCTGAGGGGACAGCAAGCCACAAGATGGTGGACTGAGCAATCGGTGACAACCGGTGCGCTGCTTCCATGCTCAGTCACGCTAAGCAAGGCCAACAGTTCAGTATACGCTCAGGGACAAGACTAAGACAGAAAAATAGCCGAGGATACTTTTCTTGATGAGATTTTTTTTTTCTTTTTTTTTCTTGTGTGTGTGTGTGTGTGTGTTTTGCTAGAATCATAAAATCATAGTATGCTTTAAATTAAAAGGGACCTTTAAAGATCTTCTAGTCCAAGTCCCCCTGCCATGGAGGGCTGAGACTTTCTTCCCACAGGCTCCTGAGGTTTTTGGGAATGTGATTTGGAGCTCTGGTGGCAGGGAAAATGTCATAGGCCAGCTCATATTATTCAACATGTTTATCTGTGTTTGTTCATTTGCCCCTTCTCTACTTCTTTTGATCTAAGAGGCTCTTCTCCTGGCATCACCTTCTTTGACTCAGATGTTTTCTTTTTTATAACCTGCACAGAGCTCTTTTTTTTTTTTTTTTTTTTTTTTTTTTTAAGAAGAGGGCAGGCCTATTACTTCACTGTGGCTAGCTTTTGAAGAGCTACTTGCAAAAGAACGCAGTGCTGAACTTGCACACAGCAGAACTGAGATCCCAGTGCACGTGAGGGCATAACCTGGGCTTTTTAACTGTGAAGTCCCAGAGGAACAGTAGAGAAATCTTACGTTCGTAGTCAGCTAAATAAAGAAGCCAAGACTATTAGTGGCAACCCGCTTGAGAGAGTATGCAAGCCAGTAAAAGTGCCACCTAAAAAGCCATTGTTTCTAAAGCTCTAGAGGTTAACCAGTTGCCAAACATCACTGAGGCCAAACATCCCTCTTATTTGAAGCACAGCACCTAAAGAGACCAGCAAGCCCACTAAGCATATATCATGCAAAACCATATTGTTCCAGATGGTCTGTGTCCACAAGCTCAGTCAATTGGGTGCTACTATTTCTTTTACATAAAGCACACTTTCTGTAATACACTCATTGATATTATAGTTAAAAGTAAAATAAATAAACAAATAAATAAAGTAAAATAAATAAATAAATTACTATAGCTTTATGTGTCGAGGTCTTTGGGCAAATTTGTCCATCAATTCTGCTAGTGTCACTGTTTGGAGTGACGTGAGTTATTAAAACACCAAAGCTGACTGCAAATTTCAGCACCAAGGAAGCAACATGCCTTTGCTATTGTCACAGGCACAACCTCTGCCCCTCTTTCTGACACATGCACTGCTATTCAAAAAAAAAAAAACACAAGCAAACAAACAAACAAAAAACTCAGCAGGCTCAGGAAATAATCTTACCTCCAATTTTCTTTCTTGTGACAGAATGGTAATTTGCTTATAAGCAAAATAAGCAAAATGGTGTTGACATACAACCTTTGCAAGTTGTAAAAAGATGTTAAAGGAACAAGCAAACCACCTTCTCCTTACGGAAATGTGAATGTATTGAAATTTTTGTTGTACCTTTTAAGCATAAACCATAAAGGAAAATAAACTGATAAGGAATGCATTTGCTAGGCACTTTCAGGCTTCTGTTCTTTCTAGTCTACTAGTCTGCTAATCAGTAACTGGGACTTTTAGGGGACCCTTACTTTTAGGGACAGAATTTGCTATTTTGGTCTATTCCCCTAGTTGAAAGATATTTCTGTAGCAGCTATTCTTAGAAGCATTTATGGGAGAGAGGGAGTGTGTGAAACACCATTAGAAGAGTGACTCACCACAGTACTACTAATTGCCAGCAAAAAGTGTCTTTTGCTTTTCAGATTAGGGAATAAGCTGCAGAACAAAATCCTATATGTTTTAGAACGAGACACTGCACATGATCTTCTGATATTAAAACCATACAGGATGGGTGTGCAACTGATAACCAGTGACAGACAGAAGTCTGAACTACTCCTTTCTAGGTCTGTATCTCTGCATCATTTGCTTGCCAACCCAATTTCCCATTGCTCTTGCCTCTTTCTTTATCACCCCTGCAACATCTGCTTGCCTTTAATTTTTTCTTTCCCTCTGCTGTTGTTCCATAGCTTGAAATGCATTAAGTAAAAGGTAGCTAAGGGGACTGGTAACAGCCTGCAAAACTCTGAATTTCCAGGTCTCTGGCTAGGATCCAGGCAGATTAGTGGCAACTGAAAGTTGTTACTACCTCGTGTCTGCTCAGTGACCTTGCTGACATTAATTGCTGGACTGACCACAGCAGCAATCTCAGCAGAGACACCTCCCACTCTCTGTGCTGAAATCAGGCCATCCTCTCCCCTGCAGAGTGAAGGCTGTGGCAGTTTGCAATGCTGGGGCAGACGTCTTCATCTTCCTCACCCCATTAACTATGTTAAATTGCCAAATTATTCTTATTTTCCAACCAACACACAGGTAGCCTGAAAGCTGAGGTGGTGCTGTTATGTGTTTAAGTACTCTGCAAGTGACTTAACAATAAGTATTGCTGCAATCGTATGCATATAAAGCACCATGCACTTCCAGTAATATAGCCCAGGGTTTATTGGAGTGACAAATGTTATCTTGCTGCCTAGCAGTTAGTTTGATACACCCAGGCAAAAAGAAAGTGAAGAAAAACTCTCAGTGGCTCATGCTGCAGCTTACCTGCAGACTGATCATAGCTGCTTCCAGGAAGTACCTCCTTCTTCACAGCTATTTTCACTTTTCTTGCTCTATTCTCTTATTTGTGACCTGCCCAGACCAGGAATTAGTTCATCCTCAAGTCACGTTTTTTCTCAATTCCTAAGATAGGAACAGCATAGTTTGCCTTTTTTGCTTATTTGTTTGTTTGTTTGGCTGTTCTTTCTTACTCTTCTTTTCCAGGGATGCTTGCAGCCTACCTCGACATTTTGCACTGCTTGGGAATGGCAATATAAGGTTATATCAGATTAACCAGGATTTAAAGGTCTTTCTGTTTAAACCCACAAATCACAGTTTAGCTGAGTTTTATTCCCAGAATAATGTCATCTAAGTCATCTTGTTTAAATCTTTCATATTCCTTGTCTTAGGATGTTAAATTCTTATTAAAATTAAATTAATTTACTTAGGAATGGTTCCTGTAAAAGACTGAGTCACCAATACTCAAATTTAGGTAACTAAAACTGAACTTTCAGTGCTGGAAACCCATGCCTCATTGACGTCTAGCCTTCATGAAGGGAGCCCAGATTCTTATTTAAAACTCCATCAGTTGACATCACTGGTGGAACATGCTTCTGAACTGGGTGTGTGAGCTGACACATTGGCTAGAGGCAAGAAACATTTAAGTCTCCATTCTGGGTGACAATCTGATGAATGGCGCTTCTGCAGCTTTGAGTCACAGGAAGAGACACAGGGCTCAGTCCCCATCTCATACTCCCCACCAGCAGGTCTAAAGTGGAGAAGATAAGTACCTTACAAAGTGAAGGAACATCTCATGCTCCTGATTAAAATCTAGGATAAATCTTTTCCTCAGACTTTCACCAGGCTGTCAAGCCAAACTGAGCAGATCCATTCCTTTACCATGACATCTCTGCGTTCCCCAGTGCTCCCACAGTAGAGGCACGCTTTTAAACTTAAGTCATCAAATACAGGTGCCCAGATCCTCTTTGTATTTGCCAGGGGACAATTCAGAGTGCATGAATAAGGAACCTTTGTCTTTCCCTTGGATAAACAAAAAACTTGAACACAGATGTACTGGCATAGACCAAAGATTCAGCTAAGCTACCACTCTCTCTTTTATGTAGCCAACAGCAGATGTTTGGGGAAAAACAGAAGACTACAGCATTTACAGCTAAATCTTCTTCATTAGTCACTTTTTCAGCTATCACTGATATGCATCTCAGGGTCTTCCTGATGTGTCTGTGGTTGGTAGAAATTCAGAGAGCCCACTAATTTGCCAGTCTTTGAACTCAGGTAAGCATTCAGTGTCCACAAAAACAGAGACCAAGATTAATAAAGTTTAACTATGATACATGAAGTATCACTTCATTTTGCCTCCTCTGAACTTGCCAGTTCTTCTGTTAGAATAGTCAGTGACTAACTAAATAACTAATATATAATTGCAATTAAATAGAAACAATTTGAATGTAGGCATATAGAACTTTTCTTAAGGTCATTGAGGATTTATATCTCCAGAACTACATAACAGGTCTGAGCAGTTATCACCCAGCCATGAAAACAGGTTTAGCTATGGCCAAGTTCCTTTCTCCATTCAGTATCTGTGCTTTGAGAACATGTTATGAGGTCATGCAGGCAGATCTGGGTTTGTCAGAGCATGATATCTATTAAATTATTCTTCTAGGAGGAAGATCTCCCCATGTCCCTGTGTAGTCCCTGATTTCAACATCTAAAGAGTACCCATGTTCAATGCCTTTCTGCGCTTGAAGGAATTAGTTTTTTTTCTGAGGTGAATGCTCTAGGCATAAGACTGTGGAGTGCTCAGAAGCCAGGTGCCACCTACCACTTCTTCTGAAACTGTGCCAGTGAACAGAAAAGGAATTGAGTGTAATTGGGCCATGCAGAGAGTGTGTGAAAGGAGTTTCCAAGTGATTCAGCTACTCAGCTGGGAAAAGGAACTCCTGCCTCATTGTTCTTGTGCTTGGGCCTGGGCTGCTGTATCACAGCTAGAAATTGTACAAGAGAGATGCAGAAAAGAGAACCCATGATGCTAAGCACTGTGGTATATTCCTGTTTTCTTTATTTTTGCCATCCCTTCTCTCTCAGCTTCTTTTCTTCTTGCTCAGTAATTTCTGAATCTTTCTGTAATACTACTGAAGCTTGAATAGAAGGGATGGAAAACCTGCATCACAAACGTGTATATGCACACAGTGCACTGCACTGCTACACTCTAAAACAAAGTCACAACAGATTATATCGTGGTAGCTGGGATACTTTCCTGGGAGGCAAAGGTGTTGGCTTAAACATGTCCCCATCCAAGATGGGACATGTTTCTGTTTCATGATTTAATTTTTTCACTAGGAGCTTGTTCTATAGCTGGGAGGGTGGTTGATATTCCTGACTGGTCTTCGAAATTCACTTGTGCAGCATGGGATATCACTGCGAAATTGCCTGTACCCATGGGAACAAACTTGTAAACAGAGCTCAGTGTAAGTAGGATTTGTTTAGACCTTTTCCTAGTACTGAGATGCACTCCCATCATTTTGCTGCACGTGAGGCACGCTGAGAGCAATGTGAAAGCATCCCTGAAATAGAGGCCTATGACAAAGGTCCCAAGCTAATTAAAAGCATAGATCAGATGTCACCTAAAGCCCATGAAGTCTTTGGATGGAATCAACTTGAGGACTTTCTCATCATGGTCTTCATCAACAGACAGGACTAATTGTCAGGAATCTAGTCTAAGCAAGACTGGCTTCAGAGCTGCAGAGGGTCTAAGTGATGAAGAGGTTGGGCTAGAAATGTCATTCAATCACTAACAACATCCTGGGCAATTTGACAGCACTCCATAAATTACACCGTTTTTTTTCTCCTTAGAATTGTAAGTACTCATGAGAAAAAAACTTCTCAAATGTGAACATTAATAAGCTCAATTTGAGGACACATCTGTCCAGTGATCACTTTTTATCAATTCTTTGCATTGCACAACAAATCTGAACTCAGTTTGCCATAGACTGTCAGCAACAAATTCAGTTTATTGCGGCACCTTCTGCTGTGACTGGGGTCACTGTATTATGCATGGACTCAGCATGAAGGGGGCTCATGTTATCTGCTGCAAAATCATTTTTCACAGATACAGTATAATGAGTTTGTGGAAAATATGATACCCAATTACAGGTTATAGAAAAGCTTGAGTAACCCTTTGAACCTTGCCAGGCTAAGCATTCACTCTAGTTACTCCAGTTTTTAAAAAGTGCCACTCCTTATAATAACTGTTTATATTTATTCTTCTGTTAAAAAAATGTTATGCAGTAATGAATTTTGAAGATCTTTAAGGCTGTAAACTCTGAAACTAATCAAAAACTTGCAATAGGATGAGGGCTTCTGTGAGCTATGAAAAAACATGCAGTAAGGAAGAAACAGCATTGGATGTGTAAGAATGTAGCCTGAATAATCTGTACAGTGGACTGGCTTGGACCATGGGCAGGGGAGGCAGCTGCTTAGGGTGGCAAACTGGTGGGATTTTGCCTGTGCCAACAAATCTTGTCTCCGCCAATACTGCCTGTGCCAGAGCTGTTGAAAGCTAGGCTGGCTGCTCCTGCTGAGGAAGTAGCTGGACTATGGGCTGTGGCTGCTGCGTGGTGACCCTGAGCAGATTCACCCTGCCAAGGTGCGGCATTTATGTCCCAGCTCCAAGGTAGAAGCAGCTGAGGCAGCCTCAGCTTTCCTCAGCTTTCCAGCTTTCCTCAACAGCCTCAGCTTTCCAGAAGGTTGTGAGGCACTAGAACAGGTTGCCCAGAGAGGCTGCGGATGCCCCATCCCTGGAATTGTTCAAGACCAGGTTGGATGAGGCCCCAAGCAACCTGATCTACTGGGTGGCATCCCTGCCTATGGCAGGGGGTTGGAACTAGATGATCTTCGAGGTCTCTTCCAACTCAATCCATTCTACGATTCTATAATTTCCTAGGCTATTTCCCTGAGCCCTTGTCCCTCTTTTCCAGAATTTGTCCAGGCCTGGTCTGGTTTTGGCCATTCAGTTGTGAGGAGGATACTTCAAGTTTGCCCATGTGGTCCTGAGCTAACTCAGTAGCCTGTAGGCAGAAGCCAGCTGCAGTCTTTTAATTACTTCAAGGCTGTGATCTTGAACTGCATAATGAAAATTAAATACAGTGCGTAAAGATTCAGGTGAACCTGAACATATCCAGACAAATATCATTGTCTTCTTTCTTCATCTAGCTAGCTTGTTTCTGAGAAAACTCCTCCAGAATATAAAGGGCAAGCAAAAGCCATTTGAGTTATATTCAGTTTACAAATTAAGTTGTTTTTATCTTATTTTTCAGGCCCTCGTTTCTATCTGATTAGCTAACGTCACCCAAGAGCCGTGCCATTTGTTTAACACTCACTGCTTCCAAAATGTTCCTGTTGGTATCCTCTAGAAAAACTGTCAGCTCTATAATGAAACAAAGGGTTATTAACATTCACAGTGTTGTGTAACTACATTTAGTTTCATACTTGCTTATAGAAATGAAGCATCTTTCTTCCTAAATCAACACCTTAAGAAAAACTCAGTTCTAACTATATTCAAATAGTTGGTCAAATTTGTCTAGACTTGAGCCTTGTCCCATAAATTTCAAGAAGGATCAATAAACAAACAATTCACAATAATTAACTGAAATTTTATAATAGTAGTATACATAATATACTGTGTGTGCTGGGAAAGTGTGATTTGCTATTTAAACCTGTCTGTAGGAAGTGCTACACATTCCTCCAGATATTTAAAAAATAATTCAGAAAGCTGTTAGTTAAAACCAGAAAAATAGCTTGCCCCCCCCCTTTTTTTTTTTTGTCAGACTCCCTGAGCAGTGGTCCCAGTACTGTTTCATTTTCTATTGTATCTTCATTTGCTCGAGACTTCATAATGGAGTAAAACCTGGTTTAATCTGGACAGGCGTCCATAGAAGAGACTACATAGGTGTACTGCTCCAGAAGAAGACCAGCAATAACATCTTGGCTTGCTATCCTGGTCTCCTGTTAGCATCAGCACCACCCCACCCTGGGTGCAAGGCAGCACCAACCTCTGCAGGGTACAGACCCTTTTCTCCTTGCAGGGCTATGTGGGGAGCTCAAGCCAACACTCAGACTGTGCTGTCTTCCCACCTTGACCTGCAAAACTGAGCACAGAAACAGTTCATTTGGGTAGGTCTCCCTGCCTGTGAGGATGTATCCCACACAAAAATACAAGTTCATAACAGTCCTGCCCAGCAAGAAAGCCCAGTCAGGGCATTTAAGATACACAATTGTATTTAAAGGGAGCTTTCAAGCATTAGCTCATTGGCTTATGGAAGACTACTGACTGTTTCCTGCCTTTAAGTTTAGATTATAAACTCAAACTCCAAAATACATTTTAGCAGATAATATAGGCAAGTTTGAAGGGATATCAGCTAATTAATCTAGATTTAATGTTTTCTTTTTAAAACTGGGGTGAACATTCAACCTTATTCCCCCCAATTAAAATAGCTGTAGTGCACGAAGGCGTAATAACCTTAGAGAATTAATTGGATTTTGCAGCAGGCTGTGACAAGCTGTCCAACACATATTCATATAGTCCACTCTGCTTTTACAAGGTAAAGCCACATACTGCAATTTATTGCTGCTTCTTGAGATTGAAATTAGAAAGAGTATTAATGTTGGAAGGAAGATATATTAGCAGAAACACTTGCTGGAGCTGAGAGATCTGCCTTTTGGCTGAGATCAATAACCAGAAAGCCCAAGGCTGATCTTTATCAGAATATGGAACGAATGCCTAGGAGAACGGCTAATAAGTGCTGTCCAGAGATTTCATTCCCTACCTACAACCATGTGAAAAACGTCGCCACTGGGTCCCTACAAAATTATAGGCTTCATTTAGATGAAAACTTCAGTTTCCTTTTGTTTAACTAGCAATAAAATTTTGCAGCACTAAAAGCTGGAAACTACTGCTGTAGCTTTCAGTCGCAGATATAACGTGACTTGACATCAGCAAATGAGATCCTCATAGGGACTTTGTTTCCTAGGGTGCTTGTACAGCACCCTAACACCTTGCACTCAAAGGAGGTTCCCACACTCAGCTGAGGACAGGAGCTGCTTGTCCAGTGCACCAGTTAAGTAACCATAATTCACAATATCTGGAACATTAAAACTTCTGTATCTCATTGCAGCAACCAGCAAAGGTTGTGCATCCATGACCACATGGTTTCTTCAGTATTAGACTTGGATGAGCTGGATGAGCAGGTACATATTGACTCCCCTGCAAATGCGCTCAGTGAAAGGGAATTATTGCTTACTGGGTTTATTGCTGTGAGAGGCTAGAGAATGTAATTGAGGGAACGCTCCTTTTCCTTGTGGGCTGCGTCCTACTGAGCCCAAAATTATCACATCCTCATACACTGAGGGAAATGGGTTATGCATAGGCTGTGACATGCCTCCAAGGCATGAATTAGCAGTAGCTAGGCTTGGTGTGAACTTGCCTCCAAGGGCTAGGCATCACCATTGGGTCTTGGAGGCTGGGGATGAAATTCCACTGATTAAAGCACAAGAGGATACTGCATCTATTAAAAACCATGACAACTTACCTGATTAGGAAGTTTATCCTCACATGCAGCATTAGGTTTGCCATGTATTCATTCAGATGCATCTATATGACCAGCCAAAGAAAATAGGTCTGGACTAAGTGGTGTCTGCATAACTGCCTGAACAGAGGGACTTGCACTTGGATTTCCGATGAGGACATTGCTAAAGCTACCTGTGTTTCTGCCAGCTAGAGACAGGCTTCTCATATGTTCTTTACTAAGTATGTCTCACACTGCAATGGTGAGCAAGACAAAATGTGCCAGCCCTTTTATTCACAGTATATCAGGTATATCTTCTGTCACCAACATCTGTGCTAGCTAAAAGGCATTCACAGATAGAATAGGGCAGTATCTTGATCTTACACAGTGCTTTTAACCTGTAGGTTTAAAGGTGATTTACAAAGGAAGTCAGTCCAATTAGCTCCCTTCCCCACCTGAAGAAACTGAGGTATGAGGAGATACTGAGACTTGCCTTAAGTGACCCTTTGACTGACCGTGGAGTAGAAAAGTGTCCTCAGCCTTTCTTATGCCCTGTCCACTAAGCCACACCACCAAGTTCAATCTTTTATTCTGTAGTGACTCAGGAAGCTTAGATTCAGACAACTAGAGGTCATCTGAGGGACTTGCATTAGTTATGACCCCTAAAATTGAGGGAACTTGCTAGACATGCATATTCAGTAACAGGCCATTGACACCAACAGTTTCTTTTTCAGTCATCCAGAAGTCTGAGTACATCTCAGACCGTACAGACTTTGCCACAGTTTCTAACACATAAAGCAAGAGCAACTGTAAAAGCATTCAGTAAACAAAGTGGGGAGGCAGTCTTGACACAGTTAGAAAACCTTGCAGAGGGCATTCAGATACTGCAATTGATTTATTATGTACAACTTGTTTATATTTTGGCTTGGAATGTACACAGTGAGAAACGATAAAGTTTTAGCAGGTCAAATAAAGAATATGTATTCTGCCTGTCTACCTGTGCTCCTGGAGTGTTTAGATACAGTGAGTCAAAATTAGCAAGTGACAACATGAATAATCTGGGGTGGCTCAGATGATTAGGTAACATCCTAAAAGGAGCAGGCCACTCAGGATTCCATGTACAAGTGCTCAGCATTGTTCTTGCAGGCTATGAATAAGGATAATGGTGGTCATGCTGAGGTGTTTCCCGCCACCCCCCCCGAGTGGGAAAAAAGGCTTGATTTAAGGATGCAGACAGATCTGTTAGTTGAGCTTACAGAAAATGGGCCCAATGATCTTGTAACCCCACACACCAAGTTCTCTTCTCAGAGACAGGTTAGCTACTGACATCCACATACCCTCCAAAGTACAGTGGTATAAACAGGATCACACCAGAATTCCTGAGGAATAGGTTTTGTGAGCATAATAGATGGCATAGCTGCTTTCTGGTGAGCATCTGATGAGCCACCACCACTGAGACCCAGGAGCTAAGCATGCCTTTACAATCTGTAAACCAAGGCCACCACACATCATCTCTCCAACTCAGCACTGAGGCTCACTTAGGAGACAATAAGGGGGAAGCCACATTTTCTGTAACTTATTAGGGATCAAAACCTTCAAGCTGAACAGCTCTAGCAAGCACCCAATTTAATTAAAAGGATATATCGGGTGAAATAAAGAATTGTGAACAAAATTGGAGTCCAAATCCAGCTTGAGATTTAATGCCCTGAGAGCAGGAGATGATTTTGACCCTCTCTCTTCAATCACATTTGATTCTGCAGTCCACAAAAAAGGCCTATAAAAGTTAGGGTTTAATTGAATCCAAAACAGTTGTTTAAATGAATAATTAATTTATATACCAACTAGTGGGTTGCGAGCTGCCTAGTGCCTGAAGGAGCTGAGCCCTTGCAAAGTACTGCCAGTTGTAGGTACTCCCAGCTTTTCAGGATTCAATTTAATCCTATCACCCTCTCATATATAGGTACTGGAGACCACTGTTGTTTTTTTTGTCTTCTCAATAACAAGTTGTAATGATGTATGAAGGAAAAATATCACTGCCTACAGAATGACTAGAGAGTTAGAGGCAGTGATCCACAGACAGTGATAGGTTGCGCTATTTCAGTATTATTTCCCTGAAACGTTGTAAGCAGAGCCCAGAAAATCCAAACCTTAACAAACGTGACAAAAACAGCAAGAAATTAGGGTACTTCTGGAAGGAACACAGCTACAAGAGAAACTAATAATTGCATTTATTATGAAATAAAAATAAAGTCACTTCAACAGAAATAAAAGGGACACCGAAAATGCATTATTAAGCTTCAAGTTATATGTACACGAAATATAAGTGCTGGATTTTAGATCAAAGATAGTTTTTTCCATGTTTTGTTTTTTTTATATTTCAGTGCTTTTTAGTGGAAGTGCACTAACATTGATATTTTCTATAGTAGAGCTGAGTAGCACTGTTAAGTGGATAACAAATCCTTTGCTCTATATTAGAACCCCAAGTAGCTGTTAATTTATAGGCTCTCAGAAAAAAAAGTAGGGCAAAAATAAAAGGAATGAAGTTAATTCATTTTTTTTTGCCACAGCGCAGTTTTAGTTTTCAACCCATCTGGGATTTTGCACTGTTTTGAACCAGAGCTCTACAAATCAATGTGAACTGTTTTATAACTTGTTAATTGTTCCATCTACCAATATACATGCATAACAGAGGAAGAGAAATTGAATGATCAGTGGTTAATTATATCACAATTACACTTAACATGTTGTATGATTTAATCTTTTACAGCTATACTGATACTTATCAGGAAATTCATGTGCAGTTAGATAATTTTTCATGAAAAAATTAACTGGATTATATTCTATAATTTTCCCATTCTAAGAATAACTTTAATTATTTCACAGAATTTATTAATAAGCCCTGAAGTTTTGGGGAAATACTAATTTGCAGCCATATTTAGCTGGGGAACATACAGCATTGGTTTTATCTTTTAGAACATTGTAATATCATTAAAATTTTGTGGAAAACAATTTCCTTTAACTAATACAAAGTCAGCAATTGATAAGCACTGATGCCTTTCGATGTTGAAAGGTCTTGCTATCTATGTCTTAATTTATATGCATACCAAAAATGTCTTGAAAACAATGGATACAAATGCCTGTTGAAATTGGAAGGTATCCATGTTTGTTGATAGGTATTGAAGAATAGCCTATGGCTATCAACACCTAAAGGTAGGTTTCAAAACTGAGATTGAAAGTTATCCATGCCTACCATTAGCTGATACCTACAGATATCAATGTTCATCAATAGGCATCCAAAATGATAGGCAACGATGCCTATTGATACCAAAAGGTCTCACTATTAGTAGGTTATGATGTCTGCAGATATCAACAAATGAGACAGTTGGATGTAAATGCCTACTGAGATCAAAAGGTATTAGGTATTAACACCTACCAGTAGGTATCGATATCAATACCTATAGATAAGTGTTGACATCAGCAGGCATCAGTGCCTGTTGTTATCAAAACGTCTCAGTAGCTATCAATTGATGTCTACTGATATCAAGATTGGTCTTGAAATTTATAGGTATAGCCACCTATTGAAATCAAAAGGTATCTATGCCTATTAACCTCCATCAATATTTGCATCAAAATGGATTATAATAAAATTAAATTGACTGCAAGTATGACTTAGTAACATCCTTTTTTGAAATAGTTTGTCGACGATGATTTGAAGATTACTTAAAAGGGCAAATTCAGATATATTACATGTGTTTGTATAGTTCATGTAGGTAATACAGACTTTGTAATGGTCCAAAAAGGGATTTGCCAACTGACTTGAGAAAGACCAACTAGACTTCTGAATGGCTGAAAATCTTCATAAATACAAGAGCATTCTGAAGTGCCAAAACCCACCCATACATTGGAAAATTGCTTGATTTTATACATACTGCAGTCACATGTGAAATAGCCCATTCTAGTCTGCCTATTTGTTCCTACTTAGAAATTTACAGGTAATTGTACAGCCCATTTCCCTCAGAAGATTGAGAAGTTCTCTCTCCTGTGCCCAGCTGTGCTGTTTTAAGGTCTTCGCAGTTTCTGCTAATACAATGGCAAAATTTCATGTCATTAGCTGCAATGATTCTGGTATCCTAGGACTACATTTTTTCACTATTTCATACTGCATTCTGCAGTAGAGGTGTACCTTCAAAGTCAGAACGGCCAGTCAAAGATATTCTTGATTACTTCCCTTATTTCTTTTACTCTTCCACAAACTCATTTCTCATCACATACAAAACTGGAAACCTTAAAATACTTTCTAGTTAAATTAGAGTGCAAAACATTGTAGTCACACTTGTTTTAGATATTTTCTTCTTCCTTTGGCTTACCCTAAAATTAATAAATGCCTTATGTATTGTTTGGCACCAATTCAACTAAGTTAGTGCAAAATCATACCATAAAGACTCTAGACAAATAAGCAGTCAAAAAAATCACTTGAAGATAACTGCATTAGGGATCAAGTTTACTTTGTCTATCCCACAGCACAGTTAGAAGAACCGCTTATATGAGCAGTTTTCCTCTAGCCAGTGCTGTCAAACCAGCAAGCTTTAAAGCAAACTGGTTGACTTTGCATTGGAATGGTTGAGGAGCACTCACACAAGCCATGAAGTAAATGCCACCCTGGGAGCAGAAATATCTAGCAGAGACTTGGTTAACAGTCAGGTGACAGGAGGGCCAGTGGTAACACATAGAAATAGCACAACTATTTCTGAAACAGACCTCTAACCTCAGTCTCTGTTGCATAGTGCTTTTTTTTTTTTCTCCAGAGGCAATGAGCATAGAGGTGAACAGTTGCTGGAGCTCAGCTGATAAGCAGTTACTCCCTCCTAAATGGTAATTTATCATGAGGTTGGGTTCTTGGCAACAAGCTGGTGAAAATACTTACTGAAGACCAATCCTTTCATGTGGATCACACTGAGGAAGGAATTTAATTGCTAAGAGACATTTGAGACAGTACAGAGAAAAAAAAGTAAAAAGAAATATTCTTTCCACAGGCTTTTCACTTCTAGACCTTTCTAGGCACTCTGGTTGCTTCTGACATCCTTCCCCACCACCCTCTGCTTCCTTCCTTGGCAAAACCTCTGGAATAAGATATTCCTCTGACAATGTGCGGTGAGCGTACTTACATATGATGTACATAATCCCGATGATATCACCAACCTTTGGCCAGGGCCTTAATGCCTGCACTTGGTGCTCATACTTCAGACTCTGGGAATTGCAGGAGAATATTTGGAATATAGGGTGACAATTGTTAAGAAAAACGTACATAACAGGTCATGGATGGGCAACCAGCAGGCTATAGAGAAGCCAAAACATCAGTAATAAGAAGAAAGAAGAATATTCAAAGGCAATTATAACAGATTTCTTTTAAAGGCTTCTAATTAGACATCATTTTCATGGGTTTGTTAAGAAAACTCTTGTGGAAGAGAACTCTTTACCTCTCTGCAGTCAAAGAGAGACAGAAGAAAGAGTAGGAAGGATCAGAGGGCTTTCCAAAGTAAGTGGCATCTGTGTAGCACCTGAAATTGGAAGAAAAAGCCATGCAGTACAATATGTTTGGAAAAAACACATTTTGATGATTCAAGGCAAAAAGTAGCATAAAACAAAAGGTATAGAACTAGAGAGTTCTTTTTATATCTTTTATGCATGTCTACTGTATGGAGTCAGCTTTTTCAGAAATAATGTATCAAAAACCCAGCAAACATTATTGCTGTTAAAGCAAGTTTTGTTATAACATTTAAAGAAAACTGGGAGTTTTCCAAATATCCCCTAAATAGACAGGGTTCTCTTTTTCCATTTCCTTTATTTTTTTCTGGTCATAATTATACATGGATGAATACAGGGGTTTTTTTTGTTTCTTGCCTTTTTTTTTTTTTTAAATCTGAAGAAACATGCTTCAGTTGTTCATAAACCACTTGCTTTTGGTTAAGGGCCCAGAGCGATAAGAATATTTTCTGAATCACAGATGACTTAAAAATTTAAATCAGGGGATTAATGTATTATTCTGAATTCACAATGTGCCGGGGGGAAAAAAAATGATTCAATTGAATGTTGATGGCAAAAATCCACTGACCTCAATAGGCCAAGATTTCAGTCCTTGTTCTTTGCCAATTTGCTGATATGAAAAATCAAATATATGTATCTTTTGATACAAAGCCAGCCTCCAAACATCATGCATTTATGAACATCAAATACGAAAGGGAAACAATTATGTTTGTTAACTAAACATGCATTTAGAAATTTAATCAATGTTTGTGAACACTTCTCATAGCACTTTGCCAGTGTTGCCTTTCATTGTTAGCTAGAAGAAGTTTTCTTCTATTGCTCTCACTGTTTTCCTCTCCTGTTTCACCAGGACTGAAAATCCATGCTGATCCGTTCATCTGAAGGTGGTTGTCTCAGATCTGGTCAAGCTCAGCAGTGATTGAATATTGTCACCATGTGACGGCTGTTTGGGATCTGTGTGAAATGCTTGATGGGTTCAGTGGAGTCCCAGGGAGTTGCTGTCTATATTATGAAAAGTACAACCAGAAATGACGTTAATTAACAACTCTGGGAGTTTCCAGGCAGCCAAGGACTGAGTAAGCAGCAGATGATTGAATTACTCTGGCACTTCTGGGGTAGTCCCTTCCAGTCAGAAAGATGGCTCATTGGTGAATCCTGTGTGAAATCTTACACTGCACTGACACAAACCTGTGAAGGATTTTATTCTCCAAGGAGGCAAGGCCAGCACCTTTCATCTCCACTAGAAATGTAGCCAGTTACAAACAAAAAAACAGAGGAGAATAATTTCTGTCCTAGAAGTTTGGCTGGGCATTATTTTACTTTACAATGTGGCAGCGGGTGTGAGCTCTGAACTCTCAGCCCTGGGGGTAAATTAAGTGAAAAACTCATTTTAGGAAGTAGCACATTAAACTACGAGAATGCATTTGTAAATCTGTCCCCTGTGCTCTGAAGCAGTCTTCCTGGGGCCAGCACAGCCTCAGCAAAATGGATGAATGCACAGCTGCCTGACAAAATAAATAAAAAAATCACAAGCTCACCCACAAGCACACTTGCAAAAGAGGAGAGGAGCCATGGACTGACCCGAAAGCTGCTGACACCATCTCTATAAATATGCAACTGAGTTTTCTCAGTTTTCTTTGTCGTCTCAAACAACTGTCGAATAATCTTTCAAGTAAATTTCACACCATTCTTCAGACAACTCATTCAGCTCATTTGACTTCATTTATTCATTCCTTGCTAACAAAAGTGGCAGAGATGAACCCAGTATGTAGAGAGAAACAAACATATACAATGAACTCCTAAAGGAAAGGGAAAAAAAAGCTGTAATTGTATTTCTTTGGTTCCATTGGCAAATCCAGGGAAGGTGAGCAACCCTCCCTGTGGATGAGAGTTAAGAGAGGGATTCTCATGACATAGCAGGTTCTTCTTTTCTGAAGCATGCTATTCACCTGCCTGTGCACACAGCTAATAGCATCAAGCACTTAAACACATTTAAACTCACCTACAGCTTTTATTTCATTCCCCATCAGAATCACCATTTCACTACCTGTAAAGTTCATACAACATTCAACTTTTCTGATTCATCTAAATTTCATATTCTAATAACCCTCCCTAGACACGCTAGTATCACTAGATTAAAATATTTTTTATATATATATATATATATATATATATGTTATCTCCAAAAGAGAATTAGTATTTTCTAGTCAATGTAATTTAGATGAATCAGAGATAACTTCCAGTGTACAGTATTCACACCGCATATATCTGAAGCTAATAACAAATAAAGTTCATAGCTATTATATCCTAGAGGTAGATTACACTTTCTATTAACAAGAGTAAGTAAAGATACACAGTCCTGGGGTTAGGCTTCAACATAAGGCAAGGGTACTTGCGAAACGCTACCCAGTTACCCACTGCAAGCAGGTAGCTCAGCTCTGATGCTGCGTATTGCAGTCAGATCTCTGCTCTAAGTGCTTCATCCCTGGGAAGTGGTGACTGCTGGGAATCCTTCATTTGTCCACTTCAAGGAAAAGGAGCCTATTGCTTAACCTAACAATCTGCTGTGGCTGTAACTAACACTTTCCATGTCCAGTGCACAGAAATACCCCAGCCTGTATCATGTCTTGCCTTGTGAGGCCAGGGATGTCTTGGGTAGCTGAGTGTCTCTGTGCCCTAAAGGCAAGCTGCATACCACTACTCAAGGACAGAGATTTCTAGGGATAGCATCACTTTGTTTTGCTGGAAGGACTGGTATAGCAATACACACACGCTAAAACAAAAACAAAAGCAACAACCAACCAACCAAAGCGAACAAAAACCAGCAATGCTATTAGAAAAAGAAAAAGTCTGGATGAGACTCAGAATAGTTTCCATACAGAATCCAGAATCCATCATCTTCATTTTACTTCTCCCACAGCCTTCCTGCTGCTTTTGCTGTTCCTAAACCCCCCTCCTGGTTGTCTGTTTGAATCTTCCTGTTACCCATGAAGGCAATGCTTTTCAGTCACTCGAATGCCATACTCACTTGCTCTTGCCCCTCAAAGCTGACACCCACTCCTCTAGGCCTAGGCTTGGAGTGCTGCTTCTACATTTCATACTTAACACAAGCAACAGGACCACATCAACTCAATCAACTTAAATCTTTTCTGAGTCATTTTAAAGCAAATGCTCCACTGGGGACACTTCAGACATGAAAATGATTCTGTCAGTCCCATATGGCCCAGTTATTACAACCAAACTGTTTGGCCTCATCTCAGACAAGTCAGTGGCCTTGGTCTGATTCCCCAGGGACCTTTCATTAGATGCCATGGATCAAAGGAAGCTCCTGGGGCCTCTAATGCAGAATAGAGACCCCCAGAATCACACTAAGACTGTAAAACTCTTCAACAGCAGACATAAATCCAGCGCAACTACAGCATTTTTTTTTTTAAGTTTATTTTTACACCTCTGACTATAGAACAGGGTGGGGAGGAACAAGGGGAGGTCACAAGCTACTTTGAAGAGATTGGTCTGTGAAACCTAATTAAACAAATCTAAGTCTGTAATTTACCTATGGGAAAATTCTTAAAGCACTTACAGATTTACAAAAGCTGCAAAAGCAACAGTAGTGTTGAATTGTGTCTCTCTGGAGTCTAAAAGCATCATCTTATTTATTTGTAACCGTCAGCAAGTAACTCTGATTCTGTGAACAAAAAAGTCATAAGGAATAAATAATAAAATATTAGGTGGTCAAGGTGTACCACTTTGGGGAGTGAGGTTTGTATAGAGCCCCTGAGTACATGACCAATCCTTGCTTTACTTTGAAGGCCTCACTGATATCTTTCCTTCCTATTTTTAGCTATTTTATTACTATCTTCCCAAGGAGGGGAAAAAAAAAAAACACCACAAATTATCCAAGCACTTAGACATCTTTAGATGTTACAGTTCAATAGCAGTTTACTGCCATTTAGGTAAATTGTGCTCAGCAGTGAGCCACAATTAAATGAAATCTTCATTCTAAATGTCTCCAAGATAAGGGTGTAGATTTACTTTCCTCAGAATACTCTATATCTTTATTAAATGCACGTCATTACAACATAAAAAGATTGGTTCCTAAAGCAGACTCTGAAAGATGGCTACATTTATTTTGCTTGCTTCCTTAGATGACTACCAGAAATGCCTAGAGCAAGGTTCTGTTCCTAGAAAATATTGGGCTATCTGGGAACTTTCTCCCTTTGTAGTTCTACCCCATTCACAGGCACTCAGCTTGCAGGCTTAGATATGAGAGGAAAAAAACAATACATAAAACTTCACCAGAACTCTCCCTACCACACCACCCTCAAGAAATACTCTTGCTTCAAGCTGTATCCATAAAAGCCGTAAGTACTCCATGCTTAAGTATCCAGGTTATTTCTAATGTGTCAGACACAGCACTGTCATTTCAAAGGGATATGGACACTTGAGAGGAAAGAGCCAATCCTCCATCTCATGATAGTTTGACCATTTTGACTGTGGTGGAGAAGACAGGAGAAAGAGACCATAGAGCAGGTGGTCATCATTTTGCCTGCACTGTCTTGTGCAAGCAGGGAGTGCTGTAGAGTAAACCTACCCCAGCATCTGCTCCCAATTTTTTTTTTCTACGCTTGTCTGGGCAATAATTCCAGCATTAGCACACACAGCGTGTCCCAGAGACTACCAGCTGAGGTCAGAAGCTGCGCATTCCTCACTGCGAGGAAAGGCGGCCCTCCAGGAGCTTGTCTTTAACATGCAGAGGAGGTAAGCCCCATAAGGTGGGGGGCTGACCAGCAATACCTTTATATTGTAGCTGTCTGCTCCTGGGACACACACAGGAAGATAAAACAACAAGTACAGGCCTGAGGTCTACCTCTCCAACAAGCTTCCTAGCTCACAGCAGCTCAAAAAACTGTGGCTTCTTTTCCCGTGAGGCTCTCCCAAAAGATCTGATCAGCTGTCCGTGCTCAGGGCATGGCAAAAAGTTCCATATGCATTTCCTAGTGATCTTTAGTGAGTGATATACATTGCACTGTTAAAAAAATAATAATTAAAAACAGAATTGAATTTGTCCCATATGAAAATAACAGATTGACTGTGTAGTCTTACCAGATCCTGAATGCCCTCTTCAATGTGCAGAGTACTTCCAACAACAAAGGGCAGCTTAGGAATGAGAGGGGCAGTATTTTTAACACCTCCCAGGGTAGGGCCCACCCTCACCTGCCACACATCACTGTTGCTATCATCATCCTCATCACTGCGGCCAGCTCAGTGCTTTGGAGGAGCTCAGGAGTTACAGCTGAGCAAGGCAATGCAGGCACCAGTGTTTCAACACTGCTGGTTTGATATAATCTAATTACAGCTGTGACGAGCAACTGCTGGGCTGTGTGGTGTTCTGCTAAGTAAAGAGCTCCCGAAAAATAAGACATAATTTTCACACAAACCAGAAAAATGAGGAGTTGTCTTCCAGATAGCTCTAGCTGACTATAGGGAACACCAAAGTGAACAGCCTATTTATTATATTACATCTGACATTATGGGAGCCTGTGTAATGTAATTATCCATAAAAGTCCCAACAGTCTGCCAATTGTTCCTCACAGGTGTACTTGTTTTTAAGACAGCTTTCCTAGACATCCATTACTTACAGCCTCCTGCTTGCCTTTATCTGTTCTTTAAGCAGTATTAGGAGGAGTTCTTTTGCAACAAATAACTGAATGAAAAAAATTTGAAACAACACACAGGCTCTCAGTTTAAAAATATACATATATTGTTATTGTGGGTTTTTATTTAAATCTCTATTTAAGCGGGATATTTGATGAATATATATATCTTGCTCATCAGCATGCTAGAATAGAAAAGTTCTTTTGCAGGCTGTGGGCTTTACAGTCACCTCAGTAACTTTGCTGAGGAGTACAAAGAGCTCTAGCCTTGCAAAGAAGAGGAATCTTGCCCCATGAGATTTGGTGTTATGCTTGTTTACACTCCAAACTCTGCTTTGCAGAACAGGAACATTGCTGAGGAAAAAACAAGTACCAGGACAGGGGATTATGATAAGCAACAGAGACATTGAAGACTTAGAATGCAAGAATGCACACCCTTCCCCACCCCACCCAACCCCAAATCAATGTCCTGCCAAGGAAATATATCAAAAACTCACTGAAGAAAGGATGGTCAGCTGTGTTTCTGGACAGCAGTAATTAGCCTCTAAGCTTTAGGATATCAGAGGGATGGTGAGGGGTAATATCAGGGGGAGAGAGGGCTGCTACTTTCATACATACAGTGAAATTACTTACATATCTAGTGAAGTACATTTGATTGGTTGGGCTTCTTTAGAAAGATAAGGTACAACAAGACCATATTTACTTGTTTGAATTATACTGTAGGATTTGGAGTGTCCTACACCATCTCATAACACTGGTGGTATCTGAAAAGAGTTTTCCACAGACTAATTTCCAGTCTTAATTCAGCTCTCCTATTCAAGAAATTAGTAGAGAAATATTGATTTGTAATCCCAGCTTCTTTATGATTGACAGATGACTTCCTTGAAATGGACATTCTGTCAGGCTGCTTTAGTTCAGGTAGCTTTATCCTGTGCCTGATAACACCACCTGAAACATTTCACCCTCACTGCTGCCATGGATCGGTCCTCTTGAGAGTAGTTAGCTTTGTGTTGTAGATCATGGAAAGCCTTTGGTCTGCATTCATAAAGAGATTTGGATAAGACTTAGGAGCCTAACACGCAGTTGTGCATGTCTCAGTCTAAATATGAAATCCTTAAAACCTCAGTTAAGCTGACTAGAGGTGCCTTGGGAGGTTTCTCCAATCTTTACAACAAAGTTGCTGTAGCCCTGGATATACAGTTATGAGCTTGTTTGCCTTAATTTTTTCCATTTGTGCAGTTGCACGTACATGCTCACAGGCAGGCAAGTATGCTCCATTGCTCTTGTATGCATGGCCCAAGTCAGGGATCAGCCTTGCAGAGCCCCTAGCAGAGCTCCTGCTGCATGCTGCCTCTCTCCACGCTGGACTACAACTCTGAGCCTTCTCCTGGAAGTCTGTGACTAAACACTGTTTCAGAAACCAAGAAACCATGCCTTTTTGTCAGAGATATGATGTGAAGACTGACTGGGTAGTGATGCCTGATGTTTAAAGTATTCTTCCAGGTTGGAGATTGGCTTCATTCCCTCCTCTGAGAAGATATGAATTTCCATATGGTAGTGGTTTGTGAGTACGCCTGTGACATGTGGTCTCATGGATGCTCACTGTGACATTGCAGTTTTCACAGGTGCAAAGGCTGGAAGTTAGATCATACCTGTGAAGAAGTAATAGCAAGCAGTTTTTCTCTGGCCCAGTGAATGTTAAGTTATTCCATGTGAAGCAGCAGAGCTAAAACAGGAAAGAATGAAATTACACCTAGCTCACTACATGCTGGTGGTTGGAGCTTTTCATGAGGAGAAAGGCACCACCATTGCCTCCTCTTCATCATTCCTGTTTTTTTTTCCCATTGCCTGTCACAAGTTTTGCTCCCCACTTGGTATACTGCCTTTTCTGGATTTAATTCTTAGAGAATAGTTTCTTTATACTTCATAAGAAGCCTACCCATTTAACTCAGAAGCTGTGAATCTTTTCAGGCCTCTGGTAAAAATAAAATAAAAAATAATAAAAAAAAATAAAAATAAAAAGGTATTAGTAAAATTCCATTGCATTACAACAGTAAAGATTCCATACTGACAGTGGTAAAAATTCTAGTAGATGTCTAAAGTAATAGATGGAAAATCCTCATTGGAAACTCCTGCCTTCAAACCACAATGTTTGTGACAGGTGGAAAGAATTTCTAAGTGAGGATATTTTTTACTAGGTACATTTTTGAGAGGTATTATGACAGTATTTTAATTTTCCTATTTCAAAAGACTGGTGTAAGCATGGAAAGTGTGATGTTCATGTGAAATGAGCCTTAGTTTCTCTCTTGTTTGTAGTACAACATGCCCAGTGAAAGTTTTAGTGTCTCACCTAGTATTCCTTACAACACTGTCCATCCAATCCCAGAGAAACACTTGGAAACAAGAAAGGATTCATTTTCCAAAGGAAGACTATAGTCCTTGGAAAATTCACCAGGCTATTTGCTTAGCAGTAGAATGGGGAAGAAAGGGAATGTATGCAGCAGTATAAGACCTACTAAAACTTAATCAAATTGGATCCTCTGCTCTCCACAACCAGGTTGCTGTGTCATGATGGTGTGACATAATCAAGAAAGATGTTCAGTTAATGATGAGCACCCTGGTTTAACATAATTAAAATATTACCTTTTCCCTGGTAACTCTCAATATTTTTACATCATTATATGAGTGAATCATCCCTCTGCCTAAGTGCAAGGTCATTGGACAGTAGCAATTTAAATGTATTCGACTGTGGCAGAGGGAGATTTGACCGAGGTCGCTGGCACTTACAGTGGTCCTTGTGAAACCCACTGGGACAGGTGTGCTGTGCATCCATTCAGCTATGCCACATCTTAAACGGGATAGATTTTTCAGTCGTATGGTCCTTGGCACACACTGATTTAAACACAGGGCAGTAATTGATCTCCTTTGGATCCATGCTTTGCTTTCCAATTAATTATGTTTCTTCTTGTTAAATATATATAAAAGGAATAAGCAAATGCTTTTTGCTGCACATAGTGTCATGCCTGTGTATATGTGCAGTGCCTTCAGCCAGTAGGAGGACACAGGATAAGATTACTTTCTGAAAACAGTATTGGCACCAGCAAAGGCCCTCTTTCTACTGAAAGAAAACATAGAGAAACAAAAAGATATCAAGGGAGGAAATATCCCAGCAGCAGCTGTGGGACCTAAAACATACTGCTATCTCACAACATACACGCTTCTTCTGAGCTGTTAATCCTCACATGTATTCTATAAATGGAATTATAGTTAAACATGAGCAACTCCTAAGAATAACTCAACTGGTTCAGAATATTACTATATTTATTACCTAGATTTCAATCATATTCAAACACCATGCCAGAAACCACCCAATCTAAAGCTTCAGACAGCTTTGAAAAACATTTAAGAATACAAGAACATGGAAGATACAAAGCAAAAATTGACCTGAAAAGCAACATTTCATCCATCTGTTTTATCCCCAAGTGTATGAGAGGCAGTTCTGTCTAATCATAGGAAACAACAGACTGCGACTTGAGAGCAGGGCTTGAATCAGCCACATTGCAGCTGCATAGTCCAAGGCAAATGACTCCATGTTTTTTTCTGTCCCACCGTTTTCCAGCCTCACCAACAAAGGATGACAACATTCTGGAGCTGAAACTCTTTTCATATAGCTGCCCTCTGTCCATAGGCTCATTCCTAGACAAGTCTCAACCCTTAGTTCCTGTAAGTCTTCTTGACTCTCACAGCTTAAAAAAAAAAAAAAAAAAAAAAAAAGGTAATGTAAGACCAGGAGAAAAATGAGATCAAACAGGTGTTCAGTAGAATTACAAGGAGGGTAGGAACTAAGGCCAGGAACCCACAAGTTTATTGGAAACCCTTTTTTTTTTTTTTTTTTTTTTCTCTCTCTGTGATATAGTATGCATAGAACAAAACCATAGGAGTTAGGATTTCTGAGAGGAGACAGGAAAATGGGAATGATCCTGCAAGGAGACCCACTGATGATGGCTAGAAAATGAAGGGAAGAGATGGGTGACAGAGAAAGAAACAAAAAGGAGAGGAGAAATCTATTTGCAGATCATACACCTGGATTGGGAAATTAGGAAACTGACTGCTTTTAGAGATCTACTGTTTTGAACAACCCACATATTTTATTTCACTAGGCTTTGTATTATCCAGGGTCTTTCAGGGAATGTTTGTTTGTTCATTTGCTTTGTATTCTGAGAAATTCCCCATGCTAGAAGCCCTCAGAGTTTATAATTGATCACATACTTGAAGATGGATGAAGCTGAAAGAAATGACATAGCCACAGAGAGAAAAATACTGAATTGAAGCCTATTAACAGGGAAATATGCTGCCACTCCAAATATTTGCTTGTATAACAGCAATTTTCAGCAAGGGATCTGTACCTGGTGTCCCCATAGGCTTTGCAGGTAAGCAGTCTGGAAAGCTAACCCAAAGGAGCAGCTCTATCTTCTGCCAAGGCCAGGAGATGCTGTAATAATATCCAGTATTCTTACTGTAATATTTATGAGGGGGTTGGGAAGATTGATTTGGCCACTGAGGATAGATTTGTGAGCATCTGCTGTAATGGTACTAAAAAGAATTAGACTCATCAGGAATAGTGATTCATAATGATATAGCAATGTTTGCTCTTTGCATATTAAGGAAATCTACTAGGCCCTTAAATCTAAGAATAAGTTACACTTCTATATGCAAGAAAAGCCTCCATTCTTACACAGCTAGAGTCACAGTCAGGAAAGGCCCCAAATGTGTTTGTGTGCCTGCACACAGGAGTGAGTGGATTAATTGAGGGATTTCCTTTGCTGACCTGCTACTACAGACAAGAGGAGACACTACCATATTTTAAAGCCATGTTAGAAAAAGTTGGTGTCTGAAAGAGCACAGATGAAGAAATCTAATGTGCAGATCAGGAAAATAAAATGACTTCGCACCAGTCTGACAATAGCATTTGCTAGAGCCAAGCTAGACTTTGGGATCCCATGGAATGAGAAGAGATGAAGTAGGCAATGCATTCTCAACTCCATCTGGGACCTAGGAAGATGATACATGAATTTGTTTTCTTTTCATGTATCACATTAAGGACAAAGAAATGATGTTCATTAGCTGCCTTCCATCCTTTCTGAAGTATGGCCAGAAAGTCATCATAACAGACTGACCAGAGGTCACTCATAGATGTGAAGAAGTCACTCAGACTGGGTGAACCCCTGCCCCCTCCACTTCTGCCCCTCAGGTGAACCAGCAACACAAGAATTTTTTAACTCAGACTCCCCATTCCTTTAGTTAATTCCTCCACATTTTCCAGAGATAAGGAGTCCTAAGGAAAAGTCCTATAGATCTTAATAGAGCTAAAATAAACATTGTGTTTTTAAAATTAGAACTCAAATTGATATTTAAAATGATGATCTGCATATCTAATTCTCCATAAAATTCTACAGAAGAGATTAAAAAAAAAAAAAAAACTGTGGAAAAGATTTCTTGTTTAATTACGGGGAAACTTGCCATAAATGGGTGCAATGTACATTAGGCTTTCTGGAGATACTAATCGAGCCCCCCCTCCCCTCCATTTTTGAGCCTGAATATTCTCTCCTTGAGCCCACATATGTAGCTGAAAGAACAGCTCCTTTAGTACCGTCCTGCTCTAAAAATGAGTCTCTGCGAAGTCATGTGCTCTGCTTGTAGCCATGTTTGCGACAAGTGTTGCATACGGGGTGTTTAAGAATATGGCTGCATAAGATTAGCATCAAACAGCTGCTTGCTTAAAATGAGACAGACATTGGAAACAAATGAAAACGCAAGAGTCTTCAAAGACCATTGAAAAACCTCCTCCTTCTAAGGAAGCTCTGCCCACATTAGCAGTTCAAAGAAGTAAAACATACTTATTTTGGTCAGCACTGACAACCTTCCTCCACTGTGTAGCAGTTTTCTTCTCAAGGTACTGCTTGCAGAGCATAGTCCTATTCATTGGGAACAAAGCTGACAAAATCTGCCTCTCAGCTTGGCACTTTCAACAGATCACAGCATTTATACGGTATATTTGGTGAGTCAAACATCCATACTGCCAAGCCTCCATGTGTAAATGCAGGGCTACCCACATTGGCACAGTGTAGCTGAAGAGGTTCCCAGTCTTATTTATTGGGAATGTGTGTTTATTAAACAACTATGCTTCAATATACAACTGCCTTTTTCTTTCGTTTCCTCTTCTTTTTCCCCATGGCTTCCTATGATCTCTCTGGCACCAAAAATTCCATTGCAATTATAGCCAATGACATGAATTCAGCCTGAAGTCCAGATATAGACTTCACACCCCTCTGGAGCAATCATTCATAATTTCAAGGGTTTAAGGAATTTCAGGAATGTCTGCTAAGAGCTAAATCTTATAGAAGAATAGCTTGTTCACCACCTGAGACATAGGGACTGTACTTTCTATTTTAGCTCTCATAAAACATGTATAAGGGCTCAGACATTTTTGACACATAAATCTCAGATGCTGAAAGTTCACTCTTGTTCTGCTGCCCCTTAGAGTTATTTCAGGCAATATGCCACTCCCCACATTTCTGGAACTGTAATGTCACCCTTTCCCCCCACGCCCATAAGACTGTTATTATGAAAACTTTGGAAGTTAAACTCATTTTGTTGTTTCTTTATTCTTTTCTGAAAAATGTGCTGCCTTGCTTGCCAGTCAGTCATACATCATACAAAAAACATCTCAGAGATGGGGGCACAATGTGTCCCAGGCACATAGATGGTGTCCATTTATCTTGTTTTCCTGCGAATGCTTATTTTAGAACAAGAGACAATGCGCATTCCTGGTGTGTATTCAGTATGAGCTAAATAGTCACAGGCACTGAAAAGGGTGAGTTGTGTGGCCAGGTGCCCCATCTGCAGACCATGAAACCAAACAGTCTGGTTTCTGGCTCCCAGCTACTCCTGGGAGAGAAAAAGCCAAGGTGAGTCACTCTGTCTGATGGAGGTCACCAGCAGCCTTGCAGCATTCCTATTCTGAGATGCCAGGAAGAGTTTTTGCCAAACTCTGATGTTTCTTTGCTCATAGGAAGCTGTATGAAAATGTGCAAGAGGAGTGTTCCTTCCCTCAACCTACAACAAGGTGGTTAACTTAAAACAATGAAAAAATATGGATCTAGCTTTTTATTTATCAGCAGCTTCAGAACATGACTTAGAAACAGTTTGGTAGATTTTCAACAGAGGTCATGCCGTGCCATTAAGAGTTGAAAAAAGACAAGATATGCTTATGCCTGCATTTAAAGAACATGCTTTTTCTACTTCACCAATTCTTCAGCAAAAACAAAGATAGAACTCAATATTCTTGATAGATCTTGGATAAAATGACAACAGAAAAGAAAAATGTTTCAGACTGGTTTTATGGGCTGGAAAGAAACGTGACTGGGGGCTTAATCTATAACAGAAAAATAGTACTCCCCAGATGATTTCCACATATTTTAACTCAGTAGGTGCTAACCAAAGAAAACACAACATGTGTTCAGACTGTTTCAAAAAAAAAAAAAATCTTCCCTTTACATTTTCTGAGATTTAATTGTCAAGGTACTCAAGTACTTGTGGCATATTAAGCACTGCCATATCTGAACTCCTCCCAGAAGCGCATTGAATAGCATTATTAACATTTCCATATGCTGTTTGTTTTTTGTACTTTTCAGGATATGCATGTGGAAGAATGTCTTATTTACTCCTATATTTTTTTAAAAATACTTTGCACTTGGTACATGAGTGGAGTGTCAGATGTGGTGGTGTAAATGAGCACAGCCTGGAGCCATTCCTATTGTACTCACTGAGAAGGGCCTGTCTGCTGGATGCTTCTGACTGCTTGAATGGATGTCCTGAGAAAGGAAAGGTACTGCAGTCTCCTCTATTCTTCTTCCAAACTAGCATTAGTCAACAAAGATGTTTTACACCCTGACATATCAAATCCACAGACATACTGACCACGACAGTGTGACATTGCTATGGGTGATGTTTTCTGGTCCCTTTAAGCATGGAGTATTAGAAATACTTTAGAAATACTTTTCCAAAAGACGTCTTACAGAAGTTTTAAATTATTGAGGTTTTGTGTTGTTTCAGTCCCATTAGCTTCTCCCACCTACTGCCCAAAGTACCATCAGGAGTATTTTCTGGTCAGGTAGAGCCCTGTGTCTTTCCCAAATGCAGAGAGACAACCTTTGTCACACAGTTTGCTGTGAATATCAATCCAGTAATACAACACAGTATATGTAATGGTTACCTGGCTCATGTGTACCATGTAAACTATTTCCTTGCTGAAGCAAACAACCAAATAACAAATGACAAAACACTGCAACTCCACTGACGATCATGCTGAAATCTGAGTTAGGTGGCATTGTGTGTGTCTACTGACATCTACATCAAAGTAGTAATGTGGAAGAAGGAACAACTGTCTGTGGTTTAAACCCCTGAGGCAAAATGTAACACAAATACTCCCTGAAGGCAACAGGCTTTCATGTCATACATCTGTGCTGAATTTGCTTCCCAATGTCCTGTTTCCTGGATTTCGTGGGGCAGGTGGTAGAAGTGAGCTCCCTCGGAAGCAGCATGCTCTCCACCCAGGAGGAGGGCCCTTATGTTTCACAGCCATGAACTGTCTGGTTGATTAATAAGCAATTTTGTTGGACTTGAGAGAGAGTTCAGATTTTCCTCCCTTGCCTGCAGAGCAGGGCTTTACTAGGGCAGGGGTGCTAAACAGGGACTGTCAGAGGCGTTAGGAGCAGATGGTGGAAGGGAACAGAGGGGTTGAGAAACAAAGAGGATGCTACATCCTGCTAAGTCACGGATGCTATGTGGCCTCTCCAGATAACAGCCCGTGATGCCTAGCAGAGAACCTGGCACAAAGTCTTGTTCTCTGAAAAGACTTCTTTCTTCCCCTGGATAAGGAAAATCTTTCTGCTCCTAAAGGAGACAAAAGCAGCCATTCAGTTCAGAGCTGGGGCTGTTTTCATGGCTTCTAGAGAACACACTGAACTCCAGTATCGCTGATAAATGTCTTAAATGAGAGCACATTACTTTCAGAGGACAAGTGGCTACTTTACCTAAATGTTGAATACCTGAATGTTAATCGAGAAAGATGTTCCAAACCAATTCCACTACAATAACATTTTTCTTTCCCCAGCCAGGCATTCATTTGCACAGGGTGCATGGAAGACAGTGCTATGATCTCAGTTACACTGCTAACTGTTTTTATCACTGCCCTTTAACTACATGTAAATGCCAGAGTCTGGGATACTTGTAGTTACAGATTTGCAACAGAAAACTCGGGATTCACTGGCTGAATGTTACCTGACTCTAGGATAATGGAGAACCAGGGAAACACCCCAAAATAACATTTCCACCTCAGAGTGATATTTCAAAGAGTGATAACTCAAGTAGCTCTGCAGCAGGATCCATTTTTGCTTTTCCTATGGAGAAGAAGGAAGCAAATAAAGAAGCTCTGGGGTGAGGCCAAGTAGTCCTTCCCACCCCATGGTGTCAGGTGGGGACAGGGACAACAGTCATTCATAGGAATATGTCAGCTGGGACAAGAGCTATGGTTAGGGCATTAAAAGGCCTCTAGGATAAAACCTAGGAGGTCCTTGTAAGTCAAACGTAGAACTGGGCTTTCAGGGGCTATGTGTTAATGACAGAAGGCTAAAAAAATTGATTTTTTATGGAATTAAATTTATTTTTAAATGGATTTTTTACTGAAGTCTATGGATGAAAATGCAACCCCCTGTGAAATGAGCCCAGTGGGACCACTCCAGAAAACCTATGTGAAACCAACACAAGGTTTCTTAAGCCTGTAACTGGAAACTCTCCTTCCACAAAGTCTTAACTCAGCCCTGTCGGTATTCACAGGGTTATTTCTAATAAAATGCCTGCAGAATTCAAAGTATGACAAATGCTACAAAATGAGAAAAATTAATTTCTTGGTTATTTTGCAAGATGCTGGAAAGGTATTTTTAAAATAATAATAATAATAATAGTCATATTAATTTGATATGCTTCAGAACATGAATGCAAAGGAGTTCTTTTTCAAATAGATTCATAATATTTATAATAACCCTTATGCTATGCTGCTTCTTGCCACCCACATGAAAGAGATGCCATACAATGTTTTCTGATATTATTTGTTTAGCTGCAGAAATTTTGGCATAGTATTGTGTAGAAAATGAGAGGAATCAGCTGTGTGCTCTTGATATATTACCTCCTCCTGTAGCTTTAAATGGTTACAGCTCTCCCATTGCACCCCAGAAGTGATTGCATTACAGTAGGTGAATGCTTTCCTGTGTATTTGGATAGTGTGTAACAGATTCTTTGGATTTAAAGATATTTGATGAATTTCTAATAGGATTTTTAGTAGAGCTGGTTGGCACATTCAAGACAACTTTATTTAATGTATACCACTTCTTTGGGTAACTCTTCTGCCAAACCCTGACTGGCAGCAGCGAGGACCAGGTTCTGCATTTAGATGCCCTCTTTTAACATCATCTTGAGACATCATCCAAAACCAGGGAGAAACCAAATAAGACTGTCAGAACAGCTAGTGAGCAATATATCCCCTACTCACAAGCAGTGAATCAAACAGGCTTGTTGAAATGGCTTGTTATTTGGGAAAGGACAAAAAGAGAGAAGAGAAACAAGACAACATATAGAAACAATCTCCAATAGGTTTCTTTCCTCTCTGCTGCACTCCCTTTTAACCAAAGTAGACAAGTAATCATTCAGATTGTTCTTCTCTTTGCATATTGATGCTTATTGCCTTTCCTAACCAAACTCATAATTTGCTGACCCCTACTGATGTTGAACTGTCTGAATTTGGCTGCTGGATAAGATCTTTTGAGGAAAATCACAGCTGACAGTAAAGGGGCCAACTCATCCACCAATGTCTTTCTCTGCTGTGATTTCTACTTCTCACCAGTAATAGAAAATGGAGCCCATAACACCCCACTTAAATAAAGGAGCTTCCTTAAAAGTAGGGTCCTTCATTGTCTCTCAAGTTTTTTTAGCCCAATTCTTTGATCTGCAGCATTAGATCTGGGTGTCCGCTCACACTCTGTAGCACTGGATACGTTTCAATGAAAATGTCATAGGAAATGTCTTAGGGCTCACGGTCAACAATCTCTCTCAAAAATGTACTAATAAGTATGGTATCAAGACCCAAAACTGGTTCTAATCTTCATTAATTGTCATTGCTCTCTGGAAAACTTTGCTTTTAGTGTATTCTGTAAGTTCTATTTTTTTTTTTTTTGTGTCTGAATCTTCTCATTGTCCAGCTGGAAGTGTTCACTGTTGAGGGAACAATCTCAGTGTTATGCACAGGATTTTCAGAATCACAATCCTCTCTTAACCTTATTCATTGATTCCAGTCCACACACTGATTTTTTTTTGCAGAATATGCTATTTTAATCAGTAATAACCAGAGTTCTGTGGGTTTCTGTTTGTTTGTTTGTTTATCTTATAGGCAAGAATGTGGTAGAAATGTTAATCTGATTGTCTACCTAATTTGTAATATTAAATCTGTAATTTTATCATCACTTTCCTGTGATATGTTGTCTCCTTATATTCTTTCATATATTTAACAGAATGGTTTGTTTACAGTCTGTAGGGCTAGGCTGAAAAACATGTATATATATTGTGGCTATATATTCTTTGAACATAAAACTAACATTAAAATGCATAGTGAAGATTGAGATGGATTATATATAAAAGGCAGGGATGGAAGCCATATCGTGCTGAAAACAAAGTAAGCTTTACCACTAATTTAATTTGAGGCAGGATATCACTCAAGTTGGGTACATGCCTTAGGCCTTCCTCACAGGAACACTTCTTTATGTATGCACCCTCTCACCCTACAGCTACTGTACTTTCTTATCTTGGCTTTCCCATCAGCAAAATCCAGTATTTGGGGTACTGATGAGAGACCTAAATGTCCATCAGTTCCAAAACAAGGACAGTCTGTTAGCTGACAAATAAGTACTTTTACTTTGTACTTTGTCAGAAGTCACAGTTTCCTGCAGAAAACACTAGTATCCACATGGACTTGGAAGTCGAATCCCCAGTACAATCAGAATTACTTCATTAAAGCTGAACAACCCTACACTTATATTAGCAGTTGATCTGACTGGTAGACTCTCACCTTGCAATATTGCAAATGTGGGTGTGAAAAAAAAAAAAAAAAGAGAGTGTTTTCCAGCACTTAAGAAAGTATAGAAAATTTTAGTATTATAGGGATCATGGATGCCAAAGAGTGATCTTGTCTGTATATGAAGGTTACAGAACTTGTAACAACCTTTGCTGACAAACCAGAGCAGCTGTAGGTTTCAAAGCCCATTAATTTGTACTGTGATATAGACCTGGATGAAAACTTTTTGCCAACCAAAGATCTCAAAACTGGAGAACTCACATACTTTGAATGAGAACATCATACAATCAGCTGGGCTACAACCAAACTGGACAAGATGAAGCTTAAAAGAGGAACAAACCCTTTCCCAAAGAGGTCAACTATGACAATAATGATTCTGGGGCAGACAGGGATGCCTTTTCAGTACTTATGTATTCATTCCCTGAATGAGCACTTCTCAAATAAAATTCCTTTCTTTGAGAAATTCCCAGACCTCTGTACTTAGACCTGCAGGTGCAAAATACAGTAGCAGATACTGAGTCCTCTAAGATTTACTGGCTTCAACTGTTTTGATCGTGCTTAGTATTATGTGTGAGAGAGCTGATAGCTGTAAGATTTACACTGGGAAAGAAATTAATATCACAAAAAACAAGAAGACCTTGCTCTTGAAATGCTTCTTTCTTTTTAAATCAGAAGAAAACTCACCTATGTACCAGGATATTTAGAGGTTGTAGAATTTATTAGGCATAAGGAAATAACCTTGGCAAAACTTGCTTTTCTGTGTCAATACCTTGAGCAAGAGCAGATTCAGACAGATGTAAAAGGAAGTCCTGAAGGAGGGAAAAAGATTTAAGTAGGCTGGGATGCTGCTGTCTTGTAATGCTGAGCTAATTCAATAGCCCATCAAACATCCTGGCACAAGCATACAGCTCTCTGTCACATCATCCAGACTGCAACCAGAAGCAAAACAAAATATTTCAATTAATGTACCAGTGCTGGTAACATGAAGTCCTTGTCTTGTCTGGATTTACCCTTTAGCAAATTATATGCATAAATAAATAATGGCTGACATTCATAGTCTTAATGAAACTGTTGTGCTCACTATGGGCAGACCTTTCCTTTCACAATATTTTCTTCCTCCACCTTTATCAACTTACTAACACCATTATGTTTTCTCCATCACCCCAAATTTAATTCTATATTGTTTTTATGCTGGTGTAGATGATGAATCTCACCCCAAACCAGCTCCAGCGCCTCAGCTTAGTTCTCATATTTTTAGGGCTGTTTTTATGTATCACAGCCATCTCCCACAGATGGCATGTCACATCTTTAGTCCTCTTGAGACTACTCATCTCCTGATTCCCTTCCTTTCACAAGCCCCTAAGATTTCTGTCAGTCTTCAGTCTGGAACAAAAGTTTTGTTTCCCCCAGCTTCTCTGTCTCCATCAGAGTGCTATAACCAGTCCCCTTCACTCTCCTTCTAAACCTTAATTCTTTACCATTCGGTTCCTGGTTGCTCTATATGATTAATTTTCACCCAGGCTCCCTTACAAATCTCACTCCTTTGTATGTCTCTAGTAGAATTTGCATTTTCTTAAAGAAAATTCCTGTGCTTTTATCTAGCTCTGTGCACTACAGAAAGCAGGGCAAGTTGTGAGCTAAAATAGGATGCTCTTTGGGGATGAGTGCTTTTCCCATCCATATTCCTGAGTCAGAGCAGTTCTGGTAGCCACCTCGAAGGTCACACAGAAGCAGAAACTGAATGGATAATAGTCAGTGAAATCCCCTGCATGCAGTATCAGTTGGAGCTCTTATCTTATCAGTTGGATTATGAAAGCAATCTCAGGAGTCTATTTTACTTTGCCTATTTTTTCTTTTGACAGGTTGATGCCTTGATGAAACAGCTTATCCTGAAAACAAAGGAGTACATTTTCTATAATAGCCTGCCAGATTTAGGAAGGACCAGCCATGGGTTCTGGTACTAGGGACAGTTCTTTGCCAGCTAGAATTTCCATTCATGCTGTTCCCAGGATATACTTCTTCCATCCTCCTGTAAGGCTTGTTGTAGATCCAGTCTTTTAAAGGGAGTGATGTGTTCTCCAGAGAACTGTGCACTTCATTGCACCCTGCATGCTTCAGGAAGTGTCCAAAATGCTAACATCAGCAATATGCACAGCCAAGTGCTCCCTGTACTGTCTACCTATTTTATCCATCAGATAAGAGACAACTGTCATATTCTAAAGATGTGTCCCGAAAGGTATAACCCTAAATTCAAAGCACTCTCATGAGATCCATGTAAGCAGAATTTGCTGATGTTCTTTTGTTATATCCAAAGCTAGATATAGATGGTTTGGCCTATTATTTCTGTTCCACTCTCCAGAGAATTCATCTTGCTTGTCTTGTCAAAGACTACATTGAACCTTACTTGGTGTGGGAGCCAGCACAATAGCAATGTCACTATCTACTGTATGATTTTTTTCACAGATTCTCACATTTTCTATCTTTTATTTTTTCCCTTGTTAAAGAAAAAAAAAAAAAAGACCTTGTACTCTATTCCTTTTGCTTTATTAAAGGAGGGGCAAAATCATTTCTCTCTCTTGGCTATTCAAAGCAAACTGTTTTAAAATCATGAACTAGACTGGTGCCCATATGGCTTCAATATTTACGTGTTTTCCCGGTTAGAATTCATATAGCTCTTCCACTTTATGGCCTCAGCAAGATCACATGCTATGTTGCCTTTCTGACAACTGAGGTAAAGAAAGCAACCATAATATTACGAACAGTGAAACATTTCACCTGCTCTTTGCCCTGGGGTTCGTAGTTTAAGTCTGATTTGCAAGCATCAGGCTTGGAGTGCTACAAGCATAGTCCATGTCCATTAGCAGCACATTCGGGGAAGAAGATCAAGGGTCTCTCAAAGCCTTACTCAACTTCTAAAAGTCACTTGTCCAAGGGAGGAGGATCTCTCTCCCTCTCTGTTTTCTGGTGGGTTCTCATCGTAGACGAAACTTAAAATACCCCACAGTTTCTCTTTGTATTTCTGTTACTGGCTCCCTTCTAGCCAGTTACTCTCCTCACAGGATAGCCAGAATATCAGCTGTGCAATTAGTAACCTCCTGCCACCATACCTACAATGTATCTCAGTGTCTAACAGCATAGCAGAACTTAAGTAATGACTCTCAAGATGCAGAAGAACAGAGGGAGGTAGAAAACATAATGAGTTACTGAGGGATAATGCACTTATCCCTGCTATTGAGGAAATGAGCTATAAGGGGCATGGTTAAGTCTGGGGTTTTGTACAACTATATGTTACTCCACTCCATGTTCATTTTAGTCTAATTGATCCCTTTCTTTAAAATATTACTTTCAATTTCCAGTCTTCAGGAAAAATCATTAAAATGGGTTACTTTTTCCCTTTGTCAGTAGACTGTACACACATCCAAATGTTTCATCATTCTCTAAACCCTAATTTCTGAAACACTCATAATTTCTGAGACTGCATGGGGAAAAAAAATGTGCTTGAAATTGTAGTTTCATACACTGAGCTTATAAAAAAAAAAATCTGCATTTCCTACCACCTGCTATTGACATTCCAATTCAATGTGAGCAAAACGGTGAATTGATTCTCTCATATGGGTTAAAGCAGAAAAGTTTGAAAGTAGTTTCTTATTTATTTATCTACAATGGCTTCTATTTGATTCCTAGCTTACAAGTGTATAGTCTTCAAAATCATTTTATTGCTGCAGTTTAATGTGGTAGATCACTCTCAAACTCCCACTTAGGGGGCCCCTCGATACTTCAAATGATTTCCAGTTCTCAAGTAGCACTGCTCTCAATATCATATTAGTCCTGGACAGTGAGTTTTCTGATAAATATCACATCTCCCTAAGTACTTTTCCACTTATCCTTAGCAGTTGCTCAGGTCTGATAATCATTTCTCACTCCAGGGAGTAAACAAGGACTTACAGGCCTACTGGCCCATAGACCATTGCTGATGGACTGATTTGTTCAGAGGCCACTCTACAGATGAGCACAGCTCTAATAGTCTCTTGAGCTGTTAGAGCCTGTGCCTTCTTCCCTTGCTTATGGAAGTAAGACACAGTAAGCCTCTTGCTTACCCTCCATTCTTGGCACTCCAGTTTTAAACCTCCTTGATCTTATTCTGCGATAACTCTTCAAGCCCTGTCTGGCAGCTCCTTACACTTTGCTAACACCACTTTATAGCCTTTTCATTGGATCACAATGAAGTGTCCCCTGCAAGGTCTCCCCAGAGCTTCCACTTCCCATCCAGACTTTGCTTCTTAGTCCTTCCTGTCACTTCTTTAATCTTTCAAAAGGACAGATGGACATTGAGCAGTATTTGCTAAAGGTCCATGACCCATGTTGTCCATGTGAGGTTTATAATATCCCATTAGAATGAAATTGAGCAATAGAAATTAAGTATTTATTTACCGTCATTACCAGATGGTCTGCAAAAAAAAAATCAAAGATTATTTTGTGATGGCCATTGCAAAATTGCTAACTTTTGCCATGGTTTGGCTCCTGTTTAAATTTACAGTAATATTCATCCAGAGTCTCAGAGGTAGAGAGTTTATTATGGATAGATGAGGAATGATTTTTAGAATGTCATCCATCTTGTCTAAAATAAAGTCTTTCTTACATTTCAGAGAATAAATGTAAATTAGCATTGTGTTTTTTAATCGTTGTGAAAGGAATTCTGAAATTAGTCTTATGATTTCACCAGCCACTTTGTGCTTTATTATCCATCATAGGATTATTTGGATACAGCTATTTCTTTGGCTAATTATTTTTAGTATTTTTACATACACAGATTTGAAAGACTCTGTAAGAATATAATTGTTAAGACTGCATTTCTTCAGGAATGATGAAACATAATCATGTAACTACAAGAATGCATTGCGTAGAAAAGTAGAATATGGTCTCAGTTGTGGTTGCTATGAAATTTTTCTTTTCAAACTAATATTGAATTTTGTATATAAAAGAGAAACTGATTTCCAAAGGCTGAGAGAAAGCCTTAACTCAGAATTTCCTATAGATTTGATCTCTGCTTATTTTGGGAAACTGCATTACATATTTTAACTAGCCTGATATTAAATATGATTTTTGTTTGAATGCAATTGAAGTTAACTTCAACCTTAACTAGATAATACATTTTTAATGGCCACCGTCCTTCTTCATTTATTATATACAGGCATGTATATATCTCTATATCATATCAGATATGTAATAGTCCAATAGAAAAAAATTATGGTGATATTTTGCATATTAAATTAAAATTTTATAGGAAGGCATTGCCACACAGAATGGTCTTGTCTGTGTGAGTACTAGAAATTGAATATACATTTAGGAAATTTTGCAAGAATTAAGATTAAGAATTGCCTTTCTCCTCAATGTTCCTCCAACGTGCACCAAGTCTGATGGTTCAAACTGGAAGAGCTTCACTGAAACCAGTGGAGTTGCACCAGTATCCTCTATCAGGGAATCTGGTCGTTAATGTTCTTTATCTCTGGAGGGGAATTGCCATCAGCTGTGATAAAGGTATGATCTATTTCCAGAAATGGTCAGCTATCTCATCACCATCACTCAGAATAAAGTCTAACAAATTAATAGAAAGTTTACCTGAAGAGGTATTTAGGAATCAGCATTTACAAGAGTAAAGTAATACAGTAAGTACCAAACCAGTGTGTTGCTGATGTAGTGTTATCATCAAACTCTCTGCAAGCTATGAGTAGGAGACACATGCTTTTCACTTCAGATCCCAAGACATGTCATTGCCCCAGAGCTACCAGGAGGTACAGGTGACTGCAGTGCAGCTAAGAGACTGTAGTTTGCTCTCCTGCAAGCCGCAATAGCATGATCATGACTGACTTTACGGGAGCACCTGCTTGCCATGCACCCAAAGAATCCTGCTGTCCCAACCCCTTCAAACAGCCCAATAATGGCTGTGGCTCCTCGTGGCCTCTTGTTTTCACCCTTAGATCCAAAAAAAAACAATTTTATGTTTTCCAGGAATGTTTGCACTGTCTTTGTGGAGAAATCTGGGGGGTACAGTGGATAACAACATGTGTCAGATGCCATTGTATAGGTGAAATCAAGCTGCCCTATCTGATGCTGTAATACTCCTTCAGGGCTGCAGAGAAGCTTATGTACAGGTCTACTGCTTTCCACTGCCTTTACTGTCCCTTAGGTAAGATAGCAGTGTCCAAGACAGTCATCCTGGCATCTATAAGGATGTAACTTTTTAACATGAGTCAGTAACAGTTCAAATGCCTGTGGAGATCTCAGCAGAATTTTTTTGTAGCAGATGTGTTTCTGTGACTGTGCACACATACTTATGCATATAACTCAATGAAATTTTAAGGGGAGATTAGCATACAGTAAGAACAATGTAGGGTGGTTATTATGTAGATAATACTAATACGAGTTACAAATATTTAATTGTTACACATTGAAAAAAAAAAAAGAAGAAAAAAAAAAGAAGGAAAAAAAAAAGTGGCCATTAGCTTGAAAAGTCTGTTATTACTTTTTCCACCAAAAACACGGAACAAATATAAGACAATTCTAACAAGTTTTAGCATTATTTAAAAAAAAAAAAAAACTCTACAGATACTTCTTCCAATGAGTAATAAGTAATAGCTAACAACTTGTTATGCTGTCACTGCATGTCACTTTTAGAACAGCAAGGTAATACAAGATTTTGGAGAGTTCTACAAGGTACTGATGGGGATAGACCCCTTATTCCAAAGGTAAGAGTAATTCCTGCACATATCAGAGTCTTCCATTTCCACTAGGTGTTGAATGCTCCTAGATTCCCAACAAAATCTAACACAAAATTTGCATAATGTAATTAAGTATTTGTTATCACCTTGTTTGTCTGCTTCTGTTTACAAACATAAAAGCTTTTTCTTATTTTAATTAAACATTTAAAACTTGTCATTACTACCCAGCAAGGACCCTAAAAATTTTACAACCTAATTCTAGACCTTACAAATGCATGGCTAATGTTGATATTGCTTCTCCTCCTACTCTGTATACCTCTTGTTGCCAGCCAAACAAGAGGAATTAATGAGCCCGGTGACTACTTGAATCTTTACTGAAGACTCATCAGTTTGCAAGAGGACCCCTGAATAAAGCACACAGGAGACGGGTTCCATCTTTCACGCTTTATGCTCCTCCTTATCCAGTGTACATGATAATTGTGGAACTGTCTCTGGTCACTGTGTTTGGAGGACCTATGGCTATCTACCTCTTTGTAACTAACAGAAGGAAAGTTTTGTGTCTCTGTTTCCACCATCTTGGCCATTGGAGATTTCTAACAGCAGAGGAATTCCCATATCACCACCTCAGACCTTGTCTTTGGATGGGAACAGAGTAGTGCCTAGGGACAGGTCTGTGATGCAGCTGATTTTAACCTGCTCAACTTTTGAGTCTGACTGGAGGCTTAGACAGACCCCTGCATGTTCCCCAAATATCAAAAACCTCAAGTGGAAGAGACTTCTTTGTATTTCTGCTTCCTTCGCACTCCATTGTAAGCCAAAAAGAGCAATAAACAAAAACCAGACTCACTGATGCCAGACATCCCTGTTATATCTACAAATACTAGTGAAGACTGACACAAAGGGGGACTTTTTAATTTAATGCTGTAGATTACAAATTGAATTCTCAAACTTGAGAATTGCCAGCCTGACTTGAGGCTTGACAGTTCTTAATAGACCAGTTACAAATTAATAATTTTTATCTAGCTGAGTGCATAACATTTTGATAAATTGTCCATTTGCCTGTCTGCTTTATCCAGCTATGCCCTGTTTCCTTTTTAAACCCAAGGAAACTCTGCCCATAAGTTGATGGTGATGGAAAAAGCTATTTAAAATCCCAGATACCCCAAGGTTTTTCACATATTCTGTTAGAAGAGGTGTTGCTGAGTCACTGAATGAAAGTGGTTATATGTATAGATAATTTCCTCCTTATTTATTTACTCCCTTTTCTCATGCCATTGAAGACTTCTAATTTTTATATATACTGCAATATTAACCTCAGTATCTTTAACTTACCAGTATTTTTCACTGTCATTCTTCAGCTCTTGTGGGGTGTTTCAGTCCATCTCAGGTGTCCTAGAATCTCGTCCTTACTGTGTCAGTGACAACACAGACAAAAGAGATCTCTTAGTGGCACACAACAGTCTTTCCAAAGCGAAGCTTTATCTTCTCGATAGACGGTCTAGAATGTTTAGTAGTTTTGCGTTTTAAAATCAAAACAAAGTGTAACCAAGTATCTCTCTCCAAATCTGACAAGTTGTTTGTTCTGAGCTTGCTGGATCACTTCTTGCCTGGACTGGAATACAGCATGCATATTTGCCTCCTCTGTTTGCATTTCTTGGGCCACTCCAGCCCATTATTTCTTTACAGACACCTCTCAAAAACCCTCCTCCTACTAATTTGGCTTCTTTTTCTGTCCCCAGTTCCCATGCCTGTCTGTAACAGCTTATTGTTCCCTTTGATATCTCTGCTGCTACTTATGGCTATAAATCTGTTTGTTCTGCTGGTGGGCATCCACCTAATCTGGTCCATTGTTTTCCTTACATCTAGTACAGGTTACAGCATAAAGTGGATTACACACGGCACCGTTGTCAGAGAGCTTCACGAAACCTATCTGCATTAATATTGCAATTTACATTCTATCACAAAAAATAAGAGTTTAAGATTACATTCATAAAAATAATGTGCATATTCTCTATTTGAACACAGATGGACAAAGACTTTTTGGAGATGCTCAAGAACACTAAAAAATAAAAAATAAATTAGAAACCAAGTGTCATCTAAGGCATAGGTTTTTATGCTTGAAATGCATACTGTGATCTTGGGACACTTTCTCATCTCAAAATATACTTGAAGAAATAGAAACATTTAGAGGACCCACAGTGACTATCACATATACTGGCTACACTCAGTCTTGCCTGTGAAGGGAAAGTCTTTCTGACTCCTTTCCTCAAAGGGATCACATAATGGTCAGCAACAGCTCGCTGATAACTGTCGTGTATATTCCACGGTCTATCATAAGCTGTACTAGGTACAAGGAAACAAGGGATATCACGACATCTCTCATTTCACTCCCCGGACCTGTGGGTTTAAGTAGGCCTAAATTGTTCCTAATAGATACTACACCCCTTCTTAATTATTCTTCTAGTCTCTCCAGGAAATCTATTCCTATGTCATCTTTCCAGGTCAAAATTATTTTGATGCCTGGCCTAAAATTTTCTCCACTTACAAGTAAACTCATTACTTTGTTGGCAGTGAACACAAAAAAAATCTGCACTTTCCTTTCCAGTAAACTTTTTCTGGAGATGAGCATTATCTGCCTCTTCAAGTCTTTTCAGAAACTTGCAGCCCCCCTTTTTTTTTTTTTTCTTAGTCTTCCCTTAAAAGCCTTCATTTCCAGATCACTGATCTTTTTAGTTCCTATTTGGACTTTCAGCAAAGTGTGGTTTTGAAGATGGAAAGATTACCTAAACTAAAGTCTCACCAGAACAGACTAAAGTGACAGAACTACTTCACCTATCTTATCTGCAGTGATTGTGTTTATATTTTCCAGTATAATGTTTTCTTTTTCTTCACAGTTAAGTTTCCTCATATTTAGTTGGCAGTCTACTACAAGGCCCAGATCCATTTCTGCAGAATGACTGTAGAGAAATTAATTTCCTATCTTGTATTTGTGTGGTTCATTATTTCTGTACAATACTGTAAATGTATTACTCCACGCTTACTTTTACTGAATTAATTTATTTTTTTTCTTCCCTGGACCATTTCTCCAATTTGTCATGATAATCTTGAGCTTTCATCCTGTACTCCAATGTGTTACGGCCTCTCCTAGGCTGGTATCACCTCCATGTTTAATAAATTCACTCCATTCCATTACCCATCTCATTAATGAGATTACTGAATAGGAAACACCTTGGTGGCACCAGTGTAGAGTGCTTCAGTTAAGTTTGACAGCAAGCCTTTAATAATTACTTCCTTTCAGTACCATCTTCATGAAGGGTGGAGCGCCTGGTGCAATGTGCAGCCTGAAGAAACATCTGCCATCCATGAGCTACTGAACTTCCCACCCCCAGGGCTGGGAAGCTGTGTACTGTGTAATAGGCAGTTTATTTTGTGCCAGTATTTTAACCCCTTTGGCCTTATGCTAAAGCCAGGTTTGCCTGGGAATATACTAAATACTTAGCTAGCCATGTGTATGTGTGTATCTGCTTTTTGGTACACAAGTCCCACCTCCCAGCCTCAAAATGACAGGTGTCCCCTAGGCTGAGCAAACATGATTGGTGCTCCTATAGACAGCTGAGTAGCGCTGGCTTTTCATTAAAGCTGATAGGTTTGAAGGAGATCTTTTCCCTTGCTGATGTGCTGCTTTGCGGTGTTTCTCAAGCATGGCTTACAATGGAATAGGAAGCAGTCACAAGTGGGATGACTCACACTTGCAAGCTATTTTCATCTGGCTTATGTTGCTCTGCTAATAATGTTTTCCCTCTGTATTCAGAAGTCTTTGCAGAGAAAATGAGATCTTCTGGTGTGAATCTGCTGGTGCTGTCCCCAGCTGGCAGCATGTCTTCCCAACTGAGTCACTCACCTTCTCTTTTCCTCAGTTTCTCTGCTGTGAATATGAAATTCACTTGAAAATGTGAAACATTCTTCAATTGCTTGTAAACAAAAGTTATTTTCCATGTGTATTTTTATGGTGATTTTGTTCCTAACCTCCCATAGAGGAAAACCTGCTTCTCATCCTCAGACCAGTATGGCATCCAATCACCTGCTGAGATCACCCTGCACCTGGCGTGAAGTTGGAGTAAACTGATTTCATAACAGCTCTCCATCCACTCTGTCACATTTTCCTTGCCTTTCATCTAAGTAGCAGCAATAGAAATTAGTTTAGCAAGTACAAGACAATGGGCATTCCACCCATTTTTGGAGAGGTTAGGCCTGACAACTCAGTGAAAGAATTTAGCTGCAGCAACTGTGCCAAAGGCAATAGAAGATTTTTATTTTTTGCCTCCTAAACATTTCTGAAATGACATCCTGTGTAGGTGTGTGTCCATGAAGGTCCCCATGAACCTGCCCAAGTCAAGCATTTGTCTCCATTAAGTCATGTGCAAAGATAAGGGCATTTCAGTAGTCAACAAGACGGCACATTGTATTTTAAAATGAAGGATTTGCAGGGTTGGCAGCTCATTTGCATGCAAGCAATGTAAATGTAGCGGAGGAGGTGTTGTAAATCACCAAAGAGCTACTTGACAGTGCCACTCTGTGAGTCTGGTTCAGAATTATTAATTAGAGCAGGCTGAGGATGGTTTGTTTGCATATCAGTTGAGCTAAGCCATGTTGGAATCCCTGTAAATAATAAAACAGTCTGATTAGGCCTAGTCATTAATTAAGTGTCTTCACTGTGAATAAACAGTGAAATCTTTCCGTTTGCCAGGGACCCCTATGACACTGTGATAAATATGCAGTTGCAAAAGCTCCTATAACATGGTTTGACATCTTCATCTATTAAATTGCAGCATTCTCCCCAGTGATGATGGGTTCAAATCCCACAGTGGATGATACATCTGCCTAGTTTTGTTCGTTAAAATATATTTCTTTGGAGGTCTCAGATAATCAGGGTTCAGAACCTGCTAGGGAAAAAGAAAGGGGGAAAAACTTGTTAAAACTCCAAACTGCAGTGTTCAATCATCTGTATAGGTGGGGTTTTATTGGTATAACAATGCAGAGGATGATTTTAAAAATGGTTTTATTATTATATGGATGTAAAAACCAGTTATTATTTATTTGACTAAAATGTTGTACATTTAAAACCCAGTTACACTTGCCTCAGAGGTTGGTACTTGAATGGCTGTTTCTGGATTTAGCATCCACTGCCCATCAGTGTGGAGTAAGACAAAGAGATAATTTTTACAAATGCTATTTTTTCAAACTGAAGACAAAGTTAAAGGCAATTAAATCTCATGCTCCAAGACATGAATTGATCACTGTAGGTGATCAACAAGGAGATTTTCTCCTCTTATGCACTGCTGAACAATTGGCGAGGTGCATTATGGGGATCTTTCATCTTCTGAAAATTTGAATATTGGCAACTTTTGCAGTCAGGATATTAGACTAGTAGGCAGATCAATGAGCTGAGCAGACAGTGACGAGTTCTATTTTCTTGTGTAACATTCAAGTACTGCAAGCAGCACATGAACATTGTCTCCTGGAAAATAAGGTAATTTTTATTGTTTCAATGACAGGACAGAGATCTACTCTGTTCCCATAAAAACTGATGGCCTTGTCCCTAAATATTCCCTCTGCATTATTCTCCTTGTGCTCAGCCACAGCAGACAGGGCCAACACAGCCTTATTTACCCATCATTTTGGTGTTCTGATACTCAAAACGGACAATTTAAAGGTGCTGAGATAATTACAATGCTGAGCATGAGCATTTGAATAGGTGGGAGACAGATGACTCAGTGAGATCAATCTATTGATCTCAAGATATTCTAAGTATTTAAGTGCCATGCAACAATTAGAGGTATTTCTGAGTATGCAATAAATGACTTCATTCTGACAGGCTCTCTTGTTTCTTTTATACATAATAGAGACTGAGAATGCCACTGAACTTAGAATAGCTTTTAGGAAGACAGTGCTCAGCAGAGTTTGGTGCTGACATTCTTGTGTACGGGTAAACAATCAGCCAGGTGGCAGGAGATCATTGCAATTATTGTTGCGGCAAGTAGCAGCCCCTTGAACCCTGAGATTTACTTGAATGTTGTCAAATAGATTATAGGCCTCAATATGAAATTAATAAAGAGATATACATACATGTGCAACAGATGGATTAACTCCTGTTTGATACAGACAAAGAAACAGAATCCACATTGGTTCCTTGATGCCCATCAGAAAAGGACAGCAACGACCATGAGGCTTGATGACTTACTTGTGGAGACCACCATGGATGCCCAAAGTCCCTCCCTACAGTTGTCACTTTCATATTCCAAAGAGACCCTAACAGGCAGCTGTTGGCAGCATTCCTCTCTACTGCAGTGATTCCAGCGAAGTAGCATGGGAAAGGCTTTTTATAGGTTTGCTGAGAGACCTGGCCTGTGCAGAGATTTGCAGCGATATTCAGTATGCTGATGTCACCCAGCTGGCACAAGAGAAGGGATTAACCAACGTCTAGACACGCTCAAGGCTTGCAGGGGACTGGCTATTTGCAAATGAGTCTGGAAGAGACTAAGACAACCTTGGTGGGCTGAGCAGAGAGGCAGGGAGAAGTCCTGCCATAACTTCTGTCCCTGCTGCTCGCTGAGGGAACATGACTGCTGGTGGTGAGGCAGGTGGAGAATTTATGTGTGTGTTGAGTGTCTGGGCTTCTCCTCCTGGACATTGTCCAAGGAAGCTGTGTTAGTCTGTGCATGAGGAGCGGAAGCAGCTCTTCTCGTTTCTGTTAGACTTTCCCATTACTATCTGCACCTCTATTGCCTGCAGATACGGCTGCCATAATTCTGTCTGATAACCTGCTGTGGACTCTACTGTTGCTTTTCATCCCTGGTTTCAACAGCCTGAGGGATCACATGCCCTCAGTTATGATTAACTGATCCCTTTGGGCTGGAGCTCCTTTGCTATAAAAGCAGGGAACTGTCAATGGAGTAGGCATCCCTGAGTTTGGCATTTATTCTCCTTTGAGGCCTTTGGGACTGCATGAGTTTTAAGTTATTAAGCCTTTGGCCACATCACAAGCCATGTCTTTTTTTTTTCTTTTTTTTTTTTTTTTGGTTTTGCAGAACAAATAGCCTGGGAGCTGGAGAGGTTTGAGTTTATTTTGTTGTCTCCTTATCTTGCCAACATGCTTTGTCAGGTGGGATGAGCTGTCTTTTTGTGCGTGTGTCTGGAAATGTGCATTTCACCCAGAAAAGAGAATGACCCCCAAAGAACTTTTTGCAGAGCTAAAGAAATATGTAATTTAGAAAGCCTCTCCTTCCCCATAGAGCTCAGTTAAGGCACATTTCAGCTCTCATTAAAACTGATGGAAAGCCTCCTAGGTACTTCAGTAGCATGGAATGAGCCTATTAATTATTATACTTCTCACATTCTGGGGATACATACCCGTGCTGCACAGTCCTCACAAAATATACCACAGGCAGATGTGGGAGTTTATGATAACTTTATTTCAGTTGATGGAACAAAATGGCATTACAGAGAAATTTCAAGGTAAGTCTTGCACACTATCACAGCAATTAGCACTGGATCACTTCAGCTTGATCATCCTTCATACGCAATCAAGACCTTCCACTGGCATCTCTGAATTTAGTCCTGTCAGGTTACTCACACACTTGCCTTGTACACTGAAGGAATGGTTTGGAGTTTGCTTTTCATATACGGTCAGGTCTTCTAAGACAATAAGAAAGTGTCATCCACTACAAGTAACTGCATCTGGGAAAGGAGAGCAAAGGGCCGTGTCCTGCTTTGTGTAGCAGACCACACATTTGGCACTCTAACAAAAGGAAAACATGCACTGAACTGCTGAAAACTCCACAGAAAAATGCAGGATTTGTTTTGTTCTCTAGACCAGCTCCTCCTCCTTTTCCCAGCTCCATCTTTTTTAACAGAAAAGATTTCTAGCTGTGAGAATAGCCTTCCCAATGCAAATGACAAACAGTTTTGTTAAATTCACAACCAAGCAGACAGGGAAAAAAAAAAAAAAAAGCCTGGGGAGCCAGATCCAAATGTCTCTCAAGTGACAGAGACTCCTATTAACTTCAGTGGTCTTTGGATCAAAAACTGAAAAAAGCTTTATTATCACATGATTGTCTTAATGGAGAATATTTTTTCTGATGCCTAACAATCATTTACACACCTCAAACCTCTGTAAAAAAGCACATAATGACATACTAATAATATCCCTCAAATGTGCCCATCTAGTGTGGTTGGCACATCCCTTTAAATAGATATTGCATGGGAAATTGTTCCTGGAACACATGCTTATTCTAGCAACAGTAAGGTCCATTAAATACCAAGCCAAGACATCAGTGTCTGATGGTGTTGCCTTTGTTTGAGAACTGGTAGAAAAAGAAATAGAAACTTCACAATTCTACAGAGGAAGCAATGAAGGCCAATGAAAACTTTCAGTTGTCTCTCTGCTTTACGGTATCTGTGCATTGGTTAATTCTGAGCAGACCTACAAGTTTACATTTTCCAAAAATGAATCTCATTTTTTCTGCTAGTCATGCTTCTAATCTCTAGGCTCTTCGGTAGTATTTATCTCCCCTCTCTGGTGCCTCCCAATTTATTACCACCTGCAAATTTTGTTAATGCATTTCATTTACCCTCTGTACTATCACATAAAAGAGGGCAATAAATTAGATGTTGTGGTGGTTTTACTTGGGTGGGCAGCCGAACTTCACCACAACTGCTCTCTCACTCCCCCTCCTCAAAGAGGAATGGGGAGAAAATATGATGAAAAGGGCTCAAGTGTTGATATCTCAAGTGAGATAAGGACAGGGAGGTCACGCAGTAATTATTGTGACGGGCAAAACAGACTCAGCATAGGGAGATAGTAAGATTTATTACCTATTACTAACAAGCTAGAGAAGTGAGAAACAAAGGAAAGAAACCAAAAGCACCTTCCCCCCCACCCACCCTCTTCCACCTCCTCCCCCCGAGCGGCGCAGGGGAATGGGGGAATGGGGGTTACGGTCAGTCTATAGCGCTGCTTCTCTGCCGCTCCTTCTCGGTCACTCTCGTCCCCTGTGCTGTGGGGTCCCTCCCACGGGATGCAGTCCTTGCTGAACTGATCCGGCGTGGGCTGCCCACAGGCAGCAGCTCTTCAAGAACTGCTCCAGCTATGGGTCCGTACCACAGGGTCCATCCCTTAGGAGCGAACCGCTCCAACCTGGATCCCCCACGGGCAGCAGCTCCTGCCAGGTCACCTGCTCCTGCGTGGTCTCCTCTCCACGGGCTACAGGTCCGGCCCGGAATCTGCTCCGGCAGGGATCTGCCACAGGCCGCAGCCTCTGTTGATGTAGGTCCACCTGCTCCACTGTGGTCTCCTCCACGGGCAGCAGCGTGGAACCCTGCTCCACCGTGGTACTCCATGGGCTGCAGGGGGACAGCCTGCTTCACCATGGTCCTCACCACAGGCCGCAGGGGACTTCTGCTCCGATGCCTGGAGCACCTCTTGCCCTCCTTCTTCACTGACCTTGGTGCCTGCAAGGCTGTTCCTCACTCCTCTCACTCTCCCAGCTGCTGTGTGGCACAGCATTTTTTTTTCCTGTCTTAAATATGCTCTCACAGAGGCACAAAACAACATCACTTATTGGCTGAGCTCTGCTCAGCAATGGTGCCCTTACCAAACATGGGGCAGCTTCTAGATCCTTCTCACAGAAGCCACCCCTATGGCCCCCTGCTACCAAAACCTTGCCAGGTAAACCCACTACACATGTTAACTCTGTAGAGGGTTGGAGTGTAAGATTGGCCCTAAAACATTCCTGCTGTTGTGCTTTAGTCAGCTCCCTTCAGAGTGACCCTTCCAAATACAACTGTTTACTCTCGTCTGGATGCCTCAGTAGTTTTTCATCCACAGGCCAATATTTCTCAATGAACAAACTGAACTCATTTTGAGAAGAGTGATGGGCTCCAGGCTGCTTAACTCCTACCTATTGTGGACAGTAGTCCCTAAAGACTATGAGGCCCCAAACAGGAATGGGCTTCTACAGCTTTTTTATGCTGTAGACACTTGAGACCATTAGATGCCATTTAGACTGAAAGTTCCTGGTCTGCCTGATTTCCTTCCCATGCTCTGAGGTGTCCACTCTGGTGGGATGTTTCCCTCTCAAACATTTGTTATAGCCCAGGTTCAGGCCTGAAAATCATAACCCTTAACCTAGAAACCTAAACCAGCAGCCAGCACCAAGTCCCCAGTGCTAGCTCTCAACTTCATTAAAGAAAGCATTGTGTTCTTCAGCTTGGAGTTATTTCTGGGAGTGTGTTGACTTTTTTAGTAAATTTTCTCCAAAATTTCTCTGAAAAAGATTTTAGCAACTCTAAGTCAAAACACAGTTTCAAAATCAAGACATTTTTGTCAAAATCTTTTTTTTTTTTTTGAATGAGAGACATTCAAAACAGACAACACTTTTGTTTTTAATTCTGACTTGGATAAGGAATATTTTTCAGAAATCTCACCAGTTTCTGAAGGCTTTCTACCCACCTTCATGTTGATTAATTATTCCTGATGCTTTCGTTTAGGTTTTGAATCTCCATGAAAGGCCCTTTAATCCAGGCTCCCAAATACAGATTACATTCTTTGAAAGCTCTCTATTTGTATGATCATCTATGTATATGACTGTATTTACAAGTGTGTGTGACTATGAATAACTGTATGTCTGGAGCCAGTGGCCTCAAAAACAATAGGAAGACACCATCACATTCAGAAAAAAATACAGAAAAAATTCTCTGAAGTCACAGTGAGGGGGAGATGCAATCTGTTTTATAGTACACTTGCAAAAATATTTATGCCATAGCATAAATATCATAAAACAGTCTAGTATAAATATAGCATTTTGCAAAAAGCCCAGTGAATTAAACAAAGCTCATTTTTGACTAACAGTTAATAGTAAAATAAGATATGCATTCTGGGTGCTGGAAAAGGAAATTGAGCACTCCTGGAAAATCCAAGAGCAAGAAAGAAGTCATTAAGTTTTTTCAAACAGGCTTTTCTCAGTCTCTGAGATCTGGTGACTCTACTAAAATGTGTATACTTAGAAGCTGGCCTGATGAAGGAAAACATTTTAAGATTTTTTTGAAGCAAAGCAGAAGCCCAATGAATCTTGGAGGGGCAGGATGGCTGACTGTCTATGTGATATCCCAGACCAGTGCCAGGGTCACTCTGTGGCAACTAATGGAACATGTCTGATGTGCCAGAGAGGGGAATCAGATCTGCTAGTGATGAAGGAAAAACAGAGAAAGAAAAGAAAGAAAGTGTTGTCATTGTTGAGACTAGAGATGGGCTAAATTACTGGAGAGAACAACAATAAACCAGTTCCCTGGCTGTCTGCATTAGAAGAATGTCCCCTACCAGTCCTTGATGAGACGTGATGAGGATGAGATGCAGGCAGCAAGGATGAGGCATGATGAGATGAGCTGCAACCAGCAAAGCTGTCCAGCTGATACTGGCACACCAATATCAAACTAACTATCCAGTCAGTACTACAGTGTGGGCTTCGTGGTGGCAATAACAAAATTAAAATCTATATGGAATAAGGAAACAGCTGCAACATTATTTAGATACAAAGAACCATATAATTTCATGGTTTAAAAATTAATCTATTTCTTCAGTACTGACTACAATGTATTTGCTAAGCAGGCTGCCGGACACATGGAGGTTATTTGCATTATATAGATACCAACACACCAGAGAGGATTTTGCTATCAGGAAGCCAAATACACTATAGCAAGGTTTATCATTTTGTCTATGCTTCAACTGTTCTTCACTTGGAATATCATCATTTAAAATGATCAAAACAGTAAAACCCAGCCCCTCTACCCAAGAGTGCCTGAGCACATTCTTACCTCTACACAGAGTTACCTCTGAGAACCTGCCAAGACTCTCAAAGAACTGGACAAACATCACAAGTTATGGTCATGTCTCTGGAGCATGTGTAGACCACTCTTCTTTCCTGGAGAACACTTTACATCTTCAGAGCAGTAGATACCAAGGACTAGAATTTTAAAGATATTCAGACATCAAACCCATTGATTTTCACAGAAGTTAGTTGTCAAAGTGTCATTAAATATACACTCTGCAGATTTTATCCAGGAAAAGTCTCCATAGGTACAGAACTGGAGACAATTCTGAGGCCTGGCAGCATTTATGCAGCTACTACAACATGCATCCCTTTGTGGCCTGTATGTTTTACTGAAGAAATTCCTATAGTGTTGTTGACGCCGCATATAGCTTGAGTAACAACATTCAGGGATGCACTGTACTGTGCAGATGCCCTATAGGATGCTGTGGCATGTGACTGAGGAATATAGACAGACCTTTATACAGAAGACTCAATGGAGAATAATAATGCAATGCAAACTTCCTCACAGTGAGCTGTTTTAGATGAACACTTGCAGTCTACCACATATGATTAACAGTGAAAAGTCTTCCTGAGTCCTGAGAAAAACAATTTGTGTATATATACTGCGATGCTGTCTCCCCCAAAAGAGAAATGTCATCCTCATAAACCTCTGAGAAGTACCCAGAGCACTTACTTTTTCACAATGTCAAATATAACACAGACAGATCTGAAGGCTGGTTATCTTTTTGCCTTCATGGTTTGGGAAGCTGGATGGAAGCAGAAACCCTGCAAGGATAGTTTATTTATTACAAGCTAAAACATACTACTTAAAGCCACATTCAAGTCCATTCCTCCGCAAACAGGAGGAGGAAAAGCAGTCAACCAAGGATGTGACCAACAGAACCAAACTCCTCCTTTATTGGCCACATCGACAAGACTTCAGACATATGAAACTGTCAGAAGAATGTTTTCTCATGTGTGAGACATCTTCCACAAACTATGTGCTCTTGATCTTCTGTACTGTGAAAGAAAGTCTTACTATCAGCTCCCAGATTAAAATGTGTCTTGTATAAAGGGAATGTGAGAGGAAAGATTGCAAATCAGTGCAGAAACCTATTTTTAATAGTGGCTAAAGCCAGGGGAAGTATTTGTTCTCCTGCTGCTAATATGCCACTTGCAATACACCAGTCTGATTCCAAGGAGAGACTCTATTCCACTGGCAAAGGTTGAGTTGGTACTGGTGACTACAAATGGGTACTGTTTTAATATGGTTAGGAGAATATATGCACAGTCTTCCTTACCAGAATGGAAATCAGTGACTATGTCAAGAACTATGTTTATCAACCTTCTGGACTGAGAGTTTCTCATGTATTTCCATAATTTCCCTAGAGGAATCTACTGGTTAAGACAGCAAATGCTGTTTGTGTTTTCTTCCCAAATGACTCTCAGGTCTCTTGCAGGTGATCTCCAGAACATATTTACATGAGGAGTACAGATAACTCTGGGTCTCTCCCAGAGACCCAGGCTACCCAAGGCTGAGCTGACCTCCTGGGTATGTATCAGATGCAGTAATTAGTCCACCTGCAGTCCTGTACAACAGTTTGATGTATCTCTGAAGGCAACCTTGGAACGTTCTTTCTTCCTGACACAATAGTACAGCATAATGGTAGAAAAAGGTTTATCTTTGTAACATGGCGTCTTACTGGGCTTTCAGCACAGAGCAAAACATTATGACAAATAAAAATGACAGATAAGTTAAAAAGAAATAGCATTATCACAAAGGTCACTCTGCACCAATGATTTGCACGTGAACACAAATAAGACTGTTACTAGGTCTTGGACATGATCCTGCAAGGATGCATGTCTTCCGAGATGTTTGACTCCTTCTGTCCTCATTGAAGAAACTCAGCACCTTGCATAAAGACATCTGTCTGTAGTAAATGATAATGCGGCCAGCAACAGCAGATGTGACTAGCACAAACATTTTGAAAGGTAAAAAAGAGTTGCCATGAATCAGAAAATCAGAACCACTTTTGTCACTGGTTTCTAAAATACCAGTAAAGGTTTGGATTAACTCCAGCTAGAAACTCCACTGTCAAAACAAACAAGCTAAAAAGTGCTTTCAATTTTGAACTAGAAATATTTGCTGTGCTATTTGCATATGGCAAATCCTAATGTAACCTAATGGTAAAAGGGGGAGAAGGAGGTTTCTCAGGGTGCACAAGTGAGAAACTGATTAAAGAAACTGTGATCATATTTAGATGACTTTTAAGAATTGCACAAGACCTTCAGTTGGACACTTACCTTTGCATTTTATTAAATGTTACAAAATTATTATCTTTCAATAAAAGGAGAGACTTAGTGACACAATTTCTCTCTAAATTAATGGCAAATAAAGCCTTTCTACTTCTGTATAATAAATTTGATTACACAGCTCTAGCCTTTTACTTATAAAATTCATGACCATTGAGCAGCCAAAGAAGTGAAGGGATTCTAAAGAAATATACAATTTTAAATATCATACAACTGAAAAATTTTAAACATCTTAGCCATCTGAAATGCTGTTTACATACTGTGTGATGCAGATATACTTGTTTTACTGACTATTTAACGTCACTGTAATCAGCAATAAAACATTAAAATTATGGCACAGGAGCTGGAGGGGAAAAAAAAAAAAGGTTTTCTATCATTTTTATCACCCTGATTTACATACCTACATAAATATTTGGAGATTCTGCAAAGAAAAGGTAGAAGCTGAGCAGCTAAAGCAAAAAAGCATAGTGTTATTGATGTCTACAACCACCTCACCTGTCTGACCTGCTATTAAGATCTGACCCATTCATCTGCATTAGAAATACAAATACAGATAATGAGAGCTTTCCACAGAAGGACCCAAAAGAAGTAAATTTCCTTCAGGATGTAATTTGAATTTAATGGCTTGTCCATGAAATAAACAAAGCATCATAAAAAGAGAAAGCTTAATGATGCACAGTGAATCAAGAAAATGTATGATGTGCCAAAGAACTCTTTAATCTTAACAGGCTCCTGTCTATATTTACTGCGACATGTCAGAAAAGCTGAGCTCATCATGCTACTTTTTCGGTAACATCGTGATGCAGACTTTTAACTGGAACAATCAATTTTGATTGCTGTTCCCCATTGCTTCATACTGGAGGGTGAAATGTGTTTTGCTGGTGAAAATTACTTTGCAATTTTTCCTTCTGCTTTGCAGAGTGGTCTGTGTCTCTTCTCTTCTTACATGCTGAAAAGGAGTTCATCCTGCTTTTATTGGTTCAGGTGTAAATCCGTATTTCCCCAGAGCAATTAAAGAAAAGGAGAATTTGGCCTGACCTGAGGAAGATGAATATTTTTTGTCTTCTAATGCCAGTATTAGGTAATCATACTAGCTTGGTTTAATACTAGACTCCGATGCTATCCTTAAAGTAAAAAGAAACCAATTTCTTTTTTCACCTCTGCACTATGCCACATCAATTTTCATAGTGCAATCTTTTTTTGTACTATGGAGGAGCGTAATTCAAACCTACTCAGATTTCTGACTTTGCTGTAAATTAATCTTGCCGATGCATGTCTGACACTTGAACTAGGCTGTATCTTCCACTTCTTCAGCAGCCTGCATGACATCAAAATGCTACTCATACTGTGCACTGCTGTTTCTTATCTAGATTATGATGATAAAACGAAGACCAGAGGAAAAGGTAAAATGCCAAAAAGACACTCTGTGGTGTTTTCATAGCTTGTTCCTATCATCCTCCAGTTCAAAAACCCATCTACCAGAGCTCTGAGCTGTCACAGGCTGTGAGAATGGGTGACAAGAAAATCTATTTGTCTTGGCTGTAATGACAGTTTAAAACTCCAGCTCTTTTATTATATGATTGCTCTTATGGATATAATGGATCTGATTTTCCTCTCGGTTACCTGAGTGTAAATCAGGATTATCTCCTTGAAATTGCACGAACTTAGTGCAGAATCAGGCTCACTCCCAAACATGTTGCTCAAGTGAAAATGTGTCCTTTGAAATTACATTTTCCAGAATTAAGATACTGTGGGTTCAATGGAGAACAGAACCATACTTCTACGGTGTCCGGTTTCTCTTACTACCAGGACTCTTAATACCTTGAAATTTTACCAATATATAAATTACAAGAGGCAATGGGCACAAACTGGCACACAAGACGTTCCATCCAAACATCAGGAAGCATGTCTTTACTGTGTGGGTGACGGAGCACTGGCACAGGTTGCCCAGAGAGGCTGTGGGGTCTCCTCCTTGAAGATCTTCAAAAGCCACCTGGACGTGGGCCTGGGCAACCTGCTCTAGGTGGCCCTGCTTGAGGAGGCATTTGGACCAGATGGCTTCCAGAGGTCTCTTCAAATCTCAACCATTCTATGATTGTGAGATTCTGTGAATTTCAAAGTTAAAAGTGTGAACATGCCAGAAAATGGTTTCAGCATTAGCCTACTCTGAAAAAAAAGATTAGCCTCCATTTCTCTGCTAACTAAAAACAACGCGTTAAGGTAAGTCTAAGGAAGATTGTACTAGAGTAGGAAAGTCCTCGGTGAGCATGCTACAGCTACAATAACCCCTAAACTCCCCCAGCAAAGGCTGTGGAGAGGATGTAGTCAGACAGGGGAACAGCTATGCATGCCTGTGCCTCAGGGAACCCCAGCAGCCCCCAGATCTTCCTCAGCAAGCCCAGGCTGTCATCGGGGCTCTTGCCCTGTGTTTCACCGGTGAAGATTAAAGACATTTTCAATATGCTTTAGCCAGAGCCAAGGGAACTGGCAGAAGCAGACAAGGACTAGCGAAATGAAAGGGTTACTTAAAATTACCTTTGCATACTTGTAACATCTGAATCCTGCTGAGCATTTCTTTGTACTAACCTGGGATCTGTTCTATGGTATTCCTAGAAGAGAGTTGTTCCAGAGAGGGTATTTCCAGGAATTAAATTGTAGCCTATTTAGTTCCAAGGAATCCACTATAAGTAGGTAATATGTTGTTAACAGAACACCAAAAAAAATTTGTTGTAGGGCTGTGGGAAGAGAAAAGAGAGAGACGTCAGCATTACCTGACATTGGTGTTTTTCTTCTCTTTAATGCTTCCCAAGAAAGTTTCCCTTATGGTGAACCTTCCAGAGGAAAAGCTGGTTTTCTACTGCAGTGGGAGTTAAAATTGCTATTTATTTGTGCTCTTTTTTCCTGTAGATACAAATAACTATGAATGATGAGTCAAATGTCAGCCATGATGCTTGGAGCTATGGCTCAGCATTAATCTTTAGCCTGGCAATTTTTTCCCCTCCTCCCTTCAGATTTGTTTCATTGTAAGGGATATCCCCCTCAGCTGCTCAAGTGGGAGATCAGTTACCCAGCATCAACTTCTCTGCTGTAATCCCTCTATTTAAAGGTGAGATAATCAGCTTTTGTTTGGTTGACTTGGATCTAAGACAATCTCTGGAAAAAATAACAAAGAAGAGCCTACATGGAGAGAATGCAGAGTCTCTGCTTGCCTGAAGAGAAAGGAGGTGGCCTTTTATTCTCTTTCCAACACTGAAAATTCTCATGCCCTGCAAACCCCAGTGGTATAACTTAGAGCATTACCCAAAGACAAATGCTCCTGTTAGTAAGTGAATATCGTCTGGACAGCAGGCTCAGGAGCATGCCAGAATACTTGGCATGAGTGATCATCCCAAGAGAGAGAAAGAACAAATACTTCGTTCATCAAGTGATGGCACACAAGGTTGCTGCTTGGGGAGCTACCTTTCAACTCCTGTTGGCTGTCTTTCAGGACTGTGTGTGCTTTGGAGGAGAGACAGAATTCTTTCTCTCTCTCCTTCTATCCTTCTGTTTCTTTCCTACCTTTCTTCCTCCCTTCCTCCCTTCATTTCAGAAAAAATCACTGGACAGAAAACTGTTGAGAGAAAGTGTTTTATGTTTGCAGAAGTTGCACATCATACACATGAGGCATGAAAGCCACCAGGCTGTATCAAAACATCTCAACAGTGGCCGGGCATTTCCACAGTGGATTGTATTCCTGTATCTCTTCTCCTTAGATCTTTCTTCAGAAGAGGCTCACATGAGTAGGTAATGGACACTGAGTTTGGGCTACTCCTTGCTAGGAACTGAGATCCCTCAGGAGATGTATTCTAGCCAGAGATTCTCGGCCTCAGGAAACTAAAAAAACCCACAAGGTATCAGATCAAATTTCCACAAGGTGGTGAGTCTCTTCAGAAAAAGATAGTGGAATGCTGAGCTAATACAAAATGAGCAGTTTTGTTATCTCCAACAGATGTTTCACTATGCAATTCTATTTCATGCCTTTGATATTTCAGGTATTCAGTTCTATTTGGGAGTCAGCAAACACTAATACATCAGAATTTTATCAAGGCAGAAATTCACATTTTAGGGCTAGATTAGGATGACGGGCCTGAAGAGAAAAGTTCTGTTCAGTGTTTTCCTCTAGGAAATTGCAGGTGTTAATGTTCAGGGAACAAATAAGTTTATTCGTGCCCCTATAGCAGGGTTCCTGGTTATGGTTGGGTTCAGTAGATGTTATCATACAAGAAACATACTGGCTCTTCAGATCATAAAATATGATGCTTTGTATGTCTGTGTCTGTGGGAAGTTAAGGGAAAACACATCTGGAATAGAAGAAAAAAAAAAAAGTGTTGCTAAATGCTTGGGTTCATGAACTAGTTGAACAAGGCAACACAGGATAGACCTGCCTGCAAGCTCCTATAGGTTCACCTGGAAGTGTCAAGGGACCACAACAGCCCCTGAACAGTCACCCTGGCAGAAGAACAGTCCATTGTCTCCAGTGTCTCCCCACCCTGATGTGTGGACCTGCTGGTGGTGAGATGGAGCTTGGCAGGGAGGTGTGCAGGAAGGAATTCCTCCAAAGGGAGGGGTCAGAGGGATATGACCTTCCCCTGCCTTGCAATCTTATGATTGCACTATTACAGATTCAAACTTGGCAAATGCAAAAGTTAAGGTTCCTATGGCAACAGTTATCTCTACTGCGATTCATGCCTTGTATACTTATCATACACATTTAGTGTCAAAGAGGAATATATTACATGACACATTTAACAAAGACAGAACAGAAAATACTCCAGCTGTGGAATGCAGCCAAGTTAAAGATTACTAAAGAAACCTTGATTTTTGGACTGCTTGACCTTTTCTATTTTAACTGTAAAACTTTATGGTTACATTAACAAAGATTTGTACTTATTATCTGCCACCTCATCCTTCAGATGGTAAGGGCATTCTCCAAGCAGAAGAAATGTTCTGTTCCCTAGATACAGTCTATCTTCTACTAAAGTCAATGTTCATTGTCATTTTCCACTGGTGGGCTTAGTTTCACTTGTAGTCTTTCTGGGAGAGGAATTAATGAATATATTTAAAAAAGAATACTGGTGAAAATTTCAGTGAGGCAATGTCAGTGCAGGTAGCTGTCTGCTTTAGTCAGTTTTGCAATTCCCTAATCTCTCGGAAATATAAGCAGAATTGGATGAAATTACATGATTTTTTGTCACATAGTTTTGATGCAGAAATATGGGTTTATTTGTCCTTTCATCATACATATAGGAACGGCCCTACCAGCTCAAACCAAAAATTCAGCTCTTTCAACATCTTGCTATCAACAGTGACTGACAACAGGTATCTGGGGAAGAGTATAGGAACAAAGAAAGATATGGAATGACTTTCTAGTTTTTCTCAGCCTTAAGCAAACTATGCCTCAGGAACCTCATGAAAAAGATTATTATTTTTTTAATTCCTGTTGTGAAACTGTCAACTGATTGGATTCATTTGATGTATAAGAAACAATGGGCTATATTCAGCCCTGAAAGCAGTGGGTATCAGTCTACCCATTTCAATGGAGTATTTCACAGACAAAATTGTGCTACTTGACCTACTGCCTACATGGTTTCCTTGCAAACACAATCAATTTCCCTAAATCTGTGCAAAATGAGGACAGGTAAAAGAAGAATGCAGGTAGATGTTCCAGAATTTCCATCTCCATGCACTTGTGTCCTTGTTGACAGCTGCTCAATGTCACTAGAAGCCACTGTCAGATCAGATTGGCATTGCCTTGCTCATTAAGCCCACATTTCAGATGGTGTAACCTGTCATGGCACTGTCAATTGATGTGAACTGATTTGCTCTAACCAGAGCTTGGAGCAATTTGAGGGCAGTGCCTGGCATTACACAATGCACAAGGCAATGACAAACAATAGCCACATAAGAGTGCTTCCTGTGGTACTAGATGAGCCAAATCCATAGGTAACATAAAATGAAACAATTTCTTTGAAATCAGTGGGGTCCACATCATTTATATTAAATCAACATCTGACAAGCAACATAGACACTAAAACAAAGAGATCTCTGCTGCCTTCAACAACAAACACAACTTTCTTCAAAAGGGGTAGCACCTCTGTAGCTGATATGAATCTGTGAAGCAGCTCTTATAAAACCCTACAGGGCCTGGACCTTCGTCCACAAGAAGCTAGAATGGCAAAACTCTTTGTCTTGTGACCTAACAGAGGTGTATCGGTGGCATATTTATTATGGAGTGCACTTGTCTTGGGTAGAGCTGCTCTTTCAGAAGCTTCAGATTTGGCTCCAATTGATTTATTTGGATAACATATTTATTATCTCTGTGGGCATGATTTAAAAAAAAAATCAGAATTTGAGGTGTTTAGTCTGGGGGGCTGGTTTGAAGAGAGCTGATTTTGAGAAACAACTAAAAATTAAATGATGGGAACAAAATAATCAATCCTAAAGGAAACAAACAAACTGTCCTTCCTCGAGGTGTTAGGCATCCTTAACTGCACCAATTTCACTAACTTTATCATCATGGTAAGAGTGGAAAAATAGATTTTTATAGCTATTATGACAGTTTTGTGCTGTGGTTTCTTGAGAGTTTCACTAATTTCACTTCTGCAAATCATTATTTCCCCACATGGGAGTCTCCCAGACAGACTACGCAATGCAGGTATGCAGTACCTTCCATGCCCTCTGGCACTCCCAGAAGATGCGCAGTGTGTATGCGGGTATGAGTGTATATGTATGCAAGCTGTACCAAACTATGCAATGGTTTATTTACCTGTTCTTTACTCATGGCTTCCCTGGAAGTTAGATACATGCATTTCTTACACAAGAGCATTGCTCTTGTATCCACTTGGATAAAAGTAAAGTAAGATAAGATTTAAGTAATGATAAGTAAAAATTACATAATCATGCTAACTACCATGCCCCAAAATGGTTGTTATACAAGCAAAAGACATTGAAATATAACCCTAAGTATCATCAATACACTTTGTGAACAAATTCTTTGCATAGAGTTATGATCATTGTATGCAACAGTTATAGTGCAGTATACTTGAAAGATAGGTTTTGAAACAACATCTTGTTTAATGGGACTATAACATCTCTAAAGGAAAATATTAGTTATTTAATATCAAAGAAACAACATAGATGCATACGCATTGATACAAAGGTTGTCTTTGCCCTAAGGCTCTCATGGGCTGAGATTTGGAAGTGTCTGAAAAGGCTCACTCTAATTTCTGCAGATAACTCTTTCTACATGCGACCAGGTATGATTAGCTCTTGATACTCATCTCCATATACCTACACCAAAACAAGTTACCTAGATTTCTTGGATTGCCTAATTTAACATAAAAGAGAGCATCAATTCATAAAAGAGGATAATAAAGCTGCTTGAATGTGACTATTTGGGAAAATCTGACGTTTCAATTATAAAAAGTTGTTTCTTGTTGTAGTATTATAATCCTGGCCCACAGATTGGCCATTCTGGCCATCTGTTTCTTTTCTCTCACACTCACAGACAAGAAATGTCTTTGCTGACGGTGGGTCAATATTAGTATTTAATTTGCTTGACATACACTTGAAAAATATCTGCCACCTGTGTCAAGTCTGAGGTATATACTACACTGACTCCTGCCATTATTGCAACTTCTAACTTAAGAAACAGTTTCTTCCTTGCAGACAAGCCCCCTTGCCAGCCGACAAAATCTCAACAACATACTCCTGGCGATGACCTCCTGGTCATAAAGGCCTATGTACCAAGCTGTGCAATCTGTACTCAGATTAAACTGATTTCCTGATTAAAGAAAATATTTGAAAGCTATGGAGTGGGAGCATTGCCTGGCTCCATCTCTGTTTCCATAGCAAGTCTAAATAAGAATAACAGGAGCCACATGGGATCCAACTGGGTTGCAGTTTTCCACTGGGCAAAGATGGCAATTTATACCTAATCTTTTTCTTTTTTTTTTTTTCCTAACCATGTATTAAACCATGTGAGGGGCCCTCCCTTTTATCCCATGACTGATTAATTTCTTTAAGACCTTTTGGTGATGTGAATAGCTTTCTGAAAACTCAAGTCCACTATATCAGGCAGCACACCCTCAGCCTGATTCTCATTAACTTCTTCAAAGGATTCTAATGGATTTGTGAGGCATGTTTTCTCTCTACAAAATGATGTGTTTACCAATTCTATTTTCTATGATCTGTACCAATTTGTCTGGTACAGAAATCAATTTTACTGGTCAGTAGTTTTTCAGCTCTGCTCTTTAAACTTTTTTTTTTTTTTAATAGCATCACATTTGCCACTTTGTATTTCTCTGCTTTCAAGGCTGATTTCAGAAATTAGCAGTTCAGCAGTCTCATATTTTAGCTTCTTTAGAATGCTTGGTTGAATGCTACCTGGTCCTTGAGTTCTGCTACTGTTTGTTTTATTGAATTGCTCTGAAAATCTCTTCTGTGGACAATTTGATTTGAGACTGTTCTGGCTTGTCCCTGTAAAGACTAGTTCACATGTGGAAACCTCCATGACCCCTTCTGAAGAGAACATTGATGCAAATCATTCCTTTAGCTTTCTTGCCATGGGCCTAGCTTCCTGGAGTATCCCATTTACACCTTAATCATCTTCCAGGCCATTGACTTTCTAACAGGCTTCCTGTTTCTGAGGTATCTGAGAACATTCTTATTAGTCATTTCTGTGCCTTTAGGAGGTCACTTTTCAAATTTTTTTTATTTGGTTTGCCTCATTAGAGTTCTACATTCAACAGGGTAAGTTTGCTTTCTTTTATTTTCTTCAGTTGGACAGGATATGCACATTCAGATGGATGGCTGTTTTACTTCTAATAGCTTCCTTTGTTCTTTTATTTAAATACACTGGCTTTTTTTCAAATTCTTTTTAGTGTCTTCTTGTTCTGTTTCTGTGTGTGTGCATGCATGTGGTTTTTTGTTGTTTTTTAGCGTTTTTTTCCTTTTTCAGAATGTGTGATATACAGACTATACTATTCTACTAATCTAAACATTTACTTCTTTGTCCACTCCTTTTAACTATTTCTCTTAACTTTTACAGTTTTCCATTTTTAGAAATTAAACATGACAAACCTTACCTTTTTCTTCATGTTTTCACTCCTGATATGATAATGTAAGTTAAGTATTATTGATCCAGCATCCACATACTGCTTCAGAGAACATAATATCTTTCGGGGGGTTCAGATTAGTTGCTCCAAGAAGCGGCTATTTATGTACCTCAGACTCTGAAGACCTTACTGCTACTAGAGATAAACTAAGAGAAAATTTCAAACTGAGATTTGAAATTTGCTGTGAACCATCCTTGGAAACACAATTACAGAATCATCTAGGTTGGAAGAGACCTCCAAGATCACCCAGTCCAACCTCTGACCTAACACTAACAAGTCCTCCACTAAACCATATCCCTAAGCTCTACATCTAAACGTCTCTTAAAGACCTCCAGGGATGGTGAATCAATCACTTCCCTGGGCAGCCCATTCCAATGCCTAATAACCCTTTCGGTAAAGAAGTTCTTCCCAATATCCAACCTAAACCTTCCCTGGTGCAACTTCAGCCCATTCCCCCTCGTCCTGTCACCAGGCATGTGGGAGAATAGACCAATCCCCACCTCGCTACAGCCTCCTTTAAGGTACCTATAGAGCACAATAAGGTTGCCCCTGAGCCTCCTCTTCTCCAGAATGAGCAATCCCAGCTCCCTCAGCTGCTCCTCGTAAGACTTGTTCTCCAGACCCCTCACCAGCTTGGTCGCCCTTCTCTGGACTTGCTCGAGCACCTTAATGTTGTTCTTGTAGTGAGGGGCCCAAAACTGAACACAGTACTCGAGGTGCAGCCTCACCAGAGCCGAGTACAGGGGCACAATCACTTCCCTAGACCTGCTGGCCACACTGTTTCTTATACAAGCCAGGATGCTCTTGGCCTTCTTGGCCACCTGAGCACACTGCTGGCTCATCTTCAGCCGACTATCAACCAATACTCCCAGGTCCTTCTCGGCCAGGCAGCTTTCTAACCACTCATCTCCCAGCCTGTAGCGCTGCTTGGGGTTGTTGCGTCCCAGGTGCAGGACCCAGCACTTGGCCTTGTTGAACTTCATACAGTTGGCCTCAGCCCATCGGTCCAGCCTATCCAGATCCTCCTGCAGAGCCTTCCCACCCTCGAGCAGATCGACACACGCACCTAACTTAGCATGCTGCTCACACTCCCTCATAGCCCTTAACCTCTCCACCTCCTCCTTGAGCTCTGCCACCAGGCTGACCAGGTCATCCACCTGCTCACACCTCACACACACAGTGTCTCTGCCACCCTCAGATGGCAGCAACAGGCTCAGGCACTCCTTGCATCCAGAGACCTGAACTGCCACACTTTCGACTGGGCACTCAGTCTGGGTCACCACAGACTTTCTAGAAAGCTTTCTGCCTACTGCAGACCATGGCGGTTTAGCTATACATAGACAGCCGGCAGATGAGTTGTTCTTATGAGCATGTATATACACCCCGCCCTGCCTCAGCGCGCACTGCCGCACCACGCTCCCTAGGGGCCGCTTTTGAAGGTCAGGGGAGGGGGCGCTGCTGGCTCCGCCCACGCCTCGTTAGCCTCCCTCACGAGGGCTGCCGGGCCCTGGAGGCTCCCTCGGCTGCCTGGGTGCCAGAAAAAAGCCCTGGCCGCCTCGATCCCCCACGCCGCTGCACAACGCGTCTGTCCCGGAGCCGATCGCCTCGGCGAGTGGCTGCAAAATGGCGGCGACGCCCGATTTAAATGGCCCGAAATCGCTTTTCTGTGTCTTTGATGGATGGAAAAAAGGGTTAAAAACATGGCACGATGCTGTAAATCAGGACCCACTTACTAATCTGAAAAAAATAAGAAAGAAAGACAGCAGTGTTACCTAATATCTGAAAAACTGATGGCCCTCATGTCCTTAATCAGCTACCATTACCTGTGGTGGGAAACACATGAAGTATACTAAATCTTGAAAGATGATGTCACTCTTAGTAAGCCAATGCATTTAATGAATTCCCTTGTTTATCTCCTAGATTCAGAAAGGGCTGTGAGGTTTATAACGAACTATGAGGCAGCAAAATTGTGTATCACCTGAACTGGCCAAATTTCAGCTGGTCCAGCCCCTTTGCTGTTGTTTGCGGATAATGTCTGCAAATCTGTGGCCTGCCAGGAGAAAGGAGGTGTCCAGCCACTGCTTTCTGGCAGGAGGTCCTTGCTGTCAGCGCAGAGCCTGGGACTGAAGCCACAGGGCCTCCCTTCCTCTTCACGCAGCTGGTCATACCAGCTTGCACCGTGCCGGCCACCCCCTCCGTTTTGTGGCCCTGATGCCAGGCCTGGGCTGGCAAGCTGAGCTGTGGATGCATCTGCAGATTTTTCAGGACAAATTCAGATGCAAATAAGAATGAGTAGAAATGTGCCTAAGGGCAGCTGCTCACCTTGAAGCTTCGCAGCCTGACCCAGCCTATAGGATGCGTGCCAACATCAGCTAGGGAAGGGAATTTTCAACAGATACCCAGGACTGCTTCTCCTTGTGCGGCTTTCACAGGCTACTTTGAACCCTGAAACTGTCATGTTAGCAATACTCCCATTGACTGACTGCTCTAAATTTGGGGTGTTATCGCAGTTTCCTAGAGGGCCTTCAAAGTGCTCTGAAAAGTCTTGGTCTAATATGCATTTCTGCTGCTGTGGCTGCCTCAGAAAAGATGGTTGACCTTTCTCAGAGCTTAGAGACCTGATGTCGTAGTTTTTTAAGGACAGAAGAGATCAGCATGTTCATCCATCATCCTTAAACATCATCCCTCTATCACCAGGAACAGACATGACCCTGGCATTAAAGCTTATTTTAAGTTATTTTAATAGCTGCTTCTCTGCATTCGTTTGACCGAGAGGAAAAATTATCAAGCTGAAACTGCTTTTCTATTTCATATTATCTTATCAACATGTTTATCTTTTGGGGTGACAGGAAAAGTAACCCCAGTACTTCTGTTTGTGAATATTCACAGAGGTAAGGGGATTTAAGCAGTTAGCGAATGGTTTGAAGGAAAATTTAGATCCCCTTTACAAACATCATTATGTTGATGGAAATTCTCATTTTTATGCAAACCTTTTCCCTATAATAATTTACTTTAAAAAATCTTCCTTGTATTATTTCCAGCTATCAGAATTAATCAGCCAGGTATACGCTAAACTCTGATACAGGGCAATGGCAGTATATGGAGAAACAAGCATAAATTATGTCACTAGTGAGTCCAGAAAAGGATTGCAGTGATAAGGGAAGATGAGCTGAAACATTTATTTCACCTTATCTTCTACTCGTAATAAAATAAAAAAAGAATGAATAACAAATAATTCTTTTTATAAAGAACCAGCTTTGTTTGCCTTTCCCTGCTGTACCCATAAAAAGTTCTCACCAGCAAAGTGTAGCACTTGAGTTCACACGGTTTCATCCCAGGGACATTTGACTGTCTCTACATCGTGTGACTTTAGATCATACTCATTTTCTAAAGTTTAACTTTTTGTATCATGAAAGTCCCATGTGGTATGCAAGCATTTTCATTTAAGGCAAGTAAGCTGTCTTCATGAACAAGACTTCTGGATCTGCAAAACCACAGTGTCAGTAGATAAGTCACGGTGTGAGCTAGCATGGATATCTGGGAAGTCAACGTACTCGCCAGGCACCGCTGAGGCTGCAGTTGTGGCATTTGTGCCTCTACCTCTATTTTTTGCTCATTTTATTGTCAGAGAACTTACCTCACTAGTCGTCCCTGCCACACAAACTCTGTGAATCTAGCACAAGCATTTTAAGAAGGGAGGGTTAGTGCATCCATGTTTCTGTGGGCATGTTCACAAGGGCAGAGCCATGTTTTCAGCAGGAACAAACATATTTGCACTAGTACTGAGCAAACCAGCTTGGGCAGCAGCAGCAGCACACTGGGGCACTGGGAGCTCAGGATAAATTGGACAAATCTGCCCAGAAATGATGAGTACATGCTGAGGCAGCTGCTATGCACTAAGGTCCATACTGCAGAGCGTCATTCTAGTGGTACCCAGGCACCAGAGGTGCCTTTGCCCTTGCTGCAATGACACCTCTGATTACAGTGTAGGTGTTTTTTTGCTGCTAGATACATCAGTGTGTTGAGACTGTTTTGTGCTGCTCTGGGGACATGAAGCAAAAGTAAATAAACATTTACCAGACAGTTGAAATGGCTGGTAATGGCTACTAATTATATAAGTCAAATAAAATAACTGGTGTTTGAATGACTGACCTTTAATTTCTGTAACTCAGAGAGCATCCATTTGCTACAACATTCAGACCTCAGCTATGGTTACGTGGCTAAACTTGCTTTATTATTCAGAAATTCCTCTTTCTGCCTGCCATAGCTTAGAGCCAAGAATTTTTCAACAAAGTTTATTACCACTTTCTCTGAATTTTAACCCCATGATGCAGGGTTTATAAGTGGGTGCTTTTGAGGAGTTTCTGCTTTCAGATTTTCCCGTATGTTTGGTGTCTGAGAGATGAGTTTTTTCCTATAGGATGTTTTATAGAAGAACAAAAGTTACCATCAGAGTAATATAAAATGCTATGATGAAATAAGACCATCTACAAACTGCTTCATGGAACTTGTGGAAATAATTGATTTAAAGCACTGTGACTGTCAGCAACTAAAACAATGCAGCTGTTTTGCAGACCTGAATTGCCTGCTGAGAAACAACCTACACCAACAAATAAATTATATTTCAGAGATGTTAACAAGCTTATCTATTAATTTATGTGTGCATTTAAAAACTACTAAATAGAAATTTATTCCTGAATAAATACTAATTTCACTTTTGGTGGCAAATTGTCATTCAATCTTGTTTATTACAACAATGCAGAGAAAACACATTGTTTATGGAAATTAAGCCCAGACAATAGTCTGATTAGAGCTAGGACACTGACAGGCAGAACTAGGAGTGACTTTGCATCTGTCACCTACATTAGTATAAACTCTTTAGACAGTATTTGTATCTATTAATGATCATATTATCTGCCCTCAGATTAACAGAATTTCTCAGATCCTATTCTGCATGTCATTAATTTTGAGTCATATTGACCAGAGAATGAAAGGCATGTAGGAATAATCAAAACTAGTCCACACTTTAGTTGCATATAACTTTGTTTTGATGGAGGGTTTCTTTTTGAGCTTACTACTGTTGGCTAAATCCCTCTGCTGATCCTGAACAAAGTATCCAGAAGTTGCTACCAAGATATACAGCTGTGGAGAATTGACAAGAAAATTGTTCTTAAGGTATAAGCACAGGCCAAGACTTGAAAGATCTGGTTTCAGGTCTCATCTGAAGACTCTCTGGAGGCTTTATCAAACCAGGTAATGTGCTTTCCTTCTTGCTTGAGGTTTTGGCTTGAGGTTTCCAGACTGTTTTGCAGGCTCCTGGACACCCACAGGTGGCAACTTGTTAAGGAGTGGTGAGCAATGGCTAAGGGAAAACAAGCTTACTCTTAGTCGGCTGCTATTAGTGACAGTGGAGATGTTTTAAAAGGGCCACAAATAAAGAAAGCTTAAAGGTCTACACATTTAACTTTCAGTTATACTAGATGAGCTCTTTGCACTGTGGACACTTGATACAGAACTGTAATGCCATTGGTATTGATGTAATACTGAAGTCTATCACTCCATTCCACGGGACTTCTAATAGAGATCTCCCACGCTGACCTCCCCTATGATGCTCTATTTCTGCCCATACATTATTGATAGCTACTCAGGAGAAACATGTCATGTTTTCCATTTTTTCTAGCTTTCCTGGTTTTCAGTTGTTCATGGTAAACATTGCCAACCTTCTGACAAGGTCAGAAAGCCAATAAAGACCACAAAATACAAAGGAGAGGTGGATACCAAAAATATGCAGTTCAGGCCGCTTTGGCAATTTTGTGGGCTTTTTTCCACGTCTCAAGAGCATAAGCATCATAAAGGTGGGAGAACACAGCTTTGGGGAAAAAGGATATAAACCTTGTTTTAGTTGTCTGTGTAAATACAAACTTCATTCTCATGCACATAAATTTTATGTTTAGAGCTAGTCTAACAACTGGAAGAATACTCCTTTAAAGATTGGGCCATTAAAAGGAGATACATGACCTTAAAACTTAGCCAATTTAAAGACAGTGTCTTTCTATTTAATGAACAGATGCAGAGAACTATAGGCATTTTTTCTTTTCTTGGAGATGGATTTATAACTACTAATATTTTCATTCTGGTATTATCTTAATGAATATGTTTTATGTTTTATGATGTACCATGGTTTTATATGGACATTTCATTCTTACTATTCCTTGAAAATAATAATAATTTAAAAAAAGCACCAGCAAATATGAAGAAGAAATGTGGAAAGCTATAATACTGGATTTACCTGAAATCCTAGCAATAATGTGTCAGAAGCTTTACCAAAAAAAAAAATAACAATAATAAAATGTAAACCTCTACTCTGAAAAGACACTGACTGAATGTCATAAACTGCCTGAAAGCTGAACACTGAACTTGCATGCAATCATTCACTGGCTTGCTTACATCTTTCGGATGAATGCAAAGCTCTCGAATAGCATTAAAAATGAAAATATAATGGCCTCAGCATGCAAAATAAAACCCTAGTGTAAGATTAAATATATTCCAATGACTACAATTAATTGAAAAGGAGAATAAATCACTATACAAATAATTTATGTGTTTTAAATATCATTAAAAAAGCCATTAACAATCAAACAGGAAACTGGCAGCTTGACAATTTTATGACACTAAGCAGGACTGCAATAGTGTGATTCTGATTTCATTTAAGACAATGACAAACCTTCTGTTGACTCACTTGGGGAGTACTGAAGTGTCAATAATTTTTCATTAAAAAAAATCTATTTTTCTTCTGCATTGCAAAGGAAATCAAAAAGGCTCAGAAGTCTAGATAGACCAACATTTGTGCTGGTTTAAGTATGCTTTACTTACTTCTATAAATTAGCAGAATATTTTGTTATAGTTAGGATTGCATTGTCAAATAACTCTTGCATTGCAGAATCCCCTTATGTTCTTTTGAAGTTTAACACTTACTTTTTTCCTCTGATCAAGAAAGACTGTAAAAAACCCTCATAGTCTTATTGGATGGTCTGAGCCTCTAAAGGTAACAAAAAAAGGTAGATGATTTAGGAGAAGCCATTTTGTATTGTTAATACACCAAGTCTTGTATTTACAAAGAGCAAAAAGTAATCTCGATATTAGGGTAGTTGATATTTCTCATGTTTATATAATTTTCAAAGCAGTGTTAGAGTTTTGAAAATATTGTGCATAATAGAAGCATGAGTAATGCTGAGAGCAACAAACCAAATAAAGAAAGAGAAGAAAAGGTAAATTCAAAATGCAGCCAGTGTCTGAGCTATTGGTACTTGGCAGACAGGCAGTGTGGGTAATCCTCTGCTTTGCACTTCAGCAGCAGGGTTAGAAAGCCCAGGGCCGCTATGGAGGGGAACCCATCGACTCCATTCCCACTGGAGGACAGAGCCACAGAGAACCTGCAAAAGCAGGCAGGAGAGAGTTTCTGTCCTGATCAAAAGGCAGGAAGAGTCAGTACCTCTGCAAGAAAAGCAGCCACACCTCCTGCCTGAGACCTTCTGCTCCTTTATCATGAGCTGGCATACTGGGATGAAGGTAGATACCCCACTTTAATCTGCTGTCTCCAGAAATAGTCGGAAGCTCTGCCATCTCCCCTTTCTCCCAGACTTCTTTCTTTTTGCTTCTGATGATGATACTTCCAAGGGGAAAAGGGAAGGGGCACATTGTGGACTTCCCAGGGACCATCCACAGGAACATTCTCCATGCTGCTCTTGGCATGAAGCAGCTCACTGGGATGAAGGAGCCACAGTCTGCTCCGCCCTTCCTGCTTCTGCAAATCTCTCAGCTCAAAATACACCATCAGTGGTTCCCTGCTGGGTTCCACCTGCAGAGAGAGGGGCTACCAAGAGTCTGCTGAGGGACAGCAAGCGAGCAAGATGGGAGGGGATAATATTTTGGGGCTGGGAGTGGGGGGAAGGGAAGGGTACTTTATGAATTATAGTTATCTCCTATACTGAGTTTAATTTATCCCCTAGGACCTAGGCTGCCTGAGAATAACTACTCCACAGTGCTCTCTGCTTGCATACGTCAAACACATGTCCCCTTCCCAACAAGGGCCCTGGGCAGAGGTTTATGAGACAGTTGTAGTGAGCTACTGTTGAGGCACTGCAGTATGCCAACAGATGGGCTGGGATGAACATCTTATGTTGGAGATTGCTCCCCAGAGGCTATTTCTGGCCTCTTGTGTTGCTGGAGGGCAATGGAGCTACAACATCACACAGAATTAGGCCTGCTAGGTCTGAATGAGGAAGGTGTTCCTAGCATTTGGGAAGCAAGTGCGAGTCAGCTATTTCAGTACTGAGATGGTAATCGCCTTGCAATTTGAGTAATTACCATGTGTGGCAATATATGTGCACTGTGAAAGTGTTTCCTAATGCATCCATTAGTGAGCAGCTATGCCACACAGTAGCAAGACTTTGCCTCTTTCACAAACTTTTTAAAGTCTGTGAAAAAAGTTAAGTGCTTCCTTCAGAGTTGGGAGGAGAGTAGTTACAGCCTTAACTTGAGGCTCACCTCCACGGAGGTGTATTTTTATTCTGTGGAGAAAAATAGTAGGGCTGCCTGCTGCTTTTATGCTTTTCAGTCCCTATATGTGGAAAGACTTCAATGCACAGCCTTCCTTCTTCGCTAAAATGAAAATAAAATGAAGAGTAACTGTGTTAAGTGAGGGCAACAGGAAAAATATAGCTCCAGAAGCTAGGAGATATTTAGGCACCAAATTCCCATTGAAACTGTCTCACTAAAATCATTCATTCACGTGGATAGTTTGTGCTTGGCCTTTGGTTATGTCAATATAATGCAGTTTCCAGAAATCTTTACCTGTTCTCAGTAGTTAATTACGACTATCTAAGCCAGTCAGGCTTGATGGGGCTGAATGAAAAAATGTGTGAATGTTTGAGTGCCCCCCGGTTCTGGGCTTTTAGACCTTTTCCCCGTCTGAGGCAACTGCTGTCAAGCAGTACGGCCCTGTGCTTTCATTCTCTGCCTGCCCCGGTCAGTAAATGGCATCTCTTGTATAAGGAGAGTGAGGTGTGTGGTGGTGTTTTAACTCCAGGGCTCAGAGAGCAGCCCACGGCTGAACATGATGCTCCAGATACCCGGAGCTGAAGGAATGGGCCCTGCTCCAGCCCCAGAGCTGTGTGAGGGCCCTCGTGGGCATGGGCCCCCGGGGCCTGGTTGCTCACAGTTCGTGACCAGGCCTCGCAGGCAGGCTGAGCGCCGGCACTCTGCAGCAGTTATGCAGCTAGTTACGGACTGGCAGGCAGGTTTCGGCATTTATTGGTGCCCTGTGACACCTAAATTATCGTAAGGTCAGAGAATTCATTGAACCCAAGCAGCAGTTAAGCAATTTCAGACTCATTTGTGGCCATTCAGACCCAACAAGTTTTTCAGAGGAAGACTATTGGCTCCCAGTAAAACATTAATGCAAAGAGCACCAGAAGAAAGCAAGGCTGTTTTAATAAGCTGTCTTGCTGCTGCGGCAGGGACGGGCAGGAGATTATTCCCAGCAAGTGGCCTGCTGTGCCAGCTAAAGGAGTCCCTGGGACGCCAACAGAGGATAATCAACAAGGAGACACCCACACCACATCTTTTTCTGCTGGCTTTCCTGTCTTTCCACCTACTGTGGGTATCTTACTGATCTCAGAGCACCAAGATTCAGCAACCACCTTCTTAATGTTTAGTACCTTGAGCGAAACATGAGGCCGTCTTGTTAATAGCCTCACTTGCCTGCTCTAACACGTCCATTGCTGCTTTCGCTATCCTGGTAGCAGTGGGATGTCAGCAGGGGAAGAAAAAAAAAATGCAACAGCCTGATGTAGATGAGACCCAAGGAACATAAATCAGAACCTTCCGGAAGGCAATGCTGAAACCCAGGCTGCTACAGAGATCCTCCCAGGGTGGCAGGAGGAGGGCCTTGACCTGCTCCCTGAGAGAAGGCCAGATTCCCCCTTCTGCTTTGCCATGGGGCAGAGGGGACAGGGAGGGGACAGGGAGGTGGGGAGGAGGACCCCAGGGGGACAGGCAGTGGAGGCTGCATCCCTTTCCTCTGAGTCAAGGGACAGCAGCTGTCAGTGTGAAGGTGGAGACATGTAAATGGCAGGACAGGTTCGCTGCCTTCCCAGAGCAACAGCAGCTGAGTCAAAACAAGCACAGCCAGAAACATGAAGCCCTTAAACCACCCTCCCGCCACACTCACTCACATATATACACACATCATAATTCATGCTACATCAAAGCAGTGATTACCGCAGCTTCCTGGCTGTCTATTTCTGTTTATTTACGGTGCATTACACATTTTAATGCTATTCTCAAGCCGCGATTCAGCTGCCACTGTTCTGTATTTGGGTGGGGAAAAAAAGAAAAGAAAAAAAAATGGCTGTAATGTACAGCATGTTGTTCCCCGAGAACAAAGGACAAATGAATGCTCAGCACCTTCTGGGGAGCAGCAACTCAGAGTTATTCATAGCATGATGACCCATCCCCATTTCATTCTAGTTCATCACCAATTCACTTGAGTAGGGGGAGGGCGACATGGGGTAGAGAGAGAAGGGCCAAAGCTGCTCCCCAAGTGACCTTTAAGCCTGGCTGGCTTCAGACAAATCTTACATCATCGTTCGTCTTTATGATCATGTCAAGCTCTGGGCTGCTTCAAGGCAGGGGCAAGGGTTTGATGTCAGCCTGAGCAGAAACACCAAACTCTTGGCTTGTTTGAAGCTGGATTCAAGCTAATGGCAAGAAAGCAGCTACTAGAAATGACACCCACTGTGAGGTTGCAGGCTGCTTCCTCTTCTGTCCCTCCCCATAAGGTTAGAGCATGTGGACTTGACTTTATTAATTTATTTAAGGAAACGACACTCAGCTCAGACCAAGCTGAGCATACAAGATTTATTTCTCCTTGCCGTCAACCTTAACACCATTCCCTCTTGAAGCCTGACTTCTCATTACCATTACTCTCCTTGCAAAATGCAAGTCATTTTGTTTATGCCATGGGAAAAATACATCATCTCTTTAAGTGCATCAACAATATCAACATACAACAAATAATACTGAACAGGCAGGAAAAGCAGAAGCCATTGTGCTGGCAATCCCTACTGTGAGTGACACACAGGCTGCCGCTGTGTACCTCCTGCTGTACCCTGGTGTGTAGGAGTGGCACTTCTGAAAGGCTCTTTTTAGACCCTTTAATATTCCAGCCATCCTTGGGGGTGCACTCCAGGCAACATCCTATCAGCTTCTGCTGTAATAAACTGCTCTTAAAATGCCTAGCTATGGTGCCCATGAAACACACTACATGTATATCCAGGGTCCTGAAGCACTCCTTCCAAAAGGCAGTAGTATAGGAGTGGGGGATGTGTGGCTATGCCCATGGTGCTACACAAATCTACCTTGGCTCTGAACTAGGAGAAAGAAATAAAGAAAGAATCTTTCACCTACTCTATTGATAGCTATTTTTTCCAAGAGCAACCTCGGCTCATGCCAGAGGGGCCAGCAACTTCTTAGAGAGGTCTCTGTCCACTGGAGGTAAAAACACCAATATAACACTGCTCTTGATGGCAGCAGCCTTCAGGCACTATTGCATGGTGTTACATCTGAACCAGAGATCCAAGGCTGAAGAGCTCCATACCTTATCACAAACTTTTAAGTCACCCAGTCTCTCCTGACACCTTGTTTACAGAAGCTGTTGCAACGTGAAAGGATAGCACAAAAGAGCTAAGCCCTGTAGTCCTTATTTTTTCAAACTATTACAGTGACATTTGTGTTCTTCATTTCACAGAGTTGCTGAATTTCATTAATATGTATTTATATGGATATTTTTATACGGATATACAGATGCAAACACAATGGCAAGGACAGACTCTAAGCCAAATGTTGATCTTATGAACAGATAAAAAAGGAAACTCTACTCATGCTGGTGAAAATGCACTGGATTTACAGTACAAGGAGTGACAGCCAAAGTGTCTGGACAGCATAGTCCACATGGAGTTACGTTTCCTACTCACTTATCCCCTGCTCGATCCACATACTGCTGGTGGGGGCCAAGCCCCATCCCATCACCAAGCCCCATCCCATCCCCTCAAGGATTTGAAAGACTTTCCAAAGGAAAGAAGGAGGAAAATCCTCACGTGAAGGATGGGTCTGGGCAACAGCAATAAGCAGGAGAACAAAAACAGAGATCAAATGGCAGGGAGCATGAGGGCAAAGTCACTGTGGGGACCTGGGGCAAGTGGGGTGGCACCAAACCCCACATTTGGACTGTGGCTGAAGCTGGGAAGCAAAGCAGATGCCTACCCCTCTGAGGGAGTAGCCCCCAGAGGAGGCACCTGAGAAGAGCCCTGCTGAGCCTCCCACCCACCCTCCAGGGGGCTCTAGTTAAAGGCTGTGGCTGGGGGGCTCATGCTGCTCCCAGCTGGTCTCGGTTTCACAGACTGCTTAATCCCAGACGGCATGTGCTAGCCCAGGCAGGGACCGTAACTGAACTCCCAGGGAGGGATTTGGTAAGCAGAAAGAAATGCTTCTGCCTGTGGTGGCCTGTGTGACAGGGGTATTTTTAGCCTCCCCGCTCAGTGCCCACGAGCAGTGGCCACAGCACCGAGGGCAATGTGGGAAGAGCTGCAAGCAAGCTGCGTGCAAGGGGCAGCCAGGTCAGTGACGTGGGGCTTCAAAAACAAAATTAAAGGTCTTGGGACTGCACTTAGGTGAGAGATGACAACTGTTCAAAAGAGCTGGTAGCTCCTCTTGGTTCAGTAACCTAGCTGCAGCTGGCCAGTTCCAGGGCTGAGCATCAGCCGATTCTTTTTTTCACTAAGTGCTTTATGATCTGGGGCTGTAGTTCTCTTATCACCAAAAAGAATAGGGCTGAGAATGCTGTTGCTGTGTTTTTGCAACCAACCTGCTGTAAACCAACAGACAAATTGGAAGAATTTTGGCAACTCTTCTGTCACTCAAGGTTTTGCTGTCACTGCAAATGAAACAAAAGGTGTTCACTTTATCCTTTCATGGGTTCAGCTTAAAGCCAAGGGGTACAAAAAGTGTATTTATTTTTTGTCCTGTGTTGACGAATCAGGGAAATATTATTTTTATTACAGCAAATTATTTTGTGAATTTATTATGTTCCTCAACAGGGTAATTCAGACTAAACTGTTCAACCCAAAGTCTTCATTCTCCAGGTGTTCAGTTCTCTTGTTGAACTATGCTTCCTTTTAGTTTGGGCCACTTTTAAAATAAATTTAAAAAAAAAAATCCATTTTGAAACAAAAGGTGAAAAAGTTTCATTTAGAAAATGTCAAAATAAATCATTTTTATGGGCTTTTTTTTTTTGGAAACTATTTCAGTATTTCTGTAAAGACTGTTGAAACAAGAAGTTTCAAACTTTTTAAGATTTCCCCTTGTCCCTCATTTTTGACAGAAACTCCATTTTTGGACAATTTTATCTCCTAAAAAAAAAAAAGTTTCTAATACTATATAGATTGTAAAACAAGATTTGAAGATTTAAACAAGATTTAGAGATTTGTAAAACAAAAGGTAGAAAACAGAAATTACAGGATCAGCCCACTTTAGCTCAGCTAAGCTGTGGTCTTTCTTGGCACATCAATGAACCCCTGAGAGCAAGGAATAGGGATTAGGTGTCCTTGAGAGACAACGTTTTTTTGTTGTTTTTTTTTTTTTTTTTTTTTTGAGAAAGAGGAAAGTTCTCAAGAAGAAACAGGGAAAATGCAGGGGAAAAATACATGAAAATGGTCATACTGCTTTGCAGGGTGATACTGAAATGGGCAAAAAAGTGCTGGACCTAGAAATATTTCTGCCCTTTATCCCCATGACCAATTATTTGCGCTTTGCAAGCTGCCAATAGTTGTGTAGGCAATTGCACTCCTATCATAAGAAAGATGTTTCCATTTTAGCAGAGATTTGTTTGCTTTTTGAGACCCTGCAGCAACTTCTCAAAACCAGACTTGCAGTGCTTTACTATAAACACCGAAGTAATCTTGCAGTCCTGATTTGACCATCCATGTTCCCCACTCCGTTCACAAAATGTTTTGCTGTTTACAGCAGGAAAAATAAAAATAAAAATATAAAATATATATATAAAAAAAAAGTATATGAACATTGTCTGTCTTGTAGCCAAAACCTTTCAGTGATTCCCAGAGAGGAAAATTCAGGATTAGAGATAATATTTAGTTTTCTGCTGTTGGTTCCTTTCTCCTCTCCCTGCTCTGTCCCCACTTAACACACACACCAACAGTGATTAAATCAATGGGAATTAATCATATCCTGTGAAAGAAAAGTGGACCTGCAGTTTGCCTTTTCTATGTGATGGAATAATACAATCAACTTCAGGAATCATTTGTGATTGCTCTTGTCACAGCCTTTTGGCCAAATTAATCACTGTTACAGGCAGGCAAATCCGGAAGCGTTTCCTCAATTTCATCTTCCAGCTCAGAAAGCATATGCAATACATTCTTTGTATGTGGTGTGTTTCACAAACAACACCAAGGAAAAGTCACAGCAATTTCTTCTTAGACTATTGCAAATTCCTTGCTGACCTCAAAATCTGAGTAAGGACCTGTAAGGACTCAGGAAATTTCACAGCTTGCAGGGGAAGGAAAGACATTCAAGAACAGCAGGAAACCATTTCCAAATTCTTCTGCAATGCAAAAATTGCACTGATCCAAAAATTCTCCCCCCTGCTGTACCACCCAGAGGTGCTTTCTTTCATTTCAACAAGATCTCTGGGAGAAAAGGGAAGTCAGACTTTCTTCCATCAGCCTCAGGGCAGCTGAGTACCCCCAAGCCCCCACCATTTCTCCTTGGTGCAGCAGCACCTGGCCAGTCCTTCCTCCCTCTCCAGTCACAGCCTGGGTATTCCTGCACCCAAGTAAATAAATGTCAAGAACTGGCCAGGAAGAAAATCCATTTTGTCATTAAAATAACCAAAAGACATTTTGAACACTTTACGCACGCAACAAATTAACACACCCCTTGGCTAATTACTGCTTGCTGAGGGCTGGAGGTATGGGATGCCTGGCACCTGCAGCAGCAGAGAGGGCTCCTCACCAAGCTGACATCAGCTCCCTCTCCCCAACCACACGCCACTAAAAAGCCCATCACAACTGGGCTGGGAGTCACCACAGCGCTACCTCTGGGTCACCCCCTGGATAAGTGAAACAGACTGACCTTGCTCCAGGGGTGGGCGGCCTCTTCATGAGGCTGTGCCAGCACCCACAGCAAGGCCTTGGGAAGCGCCCCTACAGCAGGCACCTCAGCCCTGCACCTCATCTCAGTGTGATCAATTAATTAACAACTTACAGTGCAGTGAAGCCAGCTACCTTTCTGCATCGGGTGGGATGTATGATCAGCTTGGGGGACTCCGGGGGCACTCAGCTCCTTGGCAGATAGCCTGCTCTGGACTGCAAGAACAACAGGTCCACGTCTGTTTGCAACTCAACCAGCATGTGGTTCTCACTCTTACAGCCATCCCAACTGTTGTGACATCTTTGCCCTGCAGTTTGGCTAACTTTGTTAGGATTCTTTGTCAAAAAGAAGAGGAAAAGCAAGAATTATAAAATAAAATAAAATAAAATAAAATAAAAAATAAAATAAATAATAAAATAAAATAAAATAAAATAAAAGATCCCAAGAGCAAATGCAAAAGCTGATAACACAGAAGATGAGTTCCACTGGGATCCAAGAAGTAGGTACAAGTCAGAAATTAAACCTTTATTTAAGAAAATTAATAAAATTCTTATTAAATATTAATGAACAAGGCTTGAGTCCATTGTTTCCCTGGTGAGTACTAAGCAAAATTAAATATGTCATTCTTCTCCCTTTAATCTGATTGATAGGGGTTAATTTTAAGGTTAATTTTTTTTGCCATTTGTTGTGTGTATTTCGGAAGGTTTACGTAGTATAATCACCACTGGCATTTCACCATGGTGACAAGTTCCTCGCAGAGACTGCCCATGGAATTGTTCTTTTCCTTTCCTCAGAGAAACTGGGGAAAAGCGTGTCCTCTGGCTACAAGGCACTAGTGCTCAGACTGCCGGGGTGCAGTCATGCTTTGTTACCAATATACAGTGTGATCTTCAACAAGTCCTTTCATTTTGCAAAATTTACATAAAATTGCCTCCAGGATGTGAGCTTCTCCTCAAAAATAGGTGTGTATGTGGAGTCATCAGTAAACTTCAAACCTTGTCTTCCCAGCAGAAAAGCAGACAATGCCAATCAAAAGGTGCATACTCGAAGAGAAGGACAAGAGGCACACCTCGTCCATAACCTTGCTAGGCACGTGTCAGTGCTGAACCACTCTTACAGTGATTTTTTTTCTCTACATCTAGTTAGAATTTCTCTTGCTGTGACTCTATGCAAATGGTGCAACTATCCTCTTCCTCTCATGCTGCAACAATTCTCAGAACGGCAGTGAAGCCCCAGGCTGTTACTTTTGTTCCTGAATAACTTCCCTAGATGAGGAAAACATTGGACTGAAGCATCCTGTCTCTGCAGGACTGGATGGCCGACTGTGAGGAGGAAGCCTGGTCCTTCAGGGAGAAAAAAGCAGTCCCATCCTCTTAGATCAGTCCCATGAGCGCAGCCAAAGGCTCCTCTCCAACAAGGAGCCTGGGACAGCCAGACTCTGCCCTGGGGTACAACCAGCTTCCCCAGTCCCTGTGATAATCCATTGGGCTCCTTGCCTGAAAGGCTCTTGGGGAAGACAAAGCATTATTTCATTTTCAAGGAGCTTAAATAGTCTGCCTGCCTATGGCCTTTATCAGCCTCAACTTTTTTGTAGCCCTGCCATCTAAAGTTATTGCTCATTCACTGTAGCTAATTCCTTTTGATGAGTTTCACAGCAAATACAGCTTCTTGAAAACTTGTTATGGATGCTGGCTTTGCACATAAGTGAAAAAAAAAATAATACATGGATGGATGGTACATCCATCTTACAGTAAATTAAAAAATGAGAGCTACTTGGTGGCTGCTTTAGACATGCATAGGCATTTCTGGGTTGTGTTTGTTTTGGCTGGCAAAGCAGGAAACCGTGAGCATCCTTAAGGTTAAGAGAATGCACATGGACAAGGCATGATATTTTGAAAAGTGTCTTGACCTGAACCTGTGATTAAACAAAAAGGAAATAGCATTTGGAAAACAAGTAAAGAATTACTAAAATATTCAGGGCCTTGGAGGGAGAAATCTGCTTTCACTTTTCCTGGCATTTTGCCTGTCAAATTATGAGCTTATTTGTGGTGCTAAATGCTTTGCTTGTGTCTCAGAAAGCTGCAGGAACTGCTGGCTTTTTTTTTTTTTCTTTTTTTTTTTTTTTTCCAGTGGAAGGGAGAAGTCATTAATGATCCCAAAGGTTAAGAAATTGGCACTGTCAGAAGCCAGGACTCATTATTTATATATCAGCTGAACTCATCGAGGGCCCCCAATGTGCAGGATTTCCCACCTGACTGCCTGCCATCCCCAAAGAATGCTCTACATTTGCCCACGTGTGCACACAGGTATCAACCTATATATAAAGAAGAGTAGGTTTTCTCTCAGAGATGTACAAGAGATATACATAGACCAAACCTATTTTACGGTTCAGCTATGCGAAGGGATCCCAAACCAAGTATCTTTGTTGGGTCTTTTCTTTCAGCTAAACCAAACTTGCAATATACACTCCAAAGCTTCAGAGACAGTTTATATGTCTATACATCCTAGATACATATAGAGGTGGTGTGTCCTGGGCCACTGAGCCCCACCAAGTATCCCCCTAGACTTAAGTAACTAATCCCTGCAGGATTGGCATGGGGGTGGAAGATAACCAGCCCAGTCCCATCTACAGAGGACCTTGGGCCTCAGGGTCTTTAATGAATGTAGTAGTCTGTAACACAGTGTCATGCTGGCACAGAGTTTCAGAAAGAGCTGTGTGAAACCCAGATTTAGTCACATCATTGTTTAGCGTTTTGCTGTCTGCAGAGCCCAGGGAGGCCCTAGGGTACATAGAGAGGCTCTTTCCAGCATATTGTGACCAGACCTGATGCTCCACTAAAAAAGGAGTTCACTTCATTGAGCCTGTGTCACCTCTGCCTTGACATGCCTAGGGTCTGGGGGATATGGGGAGGAAGAGAAGAAAAACAGCTCTGTCTCCCTTTCTGCCCTGCCTTTAACATGCTGCTTCCAATGAGAAGCATTGAGACCACAGGAGGGGTCTCACTGAAGTGTTGACATGTGCCAGTGAGCCTGTGGAGGTGCATAGCCTCAGCCCTTCCACCCAAAATGAGGAGACCCTCTGGACCAGATCAACCTCTTATCTTTGGCCTTCAGAGACTTTATCAGAGAACAGGTGAGTGCATCAGCTTAGAAAATCTTATCCATTGAGATCAGAAAGCATTGCTTGCTTAGGCAATTGCATAAGCAATTAAGTGTAGTGAATTTTCCTCTACAGTGGTATCCAGAGAAATCAAGAATCAACTCTGCTCAACTTTCCACTCAAACTTCTCTCCAAGGAAACACAGGAGGGCAAAATAAAAAGGAAGAAATTACAAGAAACTTTGGACTAAACATTGTAACCCTTGTCCCTGTCCTTCAGATTGCCCCTTGCCTTTTCTCTCTGTTTAATTTAAAATATTCATCTTTCAAGGGAAAAAGGGAACTTTAAAGGGAGGTATAGAACAAACCTGTTAAAAATACAGGTGAAATTTCACTGCTTGTTTGTGGAACTGAGTACAGAAAATCAAAAAGTGTTCTGGCAGAGGAAGAAATGCATTTATTGAGGTATCACGCTGTAGCAGTGCACTGAGGCCTCTAATGAGAGCATGTTCCAGTATGCTAAGTAGTCCTTATCTACATGGGAAGATGTGTTTCCTGACACCTTCTGAAATCTAAAGACACAGCGACAAAGCACGGTGGCTTCTTTTTTACCAGCAGGAAAAGTAATGCACTGAGAAATCAAGCCTCATACCTCAAAGCTCAGAGCGGAGCAACTTTGAAGAGTGTGTGTAGTCTGACTTACCCCAGTGCCACAGAGCTGGAACTCCAGTGCCAATCTTCTTGGGGCAGGCCAACACCTAATTAGATGCCGGTTCACACGTCCTTTTGCATCTATCACCCATACACCATACACTGGGATTCGGAGCTTGCTATCTGAAAAGCCCCTAGCACTCAGTTCTAGCTAGATAAATAATAATGGCATTAAGAGACTAAAATATTAACATAAAAGACTAACTGTTGTAATTTCTTCTTTGTATGATTGAAGCTAACAGTGCCTCCTTTACTCAAAGGGAGACTGCTTTGAAAGGATCAAGAACAGCTCTGTGAAAGTGGGAGGAAGGGACATTTATATAACAATAAGCCTTTCCCCCCTTAATTTTCTCAGTTGGCTGCAGTCTTCTCCTGTCTTTTGATGAGATCTCTTAATAAAAACATTAAAAGGATGAGCTTAGGCGGCTCCATTTCCAGTAATAGGATGGGTATGAGACCAATGAGAAACTTCATTTCATAAAACCTCCCTGCTGAAATCTACCCTACCTCAGCGTTTATCAGCTTCTCTGCTTTATTGTCTAGTTAAAATGGAAATAGCTCAGCTTCGGCTCTTACTCATCAAGGCATGTGGATGACAATGTCAACTGACACCAGTTTTCATAAGCTAAAAAAGCTGCTCTGGGATAAGCAGCAGTGAGACCAATCAGATTTAGTGATTAATATTTCCCGCTTCAGAAAATATAAAGACACACATGCAGTTAAAATTACACTTCACTGGAAAAGATGACTTGAGAGAATAGTTGGGCAAAGATCAGGTTTCTGAATGAAGGACCAATGGCTTGATTCTTAAGTGGTATTTCTCAATGCAGAAATGAAGTTTTCTGGTTGTTTGACACAGATAGATGACAGTTAAAAAATAAAGAAGGAGTTGCCTCCTATTGCCCTATGTCTAAATTTATTTCCTGGGACATTAAAAAAAGAGGTCTGCTCTTGGTACTTGCACAGTAATCGCTGTCACCATCCCCAGCCAAAAAAAATATTCCTCTCTCCTTTTGCCTTAGACATATTCTTTAGGATACCTGCTGCATTCCCAGTGTGGCTCTGAGAAATATCACACTCTCTTATCCTGTTTTTTTTTATTCACTTCACCCACCAGCAGCCTTCATTTTGCTTTGCTTGCCTGGCCACCTGAAGGAAATGCTTACAGTCTTTCAAAGTGGGCTCGCAGAGTTTGACTGAGGTGTTACATCAGTGCTAGACCAGTGCACCACCAAAATGGAACAATCCAGCTGACAAACAGGCAAACTCCAACCACTGGGTTCGTGCCAGTGACTTTGGCATGTTAATGTGGGGTATAATAGAGGCTTGCATCAGATTCACTGTCTCTTCTGAAGTTTTATTTTGTAATATTTATTCTTCAAAGATGTAGAAAGAGGAAAGGCTTTTTCTCCCTCTCAACATTACTTTTGTAAAAGGAGTCTGTGCTGAGAACTGCCGTATGGTTGAAACATCCCTTTATGGACGCACACAGCTCTCTTACAGCTTTCACAACACTTGCCTTTCCTTGGCCCTTGCACAAGGAATAGAGTGAAAGATAATGCTTGTAGCCCTTAGGATCAGATACGGTTGGTAAAGCTACCCTGCAGTTTCTGGCTCGTCAGAGATCTCTCTTAAGTCAGATGCAGAAAACCCTGGATAATCTTTGCTGTCCAGTAGACAAAATGGGCCAGAGACCTTACAGTCTGATCTTATGGCTCGTATTCTCTGGTTTAATGTTGTCCCCAAGTCACAAATGGGGTGGAAAGCCATCAGATCTTCTCATGCAGGAGTTTCATGGCCTTTATGACACATTTGGAGCAAATCAAGCCTGTGCTATGAATATGGAGCATCTGTCAGCTCACTATACCTAAGACAGAGGCTCTTAGGAGAGGAGCAGAACACTGAGCAGGCTATATGCTGCTATGTGTTTGGTCTTCACAGTGTTTTGGATCACAAGGTAACTCTGAGAAGCTCCGGGGCTGTAGCATGCAGTTATCAGGAGCTAACATGGTCCTTGACAGGATGATGAGGCTTTCTGAGTAAGAACTTTCTAATAAAAAAGAAACACGAGTCCAACAGGGGAGGCTTGGAAAGAGAAAAAGAAGCCTTTGAAGGGGGAGAGAACAAGAATAAGAAAGAGAGACAACCCAGGTGGCAGAAGAGGAGAAAGAATCTCCCTAAATAATGAAAACTTGAGGAGTGAGAGACAGGTCTGCCAGAACAGAAGGAGAGACCAGGCTCTGAAATAGGAGGGAAAGAAGGAAAAAAAAAAAAAAAAAAAAAAAAAAGGAAGTCACTAAAAGCAGAGGACAAAGCATTAAGAGCCAAAAGGGGCTGAGTAGGGCACTAAGATCAAAAGGACTGCTGTATGAAAGTTGAAAGCACCAGTAGAATGTAAAAACCATGGAGATATTCCATTTCGGGTAACTCCAAAGATGAGGTTTTGGGATTTCACAACACAGGATGAAAAATGTTTGACCCGGTTATCTAAAAAAGAAAAACATCTCAATTGCTGCCTTTTTCCAGAAGAAATCCTGCCAATCAGTTTGAAACACAGGAGTGCTACTGTATTCTTTAAATCCTTTCTGATTTTAATTTATTTTATTTCATTGGCATTCTATTATGCCTTAATTAGATGGTGATTTCTCACTATCACACATTTAAGTCAGCAGATAGCCCAATGGAGTGAGAGAATGAAATCAGATATAGTTGAGGCATACAGTTTCTTGGATTATTTGCAGTGCTCTGAGAGTGAGGAGATGACTAGAGAGAGACTGGATCATACAGATAGTTGTGGCAGAAGTATATATTAAGAGGCAGATTTTAAGTCCACGTCACAGGTCGTGGCTTTCAAAAGAGCTTGGTCTGCATTTGTGCATGTAAAAAAGTGGTCAGACTTTTTTACATGCACCAAAACATATCTCCAGAATGAAATGAAATGAAATGTTCATTTGGGGGTGGTAAAAGTTTATGGTCAAGCCTGAAGGTCACTGTAAATTAGAAAGCTGGATTCCTCTTCTCTCCATCACGTGCTCTTAGTCCCTCTAATTTATACTCCCTTCCCCCTGAAGGATTAGCAAATAAATTCATTTTATTTAAATGGGTTGTCAAAATATAATGCAGTCAGCTTCAACTCGTGTTTCAGCTCAAGAGCAGAAGCAGTCCATGCAGAGAGTGCTCTGAAAGTCACACTAGTAGCAGACCAGAGTTTTCAGTCAGGGCTACTGGGGTGGCTCTGATGACTTTACAGTTAGTTCATGATTAATAAATGTCTTTTGTAACACGGTTCTCCTGCATCTCTCCTCTCCCCTCTGCCTGCTACCTGTGGGTTGTGCTGTTCTGATGTCTGATTCTGCTCTCACCCAGTTCATCTTGATTAGAGGAAAAGCGAGTATGCAGGGGGGATGTATGCTTGCGCGTGTGTACAACAACGCATAGCTTGTGAGCTTCCATCCTCTGAAAGCAGCTTTTCATTCTTGTCAAGACAAACCCACAGCGAAGTTCAGAAGTCACTGCTGTTAGACAGGAAAAGGGCCAGTTCAAATCTGTCACTCCATCAGAGCATGGTATTCCCCCCTGGTAAAGGTCACTTTGAGAGAAGATATGAAAGTGATTCAATACTTGAACTTATACACAAAGCCAAGCAACTTATTTACTATGCAGTGACCCTGTAGTGACCTCATCCACAACATATGCAGCTCCCACTGGCATCGGTTGGTGTCCTGAGTACAGATCAAGAAAACAGTATTGCTGTTCTAGGGGAATACACTGAGTGCATCTGCGCTTTAGTTTTACAAATCCCGTATGCACCTTTCAATCACTTTTTATAAACATTAATAAAGTATTGAGTGGAACTTTGAAAGATGAGCTTTTATTTTCATCCAGGCATTTCTAATGCTGTTTCTCAAGGCACAGTGAGTAAGACACATACACCAAAGGCATGCAAGAGTTTTTCAAGCTGTGCGTCTTTTACCTTGAACAAGAATGTTCACAGCGATGCTCTGAAATAAATTCCAGTCCAAGTGATCACTTGCTTAAAAGTGAGGAATAAGCAATTTTTTTTTTCTTTTGAAAAACATTGGAGGCCAAAGGGATCATGTAGAACTTTTCTTGCACTGAACTTGATTTTATTAGTTCTCAGGGAAGCACCTAGTTCAGAAGGTAAAGAAGAAAACTGATGATCCCCATCTTTCAAAGGCACACCATGGTTACCAGTTTTGCGGGACTACCGTATGAGTCACTGTTTTGTGTCACCGCTCATACACAGCTGTGCTGTCACTGTGCAGAATTTTTCTGAGCACCAACATCCAAATTCAAATTAAAAGGGAAACCCAAACAAATTCATCTACTTCTCTCATGATTCACCTGCTTCCTTGCCATCATCATGGATGCAATGCAGGGACAGAGAAGGAGAGCAAAAAATAAAAGCAGCAACCTCTAAATTTGAAAAGCTGAGGCTGTTTGTTTAACAGATAGAAAACATTTATAAGATCTCACGTTATTCTGAGGTTTCTAATGCAGGTTTTATTGTTGTTGTTGTTGTTTTAAATTATGTTCCCTGGTTTCCCCCAAACCAAGTTTACAATTCTAGTATAAAACAGCAAATCTGTCTGCCTGATATAAAAAGCTATTTTCTCCCCCCTCCTTCCCTTTTTATTTCCCCTCCTCAATCGACAGCATTTGCCTCCGGTGCCTCAACACTAGCTATGACTGTGTCTTAATGAAAAAAGATGTATAAAATATTACCATAACCTCAGAGGCATGAGTAAAGCCCTTATTAGGATTCGGGACCTACAGCTGGAAGTGGGGCTCAGGCTGGGAGATAAAGTTAACTATTGTTAGCTCACAAGTGGCTCAGACTTCCTGGCAACTGAAGTGAATTACTCAGCCCTTTATGCAGGGTTTCAGAAACAGTTCACTGTTTCACAACAAAAAAGGCATTCAGGCAGGCATTCAGGCCGGGAGAGATGGTCTCCCCGGGCTCTAGAAAGCTAGCTTTAAGGCAGTGAATGGACACTGGAGCCTCATAAGTGAATGACCACTGTGGGAAAGGGTGATGATGTCAGCCTGAATGCATTTCCAATGGTTTTGTCCCACTTTTCATTGCTTTTGCGCTCTCCCTCACTCCCTTTCTCTGCCTCAGTCTGTCCCCTTCCTGTTCTTTTCAGGCCATTATTTTAAAAGTTGAGACCTCGCATCAACACCAAGGGCCCACTGCGACGTGGTTGCCATGGCGATGTTTCTCTGCACATTTGTTTGCATATAAAAAATATTTGGGGGTTGAAGGGGAATGGGGAGGGCTGAAAAGAAGATGAAAAAGTGAGAGGTGGAGGGAGAGGAAGAGTGTCAGCATCCTGCGGCTGGGAGCTGGGGCTCAGAGGCTAGGGGTGGGGGGAGGAAAACGGGGGAACCAGGAGGGGAACTGATGAAAGCAGCAGGGATTTGGGGTCCTTTGAAAAACAAATTTGTAATCCTTCACACTGCACATGTTTGAAAGGATCGGCTCTTTTGAAGGCCTAGGGAAGAATCAGAATAATGTTCTTAGTTAAGCCCTCGGAAAGAACAGAGTCATGCTTTGGAAAACATACCCAATTACATAAGTTTATCAAAAGCTTTCAAAGGGTCCTCTGTCCTCAACCAAAAGGAAAAAAAAATAGCAGAGGGGTGAAAGAAGGAGAAGGTTCCTCAGTGCATTGCCTGCGGTAGCAGGCGCACTACAGCTAGGCCGACATCCCCCAGCCAACACGGCCTGCCATTCCCGGCCTGCCTCCCCGTGCTACCAGCACGGCCTGCCATCCCCAGCCTCCCTGTGCTACCAGCACCTCCAGGAAACTATCTTTGCAAAAGCTATCTGGACACACACACCACAAGGGAACGTGGAGCAAAGCACTTAGCAGACAATACTTGCAAGTAAAACCATGCCGCTTCGACTCTCCTGGCCTGCAAGCCCACCTGGATTGCTTCCTACCCTTCATGAAATACTTGCTATTCATAGGGATAAATGTATGCAGGCTTGGCTAAGCTTGTCCTGAGGCAAAATTACAAGATGGCAGCGTTGTGCAGGCAGCAAGCATTACGTTATGGATTAGCCCCACCAGGTTCCTGGTGTGCTGGGGTTTGGAGCTAGTGTGCACAGGATTGCAGCTGCACCGGGATGTTTTAGCAGCAGTACCCCTCGGGGAATGCCCTCCCTCTGCCTTACTGCAACCCTGTCCTGCTGAGACCATCGTTGCATCTTTGCAGGCAAAATGGGTAGCTTCTGACAATGAATAATTAACACAAGTTTCCCATCCTGCTGTAAAAAAAAAAAAAAAAAAAAAAAAAAGGCAAAAAAGCAAACACACAGCACATACTGGGGTAGCTTTATTGTGCTGTAAAAGAAGGGGCTGCTGGCTTCACCTTAACTGTCTTTCTGTTGGTGCTTTCCTTCACCCCCACAGACAGGCAATATGCTTTTGTAGCCAGAGGTAAAAGCTACGCACAGGCAATATGCTTTAGCGCTGCCATAAGGTAAATTCACAAAGATCTCCAGAAAAGCTTTGTGAAGTTCTTCTGAACTCCAGAAGAACTTCTGAAAGTTTCTGTCGTATAAAGATGCTCCATTAAGGGTATTGCTAACCAGTCTTACAAGATAAAACATGAAGATATTTATTTTCCCAAGGTAGTTTTTCCTCTTCCTTCTTTTCCTTAAAAAGACTGTCAATACAGTATTTTGTTCTGTTTGGCTTTAGCAGGGCATCTACTGCCTCAGATCTTGTCCATTCAGGTAGAAACAAAGACCAAGGAAAGCATACAAGGCTGTGTTTTCAGATAGCGTTAGCCTAGTTTGAGATTAAGGTGCCACCCAAGGGACACTGCCTTCTGCCTTCAGCCCTTGACACACATTGTGCCCACACTATACTTGTTAATGGTGGGACAATCTCTGATGAGCTCATGCTACTGTGAAAACCCCTCTTAGCCATTTTTTCCTTCCCTGACTAGTGCAGACTTGTGTGAATAACGTTAATATGAATGCTTCAGTTCATTATAAATCAATTCACTGGCTTCAATAAACTCACCTAGTGCCAATAGGAAAGTTCCTTTACACAGACTTCAGCCAAAATAAAAACAGCAGGTCTTATAATTGATATAGGTGTTTCAGTATCATTAATCACATAAACATGTCTACTTGGAATGTATGCAATCCCTGTGTCTCCACAACTACAGAGACTGAGGTGCTAACTCCTTGATACTGGTGCCATTTACCTAAATTGTTAATCCACTGAAGATAAATAGGTGTTAAGAAAAATACCAGAGTGCCTGCCTGAGGTGTTTTCTCTTCCCAGTTTCCCTCTGCTTAGGTCTTCTGACTTCACCATTTCATTAGTCCTCTTTATGTCCACAATAGACTTAAATGACCAATGTAAAAATAAAAATAAAGAACGTCACTGTTAAGAGATGAAAATACTTTTCAGGCCGTCTTTATATATTGCCCCAAAAAAGTGAAACGGGCACAATTCTCTTTTCCCAGTCACCTCTTTCTAGCCTTAAGCAAGTCTGGTCAGTCAGACATGTACAAGCACTGCAGAGCCCCAGAGGCCCTCATGTGAGGCTCTCCTATACTAACAAGCACTGGGTGAAGCAAACACAGTCCTTGTGGAAGGACTACTGTGTCTTGTCGAGAAATGGCTCTGAGGCCAAGCTGCTCAGGAAAGATTCCCCCCCCCCCCCCCCAAAAAAAAAAAAATTTCTTTCCACAAACCCCTGCAGAAAAACATTTTGCAGTGTTTAGATGGCTCTTATCTGCTTGAATAGTCCTGGGCCTCCACATAACTACTGTGATGCACCAACAATCCCCCACCAATATGCTTAGAAAACTGCTCCTCTGAAGTTGCATCTTATCTACAGCAGAAGTACTGCTGAGTGTCATGGGCTACTGTGGACTCAGTGTGCAATGGGCCAGAGGCCAGCCAGAAAGACTTGCTTACAGTAGCAGGTAATGATAGGCATCTGAAATGCAACCCTCATGAGACTTAGAGGGGATTCAAATCATTGTGAAAATAAATGTACTACTAAATGGAAGTTAATATTCTGAAATTTTACATTAAAAAAAAAAAAAGGAAGAACATTACTGCTTCATGAAGTTTCAAACCCTTTTTTCCTTTGTTTTTTTTTTTTTTTTGGTCCTGATTCCAGATGAAAATCCGTGTGTAACCGTTGCAAAGACTTGCAGGAGAGAAAGTCCAGTTTTCTGTTAGCTCTGTTTGAAGGTTGTCTGAAGGTTGGACTGTCTCGTCTGGCACCAGGCTCTTAGTAAGCATCCAGCATCACCATTTTCTTTCACTTATCACAGAAAAGCTCACACCATTAGGAAGTTCCAGTCATTTAAGATATTGCTCTAAGAAGGAAGGGATGTATCAGCTAAATTTGAAGCAGCTCAGTGGAACAGCCCCCAAAGTTTGAGTTGGATAAAAATCATAGGAAATAAACAGCTATGAAGGCAGAAGGCCAAAACAAGATTTAAAAGGCTTTTGAACTCTATCCAGACAAGATCAGGGGAAATTAAAATGATTTTCTAAGAGCTGGCTGCTGGCAGGTATATTTTAAAGTAGTCTCTCCTGAAACCTCCCTTTCTGTGCTTCAAACTCTCACAGCTTTGCTGTGAATACGGTTAATTAGATTTTGGTAAGAAAATCTTTAGGAATATAACATGTTCTTTCCTTATATAACATTTCTATCATCTTATATCTAAGTTCCTCATGGACACTGGTAAGTTTATTATGTCTCCCTCCCTTTCTTTGCCCTTCCAGAGCTGAGGAGGTAAGCTTTCCAAATTTTCTAGTGGGAGCTGTGAAAATCTCACTCTTGCAAAAACTAGGTCTCTGTCTGCAGCCACCTTCACTTACAGAGGGCTTTCCTTCAGTCTCATTTCCTTCCTGGCACTGATCATGGTGAAAAATTTGGGCTTGCTCTCTAAGCCTTTTCTCCTTCCCTTTCCCATTCTTTATTCTCTGCACAGCACTATAGTTGATGCTTTTTCCCTCCTCTATCCATGTTGCCATCTCTTATCCCTCCAACACTTCCCCATTAGCCTTCCCCTCTAATTTTGTCTCTTTTCAACACAATTTTTCATTTGAGACTTCAGCTTCAATATTGGTGACCTTCTTGATTTGCAGCTGCATGTGTTGTTCCCTTTTGTTTTCATTGCACTCAGAGATCCTTCGTAACTTCTCCCACTCCCTCCCTCTTAACCAAAGGCTAAGGACCACTTACTTCCTCTTAGCTCAACACAGCACATAGCCAAACACTCTAATGCTTCCCCTTCCCTTACAGCCTATCTACATTAATGGTTCACCTGCTCCTCCTGCTTTCCCCCTTGCCTTCTGTTCCCTTCCTTCCACTGACAACCTTTACTCAACAAGAGCAGGAACAGCACGTGTTACCAAACGGAGACCAAGATCCACCAGTAGCTGTCATTTCCACATCAACTAGCGTGGTATTCTTCAGATATTTAATGCTGCCACAGTGACTGCTAGAGCTGGGAGAGACTTTATGAGTAGTACAAGAAGATGATTCAATGTAGGAACTCACTGTGGTTAAGCAGCATACAGGGACGATGGGGAAGGAGGAGAGGAAGGACTATTTTCCTACCTTTGCTTTCCCAGTTTTCATTTCTACCTCTATACCTGATCTCGTCAATTTCTCTACAGAGAAAATTATCAATGTGTAGTTGGAATTTCATCTTCCTCTTTATTGATCTTCTCTTCCATCTTCCTTCCCCACAACTCTTTTCTCTCTTTTCAGCTGCTAACATTTCTTGTCTGATCTCCTCTGACCATAGCACATGCCCTAAGTCGTATCTTAGAGAAAAAAGAAAAAAAAATAATTAATCTGCTTCTCCAACCCCCCACTGTTGCATTTACCTCTCCTAGAAGACCACAGGGGAAAACAAATTTAAAAAAAAAAAAAAAGGAATTCAGTGATCTCATCACTGTCAAATATTTCAACCCTCTTGATCTCAAGTGATTTAAACACAGCTGAAATGATATTGTACTTTGGCTTAGGTCTCTCTTCTGTTCATTCTTTCCCCTTTTCTTTAGAAACCTCTCGCTTTTGAGACTTCAAATCTCTGAGAGTCTGCCCCAGACCACCTTCTTTCCTCCCTCTTCAAAGTATACCTGGATAATCCCATCCATATCCATTTTTGTCATTTTATGTCATTTTTAAAAACAGACTGACATGCAGATTTTTCCTAAAATTATGACTATTGTGTTGGTGCTTAATGGTGAATTGAACTCATTTGATAATCCACATTCAGACTGCTTGCCTGTGGTCATGCAAGAAAGATATAACATATCCATATAATCTTGTTCTCTTCGTTTTTTCCCTTCAAACTATTGTTCACAGAGACACTACTGTGGATGCACAGAATTCCTTCATTAACTCCAAAATACAGTTTATGGTCCTTTGCTTTCTGCATGCCTATTTTTCTTCCTTTCATATGTCTCAGTCTCTGGAAATACCTCATTCCTTGTACAAATATCTCACTACCAGGTTAAGGTCTTGCTCCTCTTTGATCTTCCCATGGCACTAGAAGTACTCTTGAAATGCTTGGCAGTTAATAGTTGATCATTGATTTAAGTGGGAAGTGAGGAACCTGAATATTTTATTGGATCTGGGCCATGGTCCCCCCTTTAGGGAGCTTTTATCCACCTAAACTCAGAGCATCTGCCTAGCATGCAAAAGGCTCTGCTTGAGAGACCTACAATACAAGTACTGACAGACAATATCAAGTCTCATATAATATGAATAGACAGGGAGAAGCCAGGTCGATTCTGCTCCCTCAAGATTTTTTCTTCATCTTTAGAGCAGATCAAGCACCAGACTTCCTCCCTTGCCCCAAGTTAAGCATCTGTAGGGCACCAGAGAGTCACAGAGTGATGCAGGCCCTTTGGCTCTGGAAATATATTAATGAGTCAGTGCCATCACCCCTCCTACGGCCCCTGCTTTAGAGGTTCTGCTTATGCCCAGAGCAAGGTGTACAGCCAGGAGCAGCCAGGGGCCTATTTCTCAGGTGTGCTGGAACTGAGTGCTAAGCTATTTATCCTGTGGGTGTTAGAAACCATGACAACACTAAATTCATCTGGAAATAAAGCATCTCCAGCAGTAAAAACTGCAGTTTGCACTATGGATGAGAGGTTGGAATATAAGGCTTCACTCTACACTTTGCTGGAGAGCTCCCTGACTGCACGGCTGTATCCTAGGTTCAATCATGTTGGTAGGAGAGGAAACAACGGTTCCTCCTACCCATCCTTTCTCAATCTCAAGTTGTATCACTCTGCAGAAAGTAACTTCAATTACTTAAAACTTAAAGCTTTACTGATAAGTATAGATCCATGGAAAGAACAAGCAAGAAGGAACTTGATTTGGTAGTCCACTGGAAGTGGGGGGATTAAGGGGAAGAAAATTCTTGTTTCCTATGTAACGTCCTAAGAAAAAAAGTCCAAACAGAAACGCAGCTGTTCTTTTAGTCCTTCATGAGGGCTTAGAGCTCTAAGAATGGGTCTATCAGATACTTCTAGTCAGAATAGTCAGGTTTTAAGAGCTTTTCTGTCTGGGGAAGCTAAGCAATTTGCAGCGCATTTTGGACCCAATGATCACTTCTGTGAACACACACCATAAGCTGAAAAAAAAATGTCGGAAGAGCAACTTTCTCTAATTTGAAGTTGAAGAACTAAGAACATAGAGCAGTCTCTGTGCAGGTCAAAGAGAGTACCAGTAGCCAATTTGCATTTGAAGTCCCTGCAAAATAAATGTTCCAGTGGACAAACTGTAAGGGTCAAAACTGTGCAGACAAAACCTCATGAAGAACCAGTTAATGTAGGCAAGCAACAGTTTTCAGCTACTGTCTGTTTTGTTTTTTTCCCTGTTTTTGTTTTTATTTTACAGCTGGAGCCATCTTTCATAAAATCCCTTCTCACAACATACACCAGATTTCTAGCCTCCTATACATATGGTTAATTCTGGCAAAATATCAACTGGATTCTAGGGGTAATAATTCCGCATAAAAACAGAGAGAGTCATCCAATGTCATAATATTTATGATATTAATTATTCTGAGATTACTGTAACATTTCACCAGTTACAGTTTTCTATGTCATGCTTTCTCCTTTTTTTTCTTTAATTTCTGATTGTTATTTTGTAAGTTTTATCACTTCTTTATTGTGTAATAGAAGCATTTTATATTTCAATTTGTACCAACATTCAACATTACTTATTTGTTATGGTCTTTTTTTTTCTTTTCTTTTTTTTTTTTTTTTTTACTAAAGTAATAAAAAGTTTAAGCATTAAAGAATTTCAGGCAAACCCTTTTTTCTTGTTTCAGTGCTGAGAGTAGATTTTGGTAGTGGTCAACATATTAGCAGCATATAGAGACAGCTTTCAGTTTCTTTTTCTAGTATTTGAATTTCTGTAATTCTAAGTCATGTGGAGAGGCCTTACTAGGGACCTGGAATCACCAGGAGCCAAGGTTTCAAATGTGCATGTTTCCAGTTAGACACTTCAGGCCTTCCTCAGGTGCCTATCTCGATTAGTTCAGTCCCAAGAGCATCAGAACTGCAAATGAATGCACTAAGAGCTTTTGATGATCAGCACCAATGAAATTCAGGCATCTTTTAGACTTCAAGTGTCAGCTTTGACTCTAATAGAAAATGAAGCACAGAAACAAAACCTGTGCACTCCTATGACAGCACCATATTCTTCCTCAAGGCGTCTTCCCAGACAAAGATTCAGAGGTCATAAAAAGCTGTTCCACGGGGGATGGATGAGGTCTCAAATTCCCTTTACATATGCATGGGAGAAACCACTTAACTCCTTTACCACACTATTCAAAAAATGGAGATTCCCTCTTCATCTGAGAAAGTACAACCATCCTTCTCTTTCTCTCCATGTCCTTTGTACTCCAGCAAAAATCATTGAGAAGAAGGAGAAGTAGAGAGTGGAAAGAATTTCTCCTAGGAGGGGAACAGAAGGGTGGGAGGGAAGATTAAGTAGGTAGGTGTGACTTGTTTACCCTCTGGCATAGTAAACAGCTGCAAATTCAAGAAATGACAAACAAAGGAATATCTCTGGGGGGGAAAAAAAAAAAAAAGTTACTGATATATTACCTCAGAAGGTAAATTTTGAACTGTTTTCAATAACCAGTACCATGAAATATGAAGCATCTGGGACTCTCTTAGGTGTGGCAAAGGAGGTTAACCTCTATGCTCTACATTACAGCATAAAGGAGCATTGCTTATACAGATGACTGCGAAGAATCTTGAATTTATACTCTCCAAGTCAACATGGCCAACGGAGAAAACGTTTTCAGCATTTAGCTTACTTAAACAAGAAATTAAAAAAAAAAAAAAAAAAAGTGCCACCTTTTATTTATTTCTTCAGGAGCACATAAAACCAGCTTCTGTTTAGAGGCAAGCCAAATACACTTAAGTAATGTATATAATCTAAAGCAAATAAATATAGCTCACTTCTCTGTTAATATAATTAACATTGCCTATTAACTAAGCCAGTAATGTAATCAGGGAAAATATGAGGCAGAGTCTACTGTAAAACAGACAAAATAACCACAGGTGAGAAAGAAGAAAACAAAATGCAAAAAGTGAATATAATGTTATATGTCCAAATCCGCATTGTAGAGAATCAGAAACCCTCGCAGCTATTAGTGTGAAAAGCTGAAGGAAGGCAATGGCAGCAAGATGGCAGGTGACTTTTCCATGTTGGGGTTTGTATGTTAATGCCTCAGAGCATAGGCTTGCCCAAGACCTGAGGAATACATGCACTGGGAAGGGAGTGTTATGATGAAAGACAGGTAGACCAGTGATGGTTTATTAAGAAGTGCTGGGAGCAGAAAAGCATCTAGTGGAGATGTGGAAAAGGCCTCCACTTTAAATCCTTCATACTCAATGGAGCAGAGAAACACTCCCTTGGCTGGTGACAGCAAAGCACTGGCAATGTTGAGAAAGTCAAGTAGCCATTCATCATTGTGGCATGGGGGAAGCTGCATAAAGAATCTGAAAAGCCCTCCGAAGCACCCTGAACCCGGTCAGTAATTATGTCAAGCGTTTGACCCACTGAAACTACTATTAACCTCTGACAGAGACGCAGTTGTACAGCCAAACATTCACAACGTTAGTCATGTTTAAAAAGCTTCCAGTAAAGATGGCACAGGCCTATGAGAGGAATTTGCACATTCCCCCTCTAATTGACAGGATTCATTCAACTCTTTGCAATCTTATCCCTTATTTTCCCTGGGAACTCAATAAATGAAGTATTGTCCCCACGGATTTATTCTTTCCTATTATAGGAAATCTTGTTTGGTAAGGGTGGGATGGCCTATGCTACAAATTTCCTAAATGGTTGATTTAAATTTGTATAATTACAATCATCTCGATCATAAGTCTTAGTTTAGAGTAGAAAGGAAACACTGTTCTCCTCTTTTTCCTTTCAGGCGCATCAAGGACAAAGTAGCAAGTGTCATAGAAAACGCATCAGCAGTCCCAAAGGGTTTTCCAATACCCTGAAATTCCCATATCCCCATGTTTACGCTTGCCCGTCTTTAATGCTGACACATGACCATCTCCAGCATTTCTTGTGTGACTCCATGTTTACACTCAAGGGATGCTGGCAGAATAAAGTTGTCCTTGCCCACACAGGATGTGATCCTAGCAGGCCAGGCTCCTCTCTGGCTCTGAAACTACCTAATGTCACTGAAATCGATAGAGTTATCCTCATTTGCAGCAGTGGGAGGCAGTGTCAGGTCCTTTCCTTCCTTGGCAGTCTGAAGCTCTGGCTCAAAGCCAGGAAGGAGAGGTCTTATCCTACAGGCAGTGAACTAGCACCCTGCTGTGGGACTAGTGAGCAGAGGGACCAGCTGGAACCCAGACAGGATGAAAAGAAATAATGAAACAGGAGGGATCCCCTCAAACACACACAAGAAAAGGTGACAACTCATTGTTGTCAATCTGCTGATTTGGCCATCCTAATTCTTAAGAGCCATAACCATTGAAATGCACCATTAATAAATCAAAAAGGGGCCGTAAGGATTATTACAAGATAAATTTCTGAAATCAATGCTCTATCATTCCAGAATAACTTCACTGTTCAACTGAAATCAGTAGAATTACCCTGACATAAAACAGAAGTAATCTGGTGGTGAATTTAGACTTTCAGGTACAAAAGACAAAAACAGGGGTGTAGTAGATGCCACATACACAGCTTAAGAGGAGTTAACAGGGACAGAAATAAACACAGTCCTTCTAGTTTTCTAATAAATTAACACAGGTGAAGGCACAGTGATGACTGTTTCTACTGTTTCACTTCATATTTTGGTGTTCTCTAGCAAGATTAAACTCACTAAACGATTAATTATGTTCCTAGAACTTTTGGAAGTAAATTCTGTTTATAACCTTTATCTGACATCAAAAACTTTTCATGTATTTCAGATGACCTTAAATAAGCTGACTGCTTTTGCTCTTTCCCCTTTGCAGACCTCAGCACTGTGCTTTTTTAGCAGCATCTTTTCATTTTATTGTATGATTCAAGCAATGCTACTCACAAAAGCATATTAGAAATTAGCCCCCTACACATATTTCAAAGAAACCAAGCTTTCTGTGTAACATCTGCCTCTCAGCTAGCCTCTCTTGGTCACCTGAATTGTGCCCTGGGTACCTACTAGTAATCAGAGACATATTTCTCCTCCAATTCTGCATTGTGATCAGAATAATCTTATCTCCAGTTCCCCACTTACCTCTTTATGATGTTTTAATTCAATTCTGACACTGCAGCCATGATGCCTTTCGGAGGAGTTGTATAGTGCAGTTGAAAGAAGACTTATGAACATGGCACTGTGGGATCAGCAGCGCAGGCACATGAGCTGTACCTTGGAAGTCAAATATAGGGTGCAGGGAAAAAATATATGTGGAAAGGCTAACACATAAGAAATCCACTTTTACAATTACCATTCCTGTACTGCAGCTATGGTAAGTGGCCTTCTCCTAAATGTTCTTCTGATTGTGAGGTTTTGATTTAACCATTATCAACCCAGACCCTGCCTCTGTCAGGGTCAGTTTCTGGATTCTTCGTTGAGAGATTTCCTCCAGCTTCTTTCATATAAGCTAGGCAGTACCAGTAAATATCTCATGAGTCAGGAAAAAAAATTAAGCTCTTGGCCCACCCTGACTCCTTAACTCGATGCTTAACAAAAGGCTGAATACTTTCTTCTCCTTCTCTACTACCCATTTCCACTCTTTCTTTGCAACCATTGAGTATGTTACTGCAACAGACTGGCAGCAGTGAAGGCAGATACCATGCAGGCAGAGCTAAACCAGCTTTAAACTAAATAGATCATACACCCTTAACAGGTAAAGTTGATGTAGCACGGTTCTGAGTATGGGCTTCTGCAGCACCTCCAGCCTAAGGTAAAGTTCATGACTTGCTGCATCTTACTGTAACTGCACCTAAGCTTGGTAGTATAAATCTAGTTTATCTATGCTACCTACAGTAGGAAGGTAAATGATTACTGTATTGCACAGTAGCCACTGAAGCGCAGGCCAGTCTTCACATTTCTCTCATCACACACAACAAACCTATTGCTCAATATGTCTTCTGATCCTGAACCATCCTCAGCACCCTACCTGCCCTGGGAGGTATGGCATTCAGATGCAATGGCAGGCAGACCCCAGCTAGAAGCTGATGAAAGATCTGGATTCAGCAACAGGGTCTTCAGAATGGGGAAAGCAAGTCCTGAAATCACGGGCTGGGAGTTTAGAGGAGGCCCCATGCAACTTAGGAAGGTTAAATTTGATTGTATCCTGTGAGAAAAGCACCAGCAGGGGAAGGACTTGGCAAAATGTCAAGCATAAGCAGAGACTTGATAAGGCTTCTTCTAGAAAATTAATCTGAAGTAAGTTTGGGTTTCATTTCAGTGCTGAGAGAAGGTTAGGGTCAGTTTTTTCTTTCCTTCTGAAGTAGTGCCCTGATTCCTTCTTACGTTTCTATAATAAGCTTCTATAAATTCCAATAAAATAATCACCTGCAGGATTCAGTTTTATTGCCCTAGACAAATGCATCATCTTTACTCCAATTTAGGAAAAGCATCACAGCCATGTGTAATAGTCCAGATCCTCTAAAAAGTGGAACAGACATTTAATTTAACAGAAAGGCTTTTCTCAATCAAAAGGCTAGAGAAACAGGTTTTTCTTAATTACAGCATATGGCAGAAAAAAAAATAAATGTACTTACTTCTGTAGTTTGAAAGTAGCCATCTCCCTCTGGTTATATGTACCTCAATGAAAGAATGCAATATAAATAATTCTGGAATTAAAAGAAATTAAAACATTGTCACCCCTCAGAGAGCTAATTTAAAGGCATACTTCCTACCCAACCCAAGAAATGGGATACAGTTAAAGATCCTCTTTACCTAAAAGGGCTCAACCTCATAGCTTCTCATTCTGAGGAATGTCACTTAGCCATGTTATCTTAAGTTTATGGGCAGGCCTATATTATGGGTGCCACCAGATTGTTGCTCAAACATAAGGTGCCTTTTGGTCTGAAGCTGTAGTGATGGACTCCACTATTAACACTGACATGAGCATCATATGTATCATCCTCATGAACTGAGTAGAAAAAAATACCAGGGAGAAAATAAATGACGTTTAACTTTTACCTCTGCTGAACAGCTTTTCCTTTGATTTTGAATCACACACATCAAGATGATTTTCAAGGAAGAAACACAAAGTAATCAAGGTAATATTTGTCCTCTCATAAGATGCTCTGTGTGAAGGTCCTGACTACCTCTAGGCCTGAATGATAAGGCCAGTGCCTGCAGTGCCTTTTTCACATCAGAAAAGCATACTATCATACCAGTGCACTGATCCAGAGGCTTCTCCACTCTGGCACACAGAAATAATTCCCTGAGAGTGTCAGCACAGGCCCTACATGTTTGACAGCACCTAATAGGGCAGATCAAACACCTGGTTCCCTTTAGCTCTGTTATTATTTGAAGTTGGGTGAAACAGCCAACAGGTGGTTGTGGAATCTCCTTCTCTGGGGATATTCAAGGCCCAACATGTGAAAGCGTCTTTGTCTTGTTTAAGCCCCCAAATACAATGCAGTGTGTTTAGCCAGCGGTCATTCACTCAAAGCACACACCTCATATAATAACAGCCTAATGCATAAGGAATGGAAGAAGACTGAACCAACAACCTCCCTTCCACTGTGTGGAAACAGAATCTTACACTTCCATATATTGGTAATCTGAAGTGGTCCCAGAGCCCTGAGGACAAACCTTCAGATGTCTTCATCTGAAGAAGATGAGCTGCCATCCCTTATACAATTCCCTGATATTACTAAATCTTCAAGTAATGCTGCCAGTGCCACTGTAGAAATTCCTGTGAAGACAGAAAAGCCCACGTTGTATTGGCCACAAATAGCTAGCCTTCACTGGTAACTTTCAAGCTCTATCCATGTTTCCAGAACTGAATACACAGGCATAACAAACATATATATCATTCACTTTAAACCTTCATGAGGATGTTCTTTTCGTAGCTCTCCTGTTCAGTACGAATTTAGTGCTTTTAAAGTTGGGCATTAATTGTTTCTCAGTAAGATATCATCATAAAACATGCAATTTAGTGCTTCGTTTCTTCCAATTTCCATATAGGAATCAGACTGTTCTAAATTCAAGCTTTAATCCCCTTGGCCCTTCTTGTAACTGGTGCTATAGACTATGAAGGGTTACCGACCCATAACAAATAAATTAATAAGCTTGTGTAATTATATTTGGGTCATTTTATTTCAATCCATGAAATCAAAGACTCTGTTCATATTAGTACAGGAATTGCTCTAACTGGCCATTGGGGCTCCCTTGATACACCATCTGCGAATGAAACAAACTGGCACATGTTGGATAGAAAGAATCCGTGTACATAGCTAGTTTACACGATTTTTTCCATTACCTTTACTGGGCATAGGCTTCAATATCCTATTTCTATCCAGTATTTCTGTTTATCCTATTCCTCTTGGCTTCCAATACATTTTCTGGTAGAAGGACATGCTCTTTCTAACAGTTTGTCAGGTTCTTACTTGGCTCTCTTCTCAATGTAACACAACTCCCCATCTTCCCTCCCTACATCCACTGCCCTCATTTCTTTCCTTTTTTTTTTCCTCTCTCTTGGCTCCATTATACCTCATGATCAGCTTAAATTGGAGGTCTAGGGAAGATCTGCATCTTGCATTGCTGCTGTCCCCAGAAATCTAACTGAGCTTGAAAAACATTTCACTTTCAGACCTTGTAATGAGGTCACAAAAGAGAAGGCTTGTAGGACTGACTTCTAAGTTCCTATGGTCATTACCATAGCTACCTTGAAGTCTGTAATCCTACAACATGGAGCTACAGAGAGGGTTCTTCCTGTTCCTGCTACATGCTTGAAGGTACAAAACAGGACAGTCATTCCATCTATTTCCCCACCTTATAGGCTCATGGAAGATTATTTTGAAAGCTAGAGACTTTCTGGACAGCCTGTCAATCAACTGACTATTTGGTGTCTCTTTAGAAGACAGCTGCACACAGCTACCTTGTGAGGTAGGTCAGATGGCACTTTCTGGATGTGAATTGCTCACGCACCATGACAAGGAGGGAGAGAAGCAGGTGAGGATCCTAGCTCTGAAAGTAGAACTGGAAATGTCTCCAGAATGGAAGATTAGTTCACCATACTGCTTATGAAGTATTAGCCAAAACATGGTAGAGACAAGCATCTACAGCTGCATGGACTTTGTAGGGTTAGCAGGACTACATGTGAATATGCATCAGCAACATAGCAACTTTTAGAGAGAGAATTGTTCCATCAGTGACTATAAATGTGACATCCCTTATGCAATCTCTATGTAACAACTCTTAAAAATAGTGGTCCTTGAGTGATGAGAGGATGAACCAAAGGAAAGATCATGCTGAATGTGCCTTCTGCTTATATATTTCTCCTAGCATCTGCTGGGTGCCCTGCCAGCCTGAGGATATTGAGCTAGATGGCCCTCTAGTCTAGGAGAAGAGCTCCTATGTCCTTCTAAAGAAGGATCTATGGGGAGTTAAGTTACTGTGGCAGAATAATGTCATACCTTTTCCAACTACTTTCCAGCAGAAATGCCTCAATTCTGCCCTCAGTTACCTAGCTGGAGTTCTTACCTGCTGCAATGCAACCTATACTTGAGTAGCAGAGGGAAGAGTTTCTGGCATTCACAATTCCATACGCTTTACCTAAACTGAGAGTAGTTTACCTATCTGGAATTTTGGATTTAGTTGCTTCATGCAAGGGTGATTTTTACAAGGTGTAGCCATCTTGTCCTTATAAAGTTAGCAAAAATTTTGGCACTGGATGTTTTGTGTGCGAGAAAACCACTGAAAGAAAATATGAACCAGAAATGAAAGTAGCTGCCAGCTTCCAGCACAGCATCCCAGAAGTTAACTGCGTGTTCATAACCATTTTAGACTTCTATACAGAGTATAGGAGGAGAAGAGAAAAATCTAGCCACTTTATTTCAAACTTTTCCTTAAACTTCTTTTCCCTTTGTGCCCAGCCCTTGCAAATACTGCAAGGCACGGAGGACTCCAGGTCCATCGCAGACTGGGCAGATGAGCCAACAGGGGGCAGCCAGAGGACAGGGATTAGCATCAGAGCCCTGACACCCCTTCATTTCAGAGCCCAGAAAAGCAACAGTCAGCCAGCCTACCAGGAGCCTGTTAGTTGGTCTCTAGATTGATTCATTAGACAAACACCTCCCTCTCTGGCTCATCCTTTCGTTATGACACAGGAAGCTGTCAGCCTTTCATGGGACAAAAGGACATTCTTAGGAATGCAAAGGACTGAAATATCATCTCATACCCTGGAATACTTCCAGGACACCAAGGATGTGCAGTCTCCTTAATCACAAGTCCTTTTTTGGTCCTGCTGCATTTTAAGAGACTAGTCTGACTCAAAGACGATATCAGGTTCGTCGAAAGTAGTCTGAAGGATTTGCATTTGAAAGCCATCCAGCCCAAGCTTAACCAAACGCGCCTTCCTTAAATTACAAACAAAAATAAGGGTTTTGCTCAACGGTACTCTCTTTCGCTTCTCAGCTTTGCCCTTGGGAGAGTACACTGCTGTCTGCCTCCAAGATAATATTTTTGGAAGGTACATTCCTTTTATTTGGGCCAGCACACTAGCAGACAACCAAAAGGACATGTGCAAGCTATTTCAGAAGGCTGTGTTTTTGCACTGTGGTTGTAGTCACACCAGCGCACCTCTGCTTCACAGCACCAATCCTATGCTTAAAGCTGGTGTGCAGGGAAGACCAAATGAAACCAGGCAGCTCAGCCTTGTAACTGGGCCAGTTGCTGGGACCCAGGGAAGATTAGAATGCCATGGCATAGAGTTGTCACAGTATAATATTAGAGGCTTGACAAGTAGAGGGTTTCTCATAGGACTACTTGTGGCAGACTCTGGAGCCAAACATGACCAGGTCTCACTTCCATCTCACACGTGGGATAGTTACATTTTAAATATAAATAAATGACAGATTACCCTCCTCCTCCTCCCTGTGAAACAAGAGAAGGGGTGAGGAAAGGAGTATTACCCTATGAAGTCACTAGGACCTAATCTTTTCAAAACACTGCTACTGAAGTCACCGTACTGTCATTTTTCCTTTGTTGCCATGACTTTCCACAGCCCCTTTTCACTGATTTCTTATGCTTGAATTTCAAATTCATATTTTCTGCCCCTATTTATGAGATGCAACAATATTTTTCACACACCCATAGCACCTCTTTCCTTCAGCTGTTGCTTCTAATCCCATTGCTTCTTCCTAGGCACCTTATCTACCCACCTATTCTTTTCTACTTCTCTGTTATCAGTCACAATCTTCATATTCTTTGGTATTTCTAAGTAAAAAGACCTTTCCACATCTCTCCTGCCTTTAATTTTCTCAGATTCAATATCAAAATCTCATTCCTGCCCCACAGCACTCTCCACTACTGAACTTCACGTTTCCTGACTTCTACCTTGGTTATTTGCCAACACAAAGAAAGAGTAGGAGCCACAGGCATATTCAGAAACATAGTACGTAGAAACGAAACTTTTAAGATCATGGTATTTCAGCATGGATGAAACTTTGGTTCTGTCCCTATCATTAACTGTAAAGAAGATCTTTTCTGAATTACTGTGTTTTCCAATTCTGTAAAGGAAGCTTACCAAAAAGCTTAAGAGATTCAGGATACATGTCCTAGTCAAACAGCAATCAAGTCTCTTAAAAAATTGTTGATGTCCTAAGCACATTTGGAGGATGGTTTACTTTATTCACTTCTCAAACTGCTACATGGGTAGCTGAGCCACATGACGAGGTGTCAGCTTCTTAGAAGCACACTTTGTAAGCAAGTCCTATTACCTGCCTTAAAACTGTTCGGTCAGCCACGAAAGTCATTCCAGTTCCTTTCTATTTTCTGAGACATGGTTTGGCCTTTCATATGCTCTCTTAAACACCTCAGATTTATGTATACCTAAAGAGACAAGCTCACTAGATTCTAGAGGCATTTGTTAACATTAAAAAATAGAAGAGAGATAACCAAGGTCCATCAACATATATGAAAGACTGAGATGCTTCTAGCCCCAAAAGAGTGAAATGTATCTTTCTTTACACATTGTTGCTCCAAGACAGAACATTTATTGTCCATCAAAGTCAATGTCTGTCCATCCACCTCAGTGGGTACTGTACTGGGCCTCGAATCAATAGCATGTTTCAGAAATTCTCATGAGAAAAAGCAGGAGCATTAGCAAAGCAGCACGTGAATTAAAGCAGGCTTGATCCGCTTTAATGTGCGTTCTGAGCCTGGGGCCCAGTAAGAGCCTTCTGATCACATAATCTGCCTATCTAGAGGATCTGTATATATACAATAAGATAATCCTGGTAATCAAGAGTGTAGATAATAGCATTATTATTTTATTTCCATAAATATTGGAAAAGATAGATTTTCTTCATCAGTGCAATCTGATAGGTAAAATTCCCACACTTGTTGGAAAAGAAAAGACCTTCCAGAAAGCTATGGAAATGTAACAGCAATAAAAACAAGTATAAAATGTCTCAGAAAGCAAAACATAGAAAGTAGAAACATTTTGTCCACATGCATGTTTTCAAATCCTCATGTGTAATCAAAAATCACTGAGAAACAACATACAGCTAATAGTGTTTAGTGAGAAGTATCAGAAAAGCATAATTAAATTCACCAAGACCTTGACCACATACTGTAGATGTGCACCAGGAACCCTTGGACCGCGGTGGGTAGGGGCAGAGGCAAAAGGAGACTAGGGCATAGCAGAGACAGAAGAGGACAACTCCTTTTGTCCAAGGGAAGGAGCGTTGAGAATATCAGGGCATCAGGGGACAGGACAGAAAGTGTGTAGCCAGAGAAGGGCAGTCCAGGTCTGGCATGCTGGTGAGTGATCACAGCAGTTGCAGTCCTATTCTGGTGTCCCTGTAGAAATGCAGTATCTGTTTAAGCCCTACTTAGCCCATTATGTCACTACTAAAGCCAAAGAAAAATGTTGACAACTCAAAGACAGGACTGAAGGATGGAGTGTTACTGATATAGTTCAACTGGTAAGAGCAGAAAGCCTGTCATCTCACATGGTATATCAGAGCAAGAACAACTTCTGTCAATTGGGCAACCAGTTTCTCCCAGTTGTTGCTTTCCTAAAGAAATAGACCCTTCATCTTCCCTAAAGAGAAGGGAATTTCATTCAGATCCTAAGGGAACTTCAGTAAGGACAAGAGGTTATTGCTATCACAAAGACACTGAGCTTTGGGAATAACATGTGTTGACAAACATCTACCCAGTGAGTGCCAGAATAATCCTCTAAGACATCAAGGGAAATTCAGGTCACCTTCCATTCCACACGTCTGGTTTATTAATGGTCTGAATATGTTTGCTATTTCCATATAAGTATAGTCTAGTTTAGTGAATTTGTTTTGCTATTGCTTTATAGTAAAATGAAATGATACAAGGAAGGAAGGAAGGGAGAAAACTTCTGTGGCATAACCATTTTCACAAGCTTCAGCAACCTTGGCCCACATGGCGTAGTTGCAGGTTGGGAGGGAAGAAGGGAAGAACTTCTGTATATTCAGGCACTCCAGTTTCTCTACGGTTTTAAATTGTAGATTAGTACTGAAGAATTTACCAAAAATCAATGGGATTTATTTCAAATTTAACACTGGAAATTGGCTTCTGAAAGTTCCTGCCATCAGACTATAGCAAAACACTGTGACAAACCACAGAGCTACAGCTTGAAATTGGACTTAAAGAATCATCTACATCATATACCATCTGCAGAGCAAGAATTACTCACCAGGAGCTCTTGAGCAACAACAACAAAATAAATGTATAAGTTTCTGCCAGATGGATTGTGCCAAAAAGAGCAGGCTAACCAAGGAATATTTTTTGCTATGTGATATTTACACAACTCTTATAATTGCTGTAGTCCCCCAAGTGACTCAGTTTTGAATATCTTCTGCAAAAGCATTCAGAACACACAATATGAATCCTTACCCTTATTTCATTCACAGTGAACTGTTTTTTTTTGTTTGTTTGTTTGTTTAGGTTATGGTTTTGGTTTGATCCACAATAAAGACAAGGAACCATTTGTAAAATTTGGATCAACTTCACTTTTCAAATTCTCATGACATTTAGTGAAAGCTTAATCCAGCACTATTGAAGTCAGTGGAAGTTTTGCCAATGACTTCAGAGGGGAGTAAGAATTTAATTATGCACTACTGAGTGCTGTTAGTATTTGATTCCGGTACTTGTAAATACAAGATATGGGCCTAAATAGATTACAGTTGGTCCCTGAGTGGCAGTACTGTGGATTAAGCCCAGTTTGAGTGTCTTTTTCTCAGAGAAGAATTTGTTTCTAGAATCTAAACCCCACGATACTTGCCTTGTGTTTCTGAATCATTCCCTTGATCTATATGAGATTAATGCCATTGCTCCTTCTTCTATAGGAGCACTTTTCAGGAATAATTTTTTTCCTGTGAATCTAGATCACTGACATGACAGGAAGGAATAAAAAGTTGTTATTGTCCTTCTAGGTGGCTCCTCCAGTTCAGCTTTCAAAGCCTGGAATGCCCCCCTCATGCACCATGGGGAGGATTGCTTTTATGCTGCTTTCGGAGTTGTCTTCCTTCCCCAGGGGGTCCCTGCAAGCATTATTCAGATATGCTAGGTTTTGTTCAGTCTTTAATTTCATTAGGAGATCAAGCCTTTCATAAATGTCAAGAGATTGTTTGTTTTCCTGTATGGTTTTTGTTGTTGTTGTTTTTGTTGCTCTAGATTTTATATATATATATATATATTTTTTTTTTTCCCCAAGACAGGATGTTTACATTCCCAGCTTTCACCTAGTTTTCCAGGTTATCAAGATTTCTGTCAGGCAGGATATTACCTTTTTCTGTTCCCTGCTCTCCACACAATTATCTAAAGTGCTTTGTGTTTTCCCACATGGGGCCTGCTTCTGATCTCCTTCACACAGTTTTTAATCTGCTTGCTCTAATGGAGTTACTTCTGATTTAGTTCACTTTGGTAAGGATTCATGCCTCAAGCCTCTGCAGATCTATAGCGGGCTTTGACTCCCTAATTGTGCTGCATAATGTTTTTATCTTTCTTAAGGACACTCCTGGCCCCAAATCCCCACTCTCAGTGGAAGTCCCAGAATCAGTCAGCCCTCACATCATGGCCTGGAACAGGGAGAAGAGCAAGAGCATTGGCTTCACAGGAACAGCATTACTTTGACACCTGAAAGGGAAATCAGAGTGTCAGGAGCTCCCCTATGCTGGCATCAAAGGCAACAAGGCATGGGGCAGAGTACCTTCCCAGCAGCTTTAAATCTACCTGAGGGGAGATGAACAACTACACACGACCATCTTTAGATGCTAGACCTACCACTACCTTTGGCCATAGAGGATACAGCACAGGCTGTTCTCATCTTCCCCATTTTCCTGTTGATGGTGGGTTTTCTCGCCTGGAAGAATAAGACGATATCACCCAAGTTTGGAGCTAAATCCTTTCCTACCATTGCTTTCATCAAGTTAAGAGATTTTAATCTGTCCTTTCCACTTTGCTCATCCCATCTTGATCTTTCCCTGAAAGAAAATCTCACCTGTGCAGTAGGTATGCATTGGTTTGCTAGGGAAAAATCAAAGCTGGTAAAGAGATTGAAGAGGTGGTACCAGAGATGGATGAGATACATGGAACAGTTTCTTCTGTATGCATCAATCTTCTATCTAATTACAGTGAATCAGCACTACAGTGAGCTTAATCCATTTCATGAACACGTGGACTGAGAGTTCATTTTTAGAGCCAAGAGCATTTTATTCCCAAAAGCTAACACCCTGCAAAAGACAATAACGCAGATGGAAGATACTGTTCAGGGAGTTAAATATATGTCTGCTGTATTAAAGTTCTTGGAGAAGTTTTCTGTGTTTGCGTTTTGTAGGCCTTAAGTTAGAATAAACGTTGTAGTTAAATAAATTAAAAATTAAACAGGAACACACTATTATTAAAATCTGTATGCTTAATATCTCAGACAACCACTAAGGCTTCTTCTCTCTGTTGATTTACAAGATATATGGTTAGTTTTACAATCTAGGAACAGTCTCTAAAACAATGTACACATTTTACTAGTAGCATAAAATGTTCCTGATATTAGTATAATAAAATATTTTACTTGCAAATAAGCTTATAAATGTTTTTCTAAAGCAAGCAATATAATGTGGCTGTAAGTTGTAGTGCAACTTCAGCTGGAATTTCTCCACATAATCACTTCTTGTTCAATCCACCATCCAAGCAATGATTATATCTTATAGATGTATTTGGCAAAATAACAGCAAATGTTTTCAAAGGACAAAAAAACAGGATAATCTGTCTGAATATCCATTCAGATAACATATCAGAAGAAATATAGCAGAGTTATCTTTAAAAACACCTCAGTTAGGAAATGTTGCTGAAACTTCTTAATAAGAATTTAATAATGAAGGAGTTTGGAAGGCATTTGAGATAGGGTCCAGGAACAGAAATGTCCAGAACCCTCCTCAGTAGGCTAATTGTCTTTGTAGACAACTTCTGCTGTCTAGAAGACAGAGGTGGAGCAGTATGCATGTTTTGATTCACAGATCCTCCACAATGGACCCAAGTCGCCCAGGTGACCCTGGTGAACAACTTCACACAGAATAGCCAGGAGAAAGTCCAGGTTAACTGTCCCACTGTACCAAGCAAAGTAAGAATCTTTTAGTGTAGCGCAGGCTTGAATCGCTATCATCCATTATTGACTTTGTAGCTAACTAATGGCTTTGCACATTATTAGCATTACTAGTATGAGTATAGCTAATGGATATTAATATGATATGAAAAAGTGCTCATTAAAACACCGTAAAATGCGTTTGGTTAGTAATTAGCACTTTTGAAAGCATAACTTCTTAACTAATGCATTTATTTCACATATTTATAATTGCAAAATTATATGTACTCATTTTTATAAATTAGACTTTCAAAAGAAATGTGCTCAGTATGAATCCAATATACTTTTTCATCCTTCCTTTCTTTCCATTTTGCACATTTACAGAAAGTGCAAAGGAGGAAAATTTCAGCAGCAATACAGCAATGGAAAACCAGCAGACGGAGTTCCTGCAAAAAGCTTTCCTGTGACAGGAAGGGCAGGATGAAATAGGGCAAAATGCCACATGGGAATGCAAAATTCCCAAGTGGATTCCAAGGTCAAGGTGCCTGATCCTGTCTGTCCCAAGTGCTCTCACTTGGAGCAACATTTGTTTCATTGGTATATTCAGGGTCTGCTGGATGAGTATCAAACAGCTATAATGAGCTTCATTGTAAGTATAGAGAGCTTCAACACAAAAGCTTTCACTTCAAAGAAAAAGTGATCCCCAGTTACCAAACACAATCACAGTCAAGACAGTCTCCTAATATAGACTGTCTGCTAGAAAGTGTATCAGTTTATCATATCCTGGAGAAAAAAAATAACAATAATAATAATAATCTGATAGACACAACCAGGAAAAACAGAGCTGAAGGAGTGCTGGAGAACTAGGAGTTGACATCGCTTTAGCAAGGTCTTGACTGGGGAAAAAGGAAGAAAATTACAACAAAAAATTCCTACCCCTTTATATTTAGCTTTTATTCGGAGCAAACTAGAAATATATTTGCATTTTTTTTGTCTTGTGAGTGGGACATGTGAAAGTGCTTGAGACCATGCTGTTGCCTGCAGGGACAGTCCTGCAGGCCACAAGAAGCAGAACTCCTGCAACTCCATTTCAGTTCTCTAAGCTACATGAGCTTTTGGTGAGGGGTAGTCTGTCCCGACAGCATAAGGCCTTGCAGTCGTAGCCCTTGAATTCAACTTCTCCATAAACATGGGATTCAACAGGACTACTTGACTTTTCTAATCCTCCATCTCCGAAACACTGTGGTCTTTGAAACCACCTCCACCCTTGGCAGAGAGGGGCTGCTGTTGCACTGGCTGGGGAAGAGCACACTTCCAGGATGCTACGTGGCAGGCTGAGGCAGCTTATATTTGTATATCATTAGCACAGAGACCCTTAAGCAGGAGGCCTTCCCTTGTTTTTCACAGCATCCTTTAAGCAACTTTTCAGGTTCCTATGGAAAAAAAATCTCCTCAGTACCTTACTGAGTGCATTTGAAATTCCAAAACTAATGAGGCTTTTGTCTCCCTCTTAACCCAGGAACTATTGTTACCTCTAAAAATAAAAGAGATAATCTGCTAAAGAGCTAAAAATACTGAACTCTGACAGCCTTTTCAGACTGATGATTGACACACTTGCACCTTTAATCTTCACAAAGAAAACGCTGAGGCAAGAGCTCCTATGCTCACCTCCCAGCAGCTCTTTCACCAGCTGCCTGCTGGTTGTTCTCCCACCGATAGGAGGGGACCAGCATCGTCTGGTTGGGTCATTAGCGCTCAGAATGTGATATTCATCCGGAAGCTATAATTATCATCCAAGGGTGCTTGTGCAACACTGTTTTCAAGAAAAAGCACTGCATTTCTTTCAGGAGGAAAATCAGGGAGTGCTTTTGGATAGGAGTGCCAAAAAGCCCAGCTATGTGCCCTCTGCCCCAGTCCCCAGGGCTCCAGAACAAACAAAAGCTCTCATACAACATGGTTGGATCCAGGGTGCAGGCTGCATGAATGGGTGCGTGCTTTGAATTGAACAGGAATATAAATTAAATGGACTTAGTTAAAAGGGCCAAAAGGTTTTCCAGTTTATCATAAAGAATCTTTGCAGTCTCTGTGCAGTGAGCCAAAATACCTGTTTTTCCAAAGCTTACTGGTCAAAGCACACAGTCAAACATTTGCCTCACTTTATTGTTAGAAAAGTTGTGTTGGTCGTACATGGCAAGGTTTTGACAGTGGGGAGTGCTGCTGGGGTGGCTTCTGTGAAAAGAGACCAGGGGCTGCCCCATGCTGGACGCAGCCATCTCCAGTAGACCCGCTACAGGACACAGCTGAGCCCACCAGCAATGCTGGTGGAATGTCTGTGAAAACGCATCTAAGAAAGAGTAAAAACACCAGAGAGAGAGGAGGAGGGAATAAAAAGGAGTGAGAAACAGTGGAGGGAATACCAAGGTCAGAGGAGGAGGTGGTGCTCCATGGCGGAACAGATGTTCCTGAAGAAACTGGAGCGTGTGAGAAGAGTCCACACTGGAGCAGGGGAAAAGTATGAGAGAGACAGATCAGGAGAGAAAAAATTCTAAATTTCTATTCTCTGATCATAGCTGCCCCGCCCCCGCCACTCAGAGTAGGGTTAGCGAAAGATTCTGGAGTGAAGGAGTGAAGCTGGGCCTGGCAGAAGCAGAGGAAAGATGTTGTTTTAATTATCTTTGTGTTTCACTACCAGAATCTATTGGCAATAAATTAATTTTTCCCAAGTCAAATCTGTTTCACTTGCAACAGTAACTTGTAAGCAATGTCCTTGTCTTTATCTCAACCCATGAGCTTTGCTATCCTATTTGCTCACCTGCACTGCTGAGGAGGGGTTGTGAATGAGCAGCTGGGTGGGAGTTCTGCTTGCCGAGACAAACCCACCACAAAAGTGAAACAATCCCAATGTGTCAAGCATACAAAGAACAAGGGCTTTCTCAACCTGGAGCCTCTCAATCCAAGAAAATACTGGAAAAGGTAAGGGCTATTTCAGAGAGTTCTACAGACATAAAAAAAAAAAAAAGTGATGATTCCCCAGGGGAAATACCACTTCCAACCTTCGCTGATTACTTGTAGGAAGAGGAGGCATCTGCATGTTCTCTGAAACTGCTGTCTTTCTGCTGTTCTTTTAGAAATCACTGGTGATGGAAGGAAAATTGAAGATTCTCTGACAACGACACCTTATAGAAGCTCTTTTTTGGTTACTTGAGCATGGATTTAATAATACCCCATTTACTATAAGTTGTGTTCTTTCCACTGAAGTTGTAAATCTGCCTCCTGATTTCATTTCAACTATAGCACATATAGCATGCTTTCCTAGTTCTAATTACAATGGGATATTTTGTTCACTTTTCACAGCTGAAAAGGAATCCTGAACCCTCTTTCCATAGCCAGCTACTTAGTTGTTTTTAGTCCAATATCTTCTAAATGTAAACCCTTCTCTTTCTTGGTTCTTTTTATGCCACATGACATGTTCTCCAAAGCTTGTGGTAGACAGAGGGATATCCTTCATCTTCTCCAACCTCTTTGACAATAAAAAGGCTGCAACAGAGTGAACAATAAATAAGATAGATTTCCACCCATAAACACTCATTCCATGGAATGACGAGAGGCTAAGAGAGAATGTTTCTCTCATCCAACAGATTGTTCCTGCTGTAATGCCATTTCTAACATAAAGAATTCCCCAAGCCTTTACAAGGTACTATGAATTAGTCTCTAACTCATTTGTACTCTAGAATGTTTCTGTCCATTTAGGCTATCAAGGGATTTGCTATGATTCTAATGTGTCGTTATAAAGTCCTTTAAAATATTTCTATCCTGCCATAAATTTTAACTCCTCAAAGAACTTTAACTGTACGATGTAAATTTATGACAACCATATGAAAAACGTCAAGCTCAAAATAAAATTCATAGACAAAACAGCAAAAAAATAAATAAAAAAAATCATTAGAGTACAACTTACTCTCCAGTGTTCCTGTCTGTTTTCAGTATGCCTCCAGGACAAATCACTGACAGAAGTGAGGCGACCTACCTCATGCGCCTGTGCACATTCTGAAGATGGTGGTCACTTCCATAAAATTTTGTGCAGGATTCATTTAAAGCCTTTCTGCTCCTCAGCATGACCTCGTGAAGTTTTGCAAGACGCAGTGGGTTGAAGTTAGTGTTTGAACATCAGACCACCTTTGGAAAAGCAAGGTTGTTTCCACAGATCACGTTCCACCTGATGGAGCTCTGTCTTTTCAACTCACACTGAGTCAATGGCAACTCTTCTCTTAGGATGGGCACCAGCTCTGTGACCTTTTGCAATAGAAATTAAAACCAAGTTTTAGTTGTTCACAGTTGACAAGAGGCTGTGTGGCAGTAGTGCATGAATTGCATCATACCAGTCATGGCCTCCCATTTAAATCATTCTATGTGGCTGTACTCTTGCCGTTCATACTTATTAACATCTCAAAAGAACAAAATAAACTTGTATATGTTCCTGTGGATTATCAAAAGAATTTTCAGGCCACTCCCAGCATGACTATGTGACATACATAAAGTGGAACATTTGTAAATGCTTCAGAGGTGCAGGACAGTGGTCAATAAATCATTATTTCTAAATTTTAATTTCAACATTATTCCTATTTTTATTACACTAGCAGAATTATAATAAAGATTAAATCATTTGTTTAAGTTTAACTTTATTAGCATTGTTTCCTGGGCTTTGTAATTGAAACAAAAATTAATTCTGACTTAATTCTTACACCCTTTTTAATAAACCTTTGATGATTTTGGAAAACGACTTCCATTCCATAGAATGGGAGTACATTTCCCCAAACCTGTTATATCTCCTCTAAATAAAATGTTTGTTCTCATTCTTATGGATGAATCATGCAAAATCCTTTGTTTCCTGAGTTGTTTCTGTGGAATTCTCTCCATTATGGGAGATTAAATGAGACAGGCAGAAAATCTAGAGTACCTCTACAGCATGGTTATCTAAACAAGATTTCTCTCGACGCCCTGTTAAAGAGCTTGCAGCCTTACAGGCAAAAGTCTGTTCTCCAGTTGTGTGGTTACTAACGTTTCCATGGGCCTGTCCTTTAATCTCAGGGCTGTTGGACATGGATTGATATGTGTCCTATAGTGTCACTCTTTACAGCTGTCCTGAGGCTTCTAGGACTTTCTCTGTTGGCCTTCAGTTCCTCTTTAGAGCAATTTGCAGGCTGACATCAGAGGAATGCTCTTCTTTCTCCCTCTCTCTCCAACTAATGATTTTTAAAGCCATCCATTTCATTTTGCATTTGACATGAAGGCAAAGAAGTACATTTTAAAAATCACCTATTGGGTAAGTAATAAAAGCTTTGAGCCATTAAATTCATACACGTTTTTCCTTAGCCTTTGCCAAGTTATGTGCAATAAAACAATTTGACTGTCCTTGACCACACTTGATTGTTGACTATCAGAGTAGCATAAGATATCCCTCAGACAGTCTGATTACATTATACAGCAAGATCATATTAAACGTGTCCTACATTTTTGGCTGGGACAGCAGCTAACCATGAAGATAGTGGAACTTTTGATTGTGAGGTATTTCCTTTCTCTGTCCTATATAAGAAGAAGATCTTGTGCAAATTCTTCATAAGATCTCCTGACAGTTCACATTTATTGTTTTCCTTAGCCTCTGTTTGTGTGCTGCATAAGCTGGCAAGCCTGCCCCACTGTGACCCACGCTCCCAACAAAATTCACTTTAAACATCATGCTGCTGGCTGTGTGAAATAGAGTGATTTTAATAGGCTTGCTCAGTGACAAAAATCCATTTCAGATCTTCTCTGGCCCAGCCCTTTTTCATTTAATCAGTCAATAGAGTGCAAAGGGCTTATATGATGCATCCTCAGAAAAGGAATGCATGCTTATACCCTGTTAGACTTTTATTTTTTAAGATGCTTTTATAAAACTAAGCCAACCCAGATATAATGAAAAGATCTTCCATTTGACATTCATCATTCACATTCATTTGTCATTAACTCACTGATATTGAGAGCAATCACGGGCTCAAAAATTAGAGTAAAACTCGCCTTAAAAAATATCTTCAGAACAACTGTAACCGTGCTGTAATACCTACATTTCTGTTTAACATAACGTGACACAAGCTATAGAACACACACACACACTTTCAATTTTTAAAGATAGAAAAAACAATATCATTCTCCCCTGCTGATGAAGTACCCAGCTATTCCTTGTTTTTGAGCTATGACCTTCGGGGAATCTTCATTCATAACCAGCGAAAGACACACAGTGGTATTTTCTGTGCTGACATTTGTAAAGGCTGAGCCAAGTTCACCCTGGAGTTTTCTGAAGGTGTCCTCTGATAAAGGCCAACACAGTGGGAATTATGATGAAGAGGAGTTTATGAGAGCAAAAAGTAGCTCACCCCCATGCCACACATACCTCCTTCAAGTCCCATTTACAAACAAACAAACGGGCCAGGGAAGTCTGAAAAGTGGGCAATATCTGCTGAAAATAGAGTGCCAAGGCAGGAACAACGCACGCAGTCCAGACATCAGCTCTGCACATTCCTCCTATAGCTTCTTCCCATGAAACCTGGGGAGACTGGAGTCTCTGACAGTTTTTCTATTGATCTCAGTGTGGTCCACGGGGCCTCCTATCTTCATTGAAACTTCCCTGTTAATAAGTCTTGCAAGCCCATTGTTATTTTCATTTTACCAAGGAATAAGTGAAAGTGAAGTTGAAGGATTTGCTGAAGGTCATGGAGACTTTCCTTACCAAATCTGAATTTGGGGAGTTTCTGACTCTTCATCCTCAAATAGAAGGTGAAACTGTTTCTTCATCAACATTTCTAAAATTGCTGCAACATTAAAAACAAAAAGATACCAGGAGGCATCTGTATTTTTATAGTACTTAAGGTAACATCACCCACTTTAGCAATAGGTGTATTGCTAACTTCTTTATATAAAAAAAAGAAAAATCCTTCTACGCAAATCCATCTCCAAAGTCTCTTCCTTGCTTTCTTGCATGTTGTTCAACCATCATCATGAAAATTAGTACAAATTAAAATAAATATGTTCAACAAATCCAGCAATAACGGTTGCCTGGGTATACATATTGTTTCCCTGGATGTGGTCATTGGCTCATACCATAAAGTCTAATTCTGAGAATCAGTTGCAAAGATAGGGAGGATCTTCTGCCCACTGACATCTGACCTTGAAGTTTTGAATTGCTGAGTAGGAGCTGAAACCTGACTGTTCATACATTACCAATGCCCAAATTATATAGAGAAGAATGGAGTTCGCAATAAGAGTGGGGTTGAGACAGGCAAATGTTAAGTGTCAAGCACTACATTGAAAGGGCAGGCATCTCATAAAATAACAGTCTGTTGATGAAGCATCAGACAACATTTTGTGTATCTGCTCTATTTTTAACATGCACATTTTAAATGAGACTGTACCAGTTTGAACACTTTTTTTTTTTCCCTATCAAAGACTCATTATTACCATAATTTGTTCCACAGTAAAATCAAATATTCACTAATGTTTTTCATGTCAGAATGACAGGGGGGAATACTATTTTAGCACCACAGCAAATTCCATTAAATACAAGAAGAGTTTAAAGTCTTGTTGTGCATCTCAAGCTCCCGTTTTTAATTAGATCTCTTGTATCCTTATTTTCCATCGGGTGTGGGAATCCTTCAGAGCCAAACCCGTCTGGCAAAAGCACAAAACTTACTCACAGCCCATGGCTTTATTAGATTAATATGGAACTGTTACATATCATTGTGGACATAATGCAGCATCTGGAATGCTTTTCTCTCTCTCGCTCACTGTTCTTTCTCCCATTAGCATTAGTAAACAGTATTTTCTCTTTCACCTCTTCATCTAAAGAGTTGTGTATATCCACAAACCAACTTCTCACCCTCCCCGCAAAAGAGGCTGCTTTTGAACTGCAAACCCAGCACCCAGAAGTCTGCAGAAATTATTTTCAATTTTATTTTTGTTCCACTAATGACGGGGGCTGAATTTATTAAAGAAGCAACATACAAGAACACCTTGATAGGATGACAGGATATCTCTTCTGATTGCAAAATAAAAAGGGGGTATTATTTTTGCCTTGTGGAAGAAGAGCAATAAGGCCAGATATAGTAGCTATTTGGAGACTGCAGCGTTGCAGAAGCAATGAAAGTCCTTGCTTTTAAGTAATGGCTTGAATCAGCAAAGTCTTTTGTTGCAAAGGCCAAAGTACTTAGCATGGCTTTACATTTGGCCATTCCACTATCAAGCACATCTTATTTTGAAATAGTGTTTTAAAGAGATATTTGAGTTTAATTAACTCTGCTGAGTAATTTCAAAACCAAACCAAACCCAAACAACAACAACAACAAAATCACCCATTTTCATCAGGCCTTTAATTCAAGCCATCATATGAAATCTGAAAAATCAGCTTGGCCTTCTGGAGAAGATGGTGCTATTGATAGAGTGACTAGGTCTTGCACAACACGGTGCTAACACTTTGCTGACCTCAGGACGCAAGCTAAGACAACACAGCACCGTGCTATATTGGAGAGTACCTGGCAGTACCTCCAGAATCACTGCATCATCCTCACAGCATGCAGGAAGCATGCTCCTGGATGTGGAGGCTATGGACAAGCATAAGCCAAGCAAGCAGCTGTCTAGATTAACAGGTCGCCAGAAACAGTCCTGCTTTGCCTACACCAGAGCCCTGGAAATTCATGGTGTTGGTTCAAACAGAAAAGAAGGACAGAATGCGTGTGATGACAATGATTACTGTGTTGTCTGGGAAAGAAGAATCAACCTTTTTCTTTTGTTTCCTTCAGCCACTGCAGCAGCAGCACCAAACTTGCTTCAGGAAGGCTCCCTGGGTCTCTGTTCTTCCCCATTTCTCACCCTCAACCTCTCTCCTTACAATAGAAGAAGCTGGCCCAGGCCACGCTCCTTATTCACCTCCTCTCTAGAAAACCTCGAAAAGCACACCACAACTATCTAGCTCAGGTCACCGCCTTTCAAACAGTAACACTTCTGTTGAGGTCAATAGTCCCTGCTTGATGAAAGCATCACATTCATTTCTCCTTCAGAGTGATCTCCTCAGGCCTGATCTGGCTGACAAAGTCACTGTCTTTCTGCATATTTTGCATAGTGGTTGGCCACTTGTTCTTATAGTTAAATAACAAAATTGCATCCAGTTTATTATTTGATTTTTTTTTTTTCTGGCTTAAAGCTTCTTATCTTAGCTGTTGAAAATGAACCCATTTCCAAAAGTTGCCTAACTACAGCTTTCACAGTCTGACTAAGAGGCAGTGATTTTTTCATGTGTCTTAGCTACATGCTTATCTTTTCATTTCAGCATACCAGAGACGCTTCTTTTCCTCTGATTCACCTCATGTTCCCTGCACATAGGTTTTTAGGGCTCTGACCTAAAGAGTTTTTTCTGAAACTGTATCAGACACTTTAAAGTCTAGATGAATTCAAAGGTGTACTGTGTGCAGACAGTTTTTCCAAACAAACTGGTCTTGAGTCAATGGGCTTGCTAAACGTTTGGGCTCACCATAAAAAGCCTTATGTGCCAAGGAAAACAGCTCCAAGAGCAGAGCAGTGTCCTGGATAGATCATAGGATGTACAGAACTGAGACATGAGACTGCTTTAGCTGATTACAGTTCTCTGCCCTTCACAGAAAGGACACTGTCCTGTTCCTACCAGTGGACAGAGATATTCCTGCATCTGGTGGGCAGACCCACTTCACATAGTAGTAAAAGTAGCAGAATCACAAGTAAAAGACCTGCGCCTATGAAAAGCCAGCATTCAGACCTCCTCTTTTGTGACCAGAGATGTGTTAAGGAGACTCATGCAGTCCTGCAGCCACTTAAGCCTCTCTGTGCTGTATATAGTTAAAAGCATATTTTATTTTTTTCCCCAATTTTATTTCATAGACTGGCTAAATACTGTTTTGTATAATGATGAGAGCCGGGGGTCTAGCTAAGTGCGTACAGCTATTTCACTTACATTAAAAGACCTAATGCCCTCAGTCTGCTGTATGTGAACTTAAAAACAACCCTCAGCTCAACTGCTCCAAATTACAATTTATTTTGCATTATCAAGGAACATGCTGAGGATCACCTGGAAAGAATAATAATTACCTCACTGTAAGCAGTGCTCTTGGAGCTCTCTACCATGTGCTTATTTTGTCTTATTCAGTATGTATCATTTTGATTTAAAATCATTTCTAAAAATTCAGTCATTGCCCTTGGCTTTCATTCTACTTAAGATACACATAATGCTGCACATGGACTGCTTTCTTTCATTATCCCAGGCCACCCCAAGTTAGACAGCATGCATTAACGCTGCACCTCCTATCGGGTAACACATCTAAGCCACGGACTGGAACATAGGGCTCAGTGTGCCAGTAAGGGAGCCACATCTGCATTTATATGCTGGCGCACAGTGACGCTGGGGGAAGAGGTAAGCTGAAGCAGTCACTTGATTCAATCTCTCTAAATAAATGAAGGGGGGAAAAGACTTGATAAATGCATGATCAACACAACTGTACACTGAAAGAATTATGGCAGAGAGGGTAAAGAGGAAACAGACATGTCTATTTGTAAAATGCCATCCTAACAAGGAGAGAGCAAGAGCTATAAGATCACTCACCTAAATACCTCCCAGGATGTCTTCTCTGATTAAGGATTTGTGAGAGTTATTGAGTTTTGAATTAGATGCACTTTAATAAAACAGTAGAATGTTCTTATCTGATTGCACCTGTATTGATTGTGTTAAAGAGGTCTATCCTCAGATCAAGGTCAATGATTTTACATAAACTGACTAGCTAGATGGAATCGCTAGCGGTATTTAGAACTCCCATAGTCTGTCCACCCTTTCAGCATATGATACTTAACCATAAAACTTGGAGAGAGAAATCCAATATTCATTCCATATTCTCTGTCTTCTAGCAACATATTACTTTAGTTAAAGTACAAAGTTATTTCCAAAAATACCATTCGTGTTACTAAACTCTCTAGTAGCGGTTCTTACCAGCTAGAAAATAAATTTTGCAGCACATTTTTAAACAGCAACGTTTCACAGACTTAAAGAAACATTGCCCACTTTGAAATGCTAGACTTTATATAACCATCCTTCTTAACTTGATTAAATTGGGACGTTAATCTGATTCATTGTTCCATTAGCTTCAGTAGAGCTGATCCAGCTTTCTACTGTGGTATTAAAATCTGGATGGTTTCTGAGTGATCTATTCAAGGATTTCCTCAGTAGCTATGCATATATATATATATATATATTTAAAGCTTTGTACACACGTGTATATATAGACATACACGTGTGTTTGCATAAAGCTTTATACATTTTTAGTTTTTTAGCTCTTTCTGCTTGGGCCCTGGTTCCCAGATCTCAGGAGCCCAGGAAGTAAAAGCTGCCAAACGATCCCCCAGCTTTCTTAAGGGATGGATAACAAGCCCTTCAGAGCTTAATGAGATCAGGGAGCTACCACAAGTTAAACTCCTAGCAGGCTACTGAGGCTAGCACCAGCCTGTGTGTGTGTAGATGTAGATTGGGGGATAGATCCAGCCTCACCATTAGCTGTGTGGAGAGATCAGCCCCTCACTTTCGGAGTCGTCTGGGAGTGGACCCAGCAGGATGGCCTCCTCCTAGTCACCCTCACTTGCTCCTGACCCCACAGAGGATGAAGCATAGGAAGAGGGTTGTTCAACAGACTGCTTGCTGCTGATGGAGACGCAGAGCACATCAGAGCAGATACTGAAGCTGAGAGTAAGAGCCTTTGGCACGGGTCCAGTGAGCCTGCACTGTGGCTGAGAAGGGAAGGAGCAGCTATAAGCAGTCCCCTCAAAGCTCAGGCTGAAGAAACTCTTGTCTTGTGAGTTTTGCAGATGAGAAGTGATGATTTGTTACCAATAAGCAGGCTGGTGAGATGTACAGGTAAATCTGAGCCTCTGCAAACACTGCAGGAGCATTCCTCACTTCATAGCAAGGGATGGAAACCAAACATTAACTGCAAGTGGAGAAAGCTGCCATCACATTTATAGGTTGGGAAAAAGGACTGGCCAGGATCCACTAACCCGGCTGCTGTCAGAGAAGCTGCTGACAGGCTGAGGAAGAGAGCCTGGAGGGGACAGCTGCAGGGGAGCGATGGCTCGCTGCTGGGAGAGGCCAGGGAACGTCAGCGGTGCAGGTGCTGAGCCTGCTGGAGGCCCAGATGGTGAGAGACTTCCCAAGTAATACTTCCAAATGTCACAACTGAAATGCTCAGAGGGGAGAGGGATCCCAATACCCATCGAAAGTAAGTTTTGTGCATCATGACATGAAGTCTATCAGCAAGGCGAGGAAAACCTGCCACTGCAGCTCTGGATGGAAATGCATCCTGTCCATGTAAAATATAGGTCAAGAGGCTGGTAAGGAACTGCTAGTTTTTTTGGTCAAAATTCAGCCCTGCCCATAGGACAAAACAGGAAAGCAAGATTATGGGGAAGCGAAGTTTACACCAAGGGCATTTGGAGCTTTCCCCGGAAAGTCTCAATTTTTCACATCCCAGGTTTCAGAGATCACCTGGCCAAGACAACATACACCCAAAGGAGGGGAAAAAAGCAAAGTATTCACTAGTTAATTTTAAGCCAAGAAAAGTCACATTTGTTATCCACAGCAAAGAACACCAATAAGAATCCTGTCTCTTCTTCAGCTGGCATGTTTTCACAAAGGGTGGGATTTCATGTGGATGGTGCATTGGCTTCCATCTGTTTGTCTTGTTGTCCTGGTGCTGCTAAGTGCTGGGGAGGAGCGAGTGTGTTCATTTGTGGGTTTTCTTCTCCCTATATTCTCACGCTGGAATAAGTGCAGGAAGGAATTAAACGATGGTGCTTCTCAGCCAGAAGTACACCCAAATGGTTCAGATGAGACGGTGTCCACACAATACCTGGTCACACAAGTTTCTCTGGTTTAGTTGTTATCACATTTGCCTCAGCAACTAAATGTTCTCTGTCCGTGAAAGAGGAAAAATCGTGATTTTTTGCTCAAAACCAAAGCCAGAATAAAAGACTTATTTCTTATCACTGATGAGTAGGATCCCTTTTCCTTGCAATTCCACTGAGCTACTAAGATATGAGATATCTAATCCTTTTCTTTCACGCATTTGCTGATTTTTTCAGTTCTCACTAATTAACTTAATGCAAAAAAGAATCTGTAGGCTTTTGAACAGGCTCAGTGACTTGTTTCTATGCTGTAGCAGTTACAGGGCCTAATAAGCACAGAGCTCCTGACGCAATTCCAGGCAACAACCTTGCTCTTTTGCTGCTGCTCAGCAAGGATTTTTATTTTCCCTCATTTTGCAGGAACGAGCAGAGGTCTCCTTCCAGCGTAGGGGGTAGCTTGCTTAGACAGGTCTATGTTCTGGGGGCTAAGAGGGAGGGAGAGAGAGGAACTACGAGCAAGCGAGGCGGTGGCTTCATAGGAATGTAAGCCATCAGATCAATTCGCTAAATGAAACATAGTAAGCACGTTACTTCAAAGAGATTTGTACCTTGGCAACCGCAGAATTTTCAGGCTTGAAGCGTGATGTTTGCCATTTCTTCTAGCCTTGTTTTTACTTCTACGAGCTGCAGAAATGAGGTACAAAATATAAAGAGTGTCTTCACATCCCAGGAAGGAAAGGCCTGCATTTGTAGGAGTCCTCTATGACTTTGAGAATTCAGCCATGCTTTCTTTAAGTGAGGATACAAGGGTATTGCTAGCAGAGGTCCCACAGAGGCTTAGGCAAGGTGAAACAGAGAGGCTGGAGGTAAATTCCTGGGCTACTAGCCTGTGCCAAGTGTCCTGCTGCAAGCCTTGCACTGCTGCTGTTATCCACTCTAGAGAGTTTTAATTTTGCCCAATTTTACCTGTACAAGCCATGGTCATTTTCAGGGCAGTCAAACCCAGCAGTGCCTTAAGGGAAGCCAGAGCAGTCCCAGTGCTTTAGGCAAGAGAAGCAATGCTGAAGGACTGGAACAGAGTCTTTGCTTCAGTTCCTGTAGTGAACAAGGCAAGCTCTTTGGTGCCAACAGATACCCATGTCCATCCTTTCTCCCTCCTCTGTTTGGAGGATTAGACACAATCAGGGCCTTTTTCTGCTAGGAACAATGTTTGGGCAGAGAAACTTTCAGGGATGCTGGAGCTCTAGAGATGCAAACATAAACCAGCCATTTGGGCTATGGCCCAAGGAAACTATCCCAAAGGTATTGAACCCAGGGCTCAAGTAGACTTTGCCTGATTGGACACAAATAAGGAGAAGGTTGGGTGCCTTTTTGCTTTGGAACTGGCAAAGCTTTGAATTTGGATTGGTTATCCTTCAGTTTCTCTTCAGACATCCTCTCTAGCTTAACACAAGCAGTGCCAAGCACTTGTTTTTCCACAGCCTTCCCAGCACACCTCTGGACACTAGGGTCATGGGTGGCAAGGGCACCTCAGAGAAGGACAGAGAAGACAGGATGAACAAATGACCACTTTTTAGAGCTCAGTGAAACTCTTTCAATCTTACCAAACAGTCTGCATTACATATTTGTTTCTGTCTTCACAAGTAGCAGAGCTGGAGACAAGCCTTTATTTCCTGTTTAAATGAAAGGGAAGACAAAGTTATCCCTCAGGATGTCTGTCTTCAATCAATAGAGATACAGCAGTAGGCACTGTGGCTGCAATAAGCCAGATCTAGAAATAACAAGCCAACTCAAATCAAGCATCTGTCAAGTCCCCATCATCTCCTATACTATGAATGCAAATGTCTCCAGTTTCTATAAGCACACATTGGAAGCAATCAGCATATGTGTTTAAAAAAAAAAACAACAAAATCTAAAGCCAGGCAAAGAAAGTTCAATGTATGCGCATAAAAGGAAACATCTCAGATCTCTCCTCAAAAAGCTTTCAGGTGTGAAAACATATGGAATACGTTCAGCTCCAAAGCATTTGGTCCCCACTCCAAAAATAAGCATCGTCCGTGACATGCTCTTGGCGGCCCAGCCAAGGGGACAAATGAACACGGAGGCTGAGGAGAGGAAGTGCTCCGTGCACCAACAGTGTCTCGGCTGGCATCCGACACTGCCACCCATGCTGCACCTGCTGTCTGTATCCTCCAAGTGCTCATCTCCAGGCAGCTCTTAAATAGGCTGGCACCTCTTGTCAGCAGCAACTCCAATATGGGGAGGGGAAAGGGGAAGCGGGAGTAAAAAAAAAAAAAAAAAAGATAAAAAAATCAAAACAAACTAAAAGAAAGTAGAAGAAATGGGAAAGCACATCAAGCCCAAACTAGAACAACAATCAAGAGATAAGCCTGCGGCAGGAGAGGAAGAAATAGAAGATGAGGCAATGTATAGCAGCTGTTACTAGAGCTACTCACTGCAAACAGAAAATGCTTCCAGGGCTACTAGTCTTACCTTGTGAGGTGCCCACCCCTGCCATAGCAGGCTCACTCAAGCTTGGTTAACAAACCCAGACAACGCTCTAATTTATAATGCTCGTAAACAAGCATTATACAAAAAAGAGTTGCGTAGCTCATTATGCTTCTTCTTTGCTACTACCTTTAAAATCTCCCTTTCCTACTTCAGGAGTTTGCATGTATTTCCAAAGAAAAAAAAAAGAAAAAAAAAGAAACAAGTAAATCTCAAGTCATCATATGCAGACAAGGCAGAAACCTGTTAACCCTGCAGACTGGGGCCCAGTCTCCCAGCTGTTCTCCACCTCTGCAACCCTTGGGCATAACCTTATGTAGTGAGACACCTCTTCTTCCTCTCTCCTAATTCATCCCAGGAGTGGAGAGGGAAGAAGAGGAGGGTGCGAAGAGTACTTCCAAAGGTTGACCTAAGTCTGGTGAGGTTAATTTCTGTAGTTAGAAGAGAGTGAGACAGGCATTATCTAAAGTACAACTTGGAACGGGATCCTAACTTGGCTAACTGAAATCCCTTCTCTGTGATTCAGCCCTTATTCTTTTTCCTGTCACGTTGCCTGTGAGGGGAAGACCGCAACAAGAACGAGACCCTATGCCGGAGGCAAAGCTACAGAACCAACAGCGCCAGGAGCTGCTTCTGGAGCTTCTTTCACAGTTTTGACTGAGTTGTCAAGTTGTGCTGGTGGGCTCCATTCTCCAGGCTCCTGCACTGTTTTTTGCTGAGCTTCTGTCTTCCCCTGCTCCTCTTTCTCACTTCTTTTTCCCTCCTTTTCCATTTCAACTTTGCTTCTCCTAAGGAAGCCTCCCACATCCAGCCCTCCCCAAGCCTCAGCACCATCACGCTGGTTGCTGCTACCTCCCTGCTATCTACAGATGTGTGCTTGATGTCTACCCATTGCTGTGCATGGTCAGGCCAGGCACAACACAAGGGTTGCAGTGCAGAGGGCAGGACCTGCCTGCTGGCTTGCTTGCACAGCATCTGGGAAGATGGAGCCTCTTCTTGTTAGATTTTTAGGCACAACCATAGCAAATGGGATCCCCTGAGAAACCCACACAACCATCCCCTCAAAAACAAAATTGTTCCAGGCATCAAGGTCATATAGAAATGCCTGGGGAGTACTGGGAATGAGACACGAGCATTAAGCAGAACACCTTTGTGTGGTTTTGCTTTATAAATGTCCCGCACACGTACATAGACACTGATTGTTTTTTCGTGTGACTCAGATAAATATGAGGCAATGCTGCTTTATGTCAGCAAGAGTAAGCAAAAGTGATAGCAAAAGCAACATGATAAGGAAGCTCGCATCAGCAAGATGAAAGCATTATTTTTCTACTTTCTGGAGCTTTTTCACTTTAAATGCCCAGTTTTCATTTTTCACGTGTGTTAATAGTTACAAGCCAAGAAACCCAAGCCTAACACACAGTCTTTCTGCCAAGTTAGCTCCTTAAGGGTGCAAATTTAAAGTCAAGGTTATGGTACTGATACAACTAGGGAGGCACTGTGAGCTCCTCTAAATTTGTGGAAATGGGCTACATTGGCATAAACATCCTGCTAATAATACAACTGCATTGTACTAGGGCCTACATAGTGCTTTCAGTATACTAGTTTCAAGCCTATATTTAAAGCAGTTCAGAAACTGCATGTAGGCAAACCCTTGGGAATATGTTTTTGCTCTTCAAACAATTGTAATCAAAGGAACAATACTGACCCCATTGCAGTCGGTGGGAGTTTCACTTCACATTGTTTTCAGAGTTTCTTTCTGCTCCTGGAGAAATTTCTGTTAAGTCAACAGGCTCTCATGGTGCAAACAGATTTTCGAGGTTAAAAAAAAAAAGAGAGAGAGAGAGAGAGAAAGAACACCGACTGATCAAAGGCAAATCTATGACTGCATCGCCCACATACACATTAACACCTCATTAACACTACTTGTACCTACAGAAGAAATCAAGCTTGGGAACAGCTCTGGCACAAAGTAAACAAGTCCTAGGTAGAAATCCTGCTTTTTTCTTCCAAGAGTACCAGAAGTAGCAGGTCCTTGATTGCAGCAGCTTTGTTCTTTCCATTTACGAGAACAGAAATGAAAAATTTCACCATTCTGTGATAAAGAGATCCCACATAATGATCACGGTAAAAACAACAACAGCAAATTGAAGGTAACAGGAGTTTGTTGTTGTTGTTTTTAACATCGTACCAAGTTTGTAGTATGGCTAAAATATAAAAATAACCTTTTGAGAAGAAAAAACATCAAAAGTTGGAAGTAAAGACACATGGAAGAATAACATAATTTTGCAAATGTTTAGTAGCCCTGAAGGTGAGATAGCATTAGAGATGGGCCACATCTAAAACCCCTTTAATGATAACGCTCAGTTCCCAGGGCATTCCCATTTTAACAAGATAGTACCTCACCAAAAAGCAGAGCTCCTTCTTGCTCTCCACCTCTTGCCAGCTCAGCCATCTTTGGGGACCTCTTTAAAACACCGGCCTAGGGGAAAACAAGGTCATTAAAAACACATGGAGCAAGACCATGCCATGCTGCTGCCTCGGTGGCTGGGGGAGCTGCAGCCTGGGCAGGGCAGTCAGCCAGCCCCATGCTTGCACCTCGCTTGCTGTTTTACTGAGTTCTTCTCTACCTCGTCGTTAGCAGGCAAAGGGAGAAAATCTTCCTTAGGCCCATGCTGAATTTACACCCATTTCAATTCTCTAAAACCAATTTTGTTAAACCAGATCAGATGTTCTTATGCCGACTTAGCTAAAATCAATTCCTAATTGATTAAAGCCAACTTGAAATAAAATTGTCTAGGCTATAATAAAGGGTGTCCATGGCAATTTAACTGACTGGATTTAAAATAACCCCATCAATTAAGCAGCTGCAACTGCTGAGCTTTTCATGGCTGGGTTTGCTTCCTCCTCTGTGCTCGGGAAGCATTAGGTGCAGTGGGGACCTAATCCCTACCCATGTATCCAATTGATGTGCTGCTGCAGTAAGGAAGTAAGCAACCAGAGCGAAGCTCACCATGCAGGGTATCAGGATGGAGATCCGGGGTCTACTCCCAGCTTTCTGGTCAGCCCTGTGCATTCTGCAGCCACAATACCCTCCTTTCATGCATGTTAAGTGTGAAGAAGGCAAATTCCTGGAGGCAGGAGCCGTCTCATACCTTGTGCTTGCAGGCTACTTTCATCGGGGGGATGCAACCTTGTCTGGGCCTCTGAAGTGCTAGCATTAACCAAATATCTGCCTTTTTAAAAGGATAAACACTGTACCTTTCCACTGTGGTCAATTATTTTTTTATATAAGCTTTCACGTGTCCATGAGTGTGAGAGAAAATGAATCTGAAGGTTGTTTGTCTCCATTTCAGGCTTCTGTCATGCTCTAAAATCACATCCAGATGGAAGAAAAATAAATAAATCATGGCCACAAACCTGCTGATGAAAGTTAGATGCACTAGCTGGAGTGATTTGGGGCGCTAACTCTACATTTGGGGACTTTTGTAGGGAGATTCTGAGGTGCAGCAGAGCATTAGCACCCACTCGCAGAGTATAGCAGAGGGTCTGGGGAGGTTTGGAATGCTTGGCTGCCACCGCAGTCCCTCCTGTATCAGCTACAGGCCCCCTCAAGCTGGAACCCACACTAGGTTCGGAGTGCTCTCAGTTTTCAGGTGACAGCTCTAATCTGTTTCTAAGCTACTCAAAACTTCGGCAGATATTTTGGAAGGGTACAGGCGGCAGTGGAAGGGTTGGGTGCTTGAAGCACTGAACATTTTCTCCCCATGAAAGGAGTACTCCAAAGGTGTTCTGCCTGGCATGCTGGTCAGCAATGGGAATGAGGCTGGCTTCACTTTACCACCTTTAGGGTAACATATAGGCTAACAGAAGTTAAACAGATCATGTCGCTCAGTCCTCTCTCTGTGTTGCATATCCTTCCTCTGCCAGCCCACAGGGAACTGAAAAATACCCAAACTGCTTAACTGCTTATTCAGAACAGAAGTGAGCCAAAGCTGGAATTGGTTATGCAAACAATCCTGAACACTGGATTTGCTGGTAAGACAGGATTCGCATCCAGGCCACCCAGTCTTTGCTACTGCAAAACCAAAAATCAGACAGTGATTTTCTCCAAAAGAACCAGAATGTTTCTATGTCTACTTCATTTCCACATTTTGATTCCCTGCTTTGCCATACAGCCCACTCAACATCCTTCCCCTTCCAATCACAGCTTCACGCTTCCAACATTTAAATGATTTACATTGCATTAGCCACATAAGAAGGGTTCTCCTTTTTATTACATCCCTTTTCAAATCAAAATCTTGTCCAGAAATCCATACAGAACAATGGTAAGGGACTAGTGGACAATTAAAAATCTTCTAGTAAATGAAACATATTTCCCCCCCCAAAAAAATCAGTTGATTACTTTGATTTTTTCCATCAGTAACTTCTTTAGCTACTCAAGAAATTATTTTTAAACTTCTTTCCTTGAATTCTTTTTTATGAGAAGTACTCAACTCTGATGAAATTCTGGTGAAAGTGGAATAAGTCACTACTTTCAATACCATCCTGAAGTGAGAAAAAATACATTTGTATCAACATATGTGTGTGTGTGTGCACACGCTCTTTACACACTGAATTATCCTTATATTAGACGTAGATTTGAGTCACACCTTTTGGTTTAGATCCAAATTTGAATCCTCTCAAGTTTTGGAGGTGTTTGAATCTAAATTTGTTGCTCAATGCAAAATAAAATATAAATAAATAAATAAAAAGGATCCTATTCAAAATTAAGAATCCATTTAAAGTTCAAACATTTCTCACCAGTAACCTTTCCCTAAGCGGCAATGACATTTGAGCTTTGCAAATGACACACAGTCACATGAAAAACATAGAAACATTATGTCTCTACTAAGGTACCATCACAGGATGGCATTCAAATAAGCAACTAGAACTTCTGCCAGCATAAATCACTATATTCCCCCTGAGATTCCTACCACATGAAAACCAATATACCATGTAAAGGGACACAACAATTTCAAACTCACATTTTTATCCTTCATTGTGAAAGGGAACGATACTAAGTCAATAAAGAAAAATGACAATACATTTGATTCACTTTCTTTAAGCATTTGATGGGATTTTTACTTCTTCCTCTGTGTAATCAATGAACCTCATTTGTGTAGGTTTTTCAAACATTAACAAAGGACTGTGTAACAAGATTGTGTCTAAATTATCAGAAATAGTGGAGAAAAAGTCAGGAATAGGAAGAAAGGAGCTTAGAAACAAGTGCTATATAAGAAATGCTTTTTATTTTGCAGTTGACCACATTCCAAGCTGAATTTGCCCTTTTCTTAACAACTTTAGTATAGATTTCTCCTAGTTGTAGTTTTGACAATTTAACATAATAAATTATGATACTAACATGCTAGGATACAGTTGTACTTAATAGCCTATTGAAGGCAATTAAGTCCTTGTGAAGGCATGCAGAACAAATTCCTGAGAAAAATATGAAAACACAACCCTAATAAATAACTTTAATCCACACAAAACTTGAAGTTTAAATTTCGAGTGTGTGCCATAAAGCACACTTTCGAGTGTAGCCATAAAGCCACAGGCAGGCTGGACAGCCCTACCAACAAAACGTCGTGTAACTGTGCTGCAGTTAAGCTGGACCAGATGATACGTGTCTCCAAACCTTTGAAGGTGGAGCAGTATCTTGTGTTTTGGAGAAAGAGCATGAATACAGTCACTGGAGGCAACACTCGTCATGTGTCCAGCCTGAGGAACAGACATCTCCCCCCACGCCATTACCCGCAGGACAGAAACCCACCCCACAAACCTTCCTTGGGTTGTCCTCCTCAGTTGTAGGGGGTCACCATCAAGGGCTGCACCAAAATTCCTGGCTGCACCATCACCCCAAACAAGCAGCGGATAAATGGCACAAAGGCTCTGCTCTTGCACACTGCACCTTGACTTTAATCATTGTAAATTTGAACCCCAAATTCTGAGCATGTGAAGGAGTTAGGCATAAATATATACCCATTTCTTGCAAACGATATGTTACCAGCACCCAAGAATGAAGATGACACCTGTGCAGTCAACAGCAGAAGCTGTTGCTTTGCCAAAATTAAGCACTTATAGCAAAGAGCTTGCTTAATTTAAGCATGGTGACTACCCATGTCTACCAACTGTAGCCAAGGCCTGGGCCTGGGCCTCAGGCAGGATGAATTGCTCCTCACAATCCCACGCCACAGTGCATTGGCAGCCACAATGCCTGCCTTTGCCTCTACAGCACTTGCTTTAAAGGCCAGCCTTCTGCCTCCATCAGTTTGATTTGCAGATTACCACAAAGAACTTCGTAAGTTTGCACTTGAATAATAAATACATAAATAAACTGGCATGAATAACACTCCTGGGAAATCAGCAATGAATTGCCAGGTGTATTTCTTACTCGGGGGGAAGAAAAAGAGAAGGAGAGAAGATGAATAACTGGTAGAGAATTATGCTCCAAACTTTCCCTGGTCATGGAGTATTGACAGAATAAGAACTGCTGAACTGTGGGCTATTTGGAAATGCATTTGTCAGTCAGTGCACAACCTCTCCAAAGTCTGAGCCTTATATTTGGTTAATGCTATTAGTGCTCAGAAAGACTATTAGGAAACTGACAGATGAAAATGATATCTGAAATTAGTATTTCTGGTTGTTTTTCCCTCCTCTGGGTTATTTCTACAAATCAGATGTTGTGAATTCTTATCTTGTTCCCAAATCGAATAACTCCAGTGAGCGGCACAGACAGGTTTTGAAAGAGGAATCTCCAGTGGTCTGTGCCTCAGAGCTGTGGTTTATTCTCTCCCTCCTTGACTTTGAGGCAGCTTCATTAACTTGGACTTAGACTCTAGACTCAACTCCTGTTGTGGAGAGAAAAAAAAAAAAAAAGGGCATGAAAGAAAACCTCAATGTGATCCAGACAGACCTTGAAAAATTAGATCCACAGCAAAAAGAATACAGTCGGAACTTGCAAAGACATTTTATTTTATTGGCCTTGTAATTTCCTCACTGAACACGCTTTTAGCAGCCTACCCCTCTCAGAATCTTAATCATCTAATGGTCCCTCATAATGGCCCCATTCATGGCTCTGCAGAGCACAAGCACTGTGATATCGCAAACACAGGAACTCAGAAGATACAGCATGTTCCCGAGGAAGGGCTGCACACCCACAGATAGTTGGCAGAGGGAACTTGCTACTTGGAGAACATAAAATAATACAAATATGTGGATTTTCTTTCTTTCCTTCTTTCTTACTTCCTTTCTTTTTATTTTTTCTGAAGCAAGGAAGAAGAGATGGTGTGGCTGATCTGTGTGTAAAGAAAAAAAAAAAACACTCAACCACTCTGATATACAGTTCTGAATAAAGCTGAATATTATAGGCTCTCCATCTCTCTCCTCCACCGTTTCCGACTGTTCATTGACTACTATAAATTAATATGACGTGATATATTGTATGGGCTGGAGACATTTTATGAGCTTTTGAAATCTTTTCCAACAGGAAATGTGAGGCATCACTTACTGTTCAGGCTTTTTTGGTTTGTTTGTTTGGAAATGAACCATAGGCTGAAAATATTTCAGCTGGATCAGAACAAAGGATAATGAGTTGGTCAGCATCCTTGAGAACTGCACATTTTCAGTGATCCAAGTACATACTTCTGCAGATCTTTTCTATGATAGCAGAAAGAAAGAAAATACCATTGCATCAGGAGGTAAGTAACTGCAAAGTTTTCACAAGCTACTAGCCCTGAGATTCTGTTACACCTGAAGCCCCCAATGATTTATGCTTTCTAGGTACTCTTTGCAATCATTTTTTTTTCTTAAATTCAGACTGACTTGATCTTAAAAAAAAAAAGGGGGGGGGGGGGAGATTTTCCAAACAGAAGCTATAACACATGAAAAATACAGCCCCAGAAAATTATGTTTCTTCACTTATATTAAATAAAAACCCTTTCAGAAAAACCTGTAACTACTGAAATAAACAATACTACAGTTTAATTAAAAAATAAATAAATCACTGTTCAGAGGAAATATCAGCTCCTTGGGGTGACAGTTTAATTAATACACCTGATATTCTAATAGTCCCAGTTATTTCAGGATCTGTTGTCCCCAGTCTACTCATTTACTATTGACCAAGAGCATCTGGATAACTTTATGAAGCTCTACCAGTTTTTATTCCAGCAGGAAGCAGTGTGCTCCCTCCAGAACTGGTGGGCTAGGCAAACACCATGATCTGTATTCCTAGCTACAATGGGAAAACTAAAGTAGTCCCCAAAACAATGGTAAGAATTATGTGGAAAAATGGCAAAAAAAAATAAAAATAAAAAAAAATTATCTAGGACCCCCACAAGATCAAGGCAAAGTTTACGTTTGGTCCGCATCCAACCAGCCTAGAACTTGCTGTTTAATAAGAACCCTATTGTATCTAGCATGTGCAGATGTGATCCAGATCAATTTCCATATTAGAAATATCTAGATTAAAAAAAAAAAAAAAGAAAAAGAAAAAAGGGGGGTGGGTAAAGAAAGCAACAAGAACTATTGCAACTATTGTATAGCATACAGAGAGTACTACATACCTAAAGATTTATGGATGCATCCACACTTGAAACTACGATGCAAGGTAAGAACCTAATCAAAATGGTTTTGTGGACAGGGCTTCTTTCCAGAGTCCTGCTTTTAACTACCAGAGAGGCCACCTCAGAGAGGACACTGTGGCTATCCAGCAGCCTGTGCATGAGCCTCATTAGGAATCACCTTTGTGTTGGTTGTGCTCCAGGAAACTCATCATACAGGCATGTAAAGACCCACCACAACACTGGTACCTTGTAAGAAAAACAAAGGAGTCTAGGAGAAAGAAACAGCTTATTTCTGCCCTGTGAAAAATGTCTCCTCCAGAAGAGAGCAAGCAGATAGCTGTATGCGTGCCAGACTACCCAACCGCACCTGTCCTAGACTGATACGGCAGCATCACTCTCCACATTTCATGAATAATAAATGCGTATGTTAAAGGAGGGGATTGCAAGAGAGGATAGGTTGAAGGAAAGCATAAGTGAAACAGCAAGAAATGCATCTAATACTTGCCTTTACCAACTGAAGCCCAGAGTTTTGCATCACTAGGCAGAAGGAACAAATTGACCTCTTCACAGAAGTGGAGCATTGGAGATGTTTAATGAATTGCTTCAGAAACAGAATCAGTTCTACGCCGAACACAGGTATCGCAGGGAGAAAAAAAAAAAAAAAAAAGACACACAAAAGCACTGTGCAAACTGCTGACAGCACTAGCTATGTGAGAGACAATCAAGGTACTTAACATTTTAAAACACATGCCTGGCATAATAACCAACGCTGCAGAATCCTCATCCAGACACTGAATGAAGAGGAGCAATACTACACTAGGATCATAAAAGATATCCTTTAAGCCTCTTGCATAAATGCGTGTGTTCTGAGCTGGAAAAATGTTAACTTATATCCTTCATGCACCTAGGGGCTGTTTTCCACCTCAGAAGCTGAGGGGAGCAGAAGGGGACATCATGCTATTGATTTTCTACCAACATGTTTAACCTTCCACTGCTGCTGTCAGCACTTCCAGTGTTAATGCCAACAGCAAGTGAACTACCTGCTGGTGTGCAGAGGGATTGTTTCAGCTGTAAGATTTGGGAAATCAGAGGTCCCTCTCCCGGCCCAGGGTTAATTATTTTAATGTCCATACCTGAAAGGGTGTGGATGAAGGAGAGAAAGGGGAGGGGTGTCTGCAAGTTCAGACAGCATTTCCTGCACAACTCACAAGCAGCTGCTCTGTAATTTCCCTGTGCCTTTGGTTCTGAGTCACACAGTAACACTCACCAACTAGAATATACGCAGTTCTTCTAATGAATATTTCCTTTAGCAAGTGCTGTGCTGTAGCACAGCAGCAGTGCTCAGGCTGTGGGTGGCGAGGAAGCAGCAGCCACCGTCCAGCTTTCAGGCCCTACAGGGGCTGCTGGAGCAGAGACAGGCATTTTGCAAGAGTCAGTAGCTGGAAAGGCTGGTAACAGCTTGTGTAGCCTTGCATTTCTGTGTCACTAGGGCAGGTTCAGAAGCACAGAGAAGCCAGCTTCATCTCTCCAGCAGTCACCTGGTGCCCACACAAAGTGAGGCAGTTGCTTCAGTACCGTTCCTCCTGAGCAGCTGCTTGTGCTCGCTGCGAACCCATGCTGGCTCCTTGATCACAGGCTCCTTAGAAAACCACGGCAGCAAACCAATGTATAGCTTGAACTGCTCCCCAACGCCTGTGAAGCCTGATTTATATCAGGCAGCTGATGTGTCATCCTCACAGTAAATTACAATTGTCTTGAACTTTTGACCAACTTACCTCCACTCTGTCTACTAATGTAGCTCCGCTGAGTGTAATTCACACACTTCCCACTGTTGCAGCTGCTGTCGGTAAAAGGAACCTCAGCAAGCAGGAAAACAAAGTCTCTCCTTGTCCCATACATACACAAGACCCGCAGATGCACAATTCACAGCAAAGGAGAGCAATATTCAGTCCCAAAGCAACTGCAGGGCTGCACTGCAGTAACATGCAGACAGGCAAGGGCTGAGCACTTCCAGCAGCACCCAGGGGGTGCCCCAGCACCCTGCCTCAGCACCCTGCCACAATAATTGCTCCCCTCTAACGAGGCAGCAGGTACCAAGCCTTAGTACCACAGAGCTATGACGGAGTTTCCTAAAATGTACTCAATACGATTTTTGTTGTTGTTATTACCTCCTCCAACACAGTTTGGGCTTGCAACATTAAGACAGCTTGGGTTTGCATACAGAGGGAATACAAATAGCTTTCCTGCAAAATAAGTGGTGAAAACACACCATTCGCCGGTGCTGTGTGGCTTGCAGGATTTATGGTCTCCTGTTTGGGATGAACTGCGCAATTCTCTTGCGGCATTGCCATTATGAATAATGTGGCCACTCTAAACTCACACTAATAAAACCTGAATGTATCACCACATTGTTCGGCGCTATGTATAGGAGAGACCCATCCATTAGCAAGGCAGGCACTGAAAACTCTTTGTGACAGGAGCAGTGCAGGGACAGCTTCACAGCAGCTATTCAGAGCCACTTTACAACTTCCTGAGCACAGCCGAAGCTGGGCTGCCTGCCAGCACTTTGGGAAATGGTTGGCAGAGGAGGCTCTGGCCACTGATTTGTAGATCACATGAATCCCCAGGCAAAAGAAAAGGGGTAGTGAGAGTACCTGTTAGAGGGTACTTCTAGCATGCTCACGGCCCACCTTTAACATTTGTTTCAGCCCACCCATGCCTTTTACAAGTCCCATGGCAAAATCAGATTACTAAGATTGTGCAAATTGGACAACCACCCCATTTCTTTAGCTACAGTTTTGCTATTGGTGACCACCGTAGCCTGCATGGACCATCAGAAATGTTCAAACCTGAGTGTGGTAGGCAGCCACGCCAATAACAGAGGGACAACCCAGGGGTTCCTGAAGCACCATGCTCTGAAGGAAGTTCCTCCAGCTCCTGGGGCTGCTAATGTGGTACGGCAGGAGTAGAAGCACAGCAGATTTTCTGTTACAGCAGCCGAGCATATGACCACATAAAGCATGTCTGCCTACTCAGAGCAGAGGCAAAACCAAAAGCAATGAATATCTATCAAGCAATACTATCTTCTCCCTAGCCAAAAGCCTTCAGACTTCTTCGCTAATGGCTCACACATGCTGCTTCCTGCATGCCCCATGACCAGGCTGGCTGGTCTCCATTTGTCCCGCTTCAAGACACTTTAATTTGATGAATGCTTTAACCCTAGAGAGCTACTCAGGAATGTACTCACACCATGTGTTACATTTCTTCTGCATGAAGATCCTAACAAATATCTTGCCGAGTTCAACTGCCTTCCTTTACAGAAAGCCACATCTTTGCTTCTGGATTGCCCTTTCCTCCAAGCAGCAGTATTTAGCCATGCAAAACAGTCCTGCGAATTCACCTGACTGCTGTGGCACAAAGACAGCCCTGACAAGAAAGTTTAAATTGAACATTTTTCAGTGGATGACAAATCTTGGCCTGCCTGAAGCCTCTGAAAGCCCAAAATGCAATGCAAATTAAAGTTCAAGGAGCCTAGAAAGAAACTATTTTAGCTTTAGGCTTTCAACCAAAAAAAAAAAGTTTAAAATTTTATTTAAAATAGCAGTTCAACCATTTACTTTCCCAATATTAATGAACGCCTTCTGTATGTTTCCCCAGATAAGGCTGTGATTCATGTCGCAGGCATACCCCAGAAACTCAAAAGGTCAGAAAGATGGCAACAAAGAGTTTTGTTAATATTACCTAGAATCCACTCTGTTCCTTCAGCTATTTTAGTATCAGTAAATAATTCTTTACGTTTTCTGACCTAAGCAGTTCCGTTTGAGAAGTTTCCCAGCCTGGATGTTTCTAAAATGTTACCAAATGATTAAACACAAATCCTCAAATGAAGAGAGCAGGTTTTATTAAATATCCCAGAGCAGTGCTGTCTGCCCACACTTATGCCCATGTCTGGCTGCTGGCTGATAAACGCCTTGGCTTTAAGATATTACTTATTAGCATGCCTGTATATTTCCACCTCACACAGCCACCCAAGGGTGATTGCTATCTGTTAATTGAATTCCGTGCCAGCAACTGTGTCTTTGTGTGCCTGCCATTATAATTTCGAGGATTGTGACTTCATTTCTTATTTACAAGTTGCAGCGATAAAAAAGTATTTATTTATATATAAGTAAATATAACATTTTTTGTAGCTATAGGGGGGGTGGAAATCACATGTGAAATGCACAGGTGTCTCTGTTTTTTTGCATTCCTTTTTCTCTTTCGTTTTAAAGGCATTCTGATTCTCAACTGAAACAGAGCTTGTGTGGGGCAGTGAAGGGAGAAGGGGGTAGAGAAACAAAGAGAGGTGCTTACATTCAGAGCAGAGCAAGCTGAGGCTGTAGAAGTACTTAGGTCCTCACTTTCCCAGCACTGGACTCTGTGTTGCAGGCTTATTGGAGTAATGATTTACACATAGACTGCAATTTATTCAAGCGTTTCAGAGCCGTTTACCGTCACTGCCTTCATAACAATGTTTTATGGAATACTTCTACCATTATTCTAGATGAGAAAATGTGATGTGGACATTGATTGAGTCTCCCAAGACCACACTGTGAGACTGAGGTAGGACTAGGTGAGAGATCCAGACGACGACACAGGACCCCACTGACACTTGAATGAAGCCTGGCATGTCTGACCCTCAGGCCTGCATCCTGGCGGCAAGAACCCATGCCTCAACTAGCTTGTGCTGGCCGCCAAAAGGAAGCTGAAGCTTTTGAAAAGACATTAGACCTTTTGAATGGTAAGCACAGGAAACTCCTGAACCACCAACCACAGTTGGCTGCTACTGCGGGGAAAGCTTGTCTATAATCCCTTTCATAAATGCATGGGGATTCACTTTATAATACCTCCTGGCTTTCTTGCCCCCATTACGTCTGCAGGAAAGTTGTTCAAGAAGCTCAGTCCTTGGAAGATCAAAAGCTGATTTCTCTATTAAGACCCACAACAAGCAGTTAGTAAGGAAGTGAATGTTAAAGAGCTTGGAAGGGGTTGTGGCCACCACAGATTAAGGGTCTATGGAAATGCAGGGTGATCTGTTCTATCCAGCCAATTAATATTTCACAAAAAAAGCAGTCAAGCCTACAGTCAAGCAAGCCCTTGTTACAGTGTCCTGTATGGAAATGGATTTCTTCCTACCCAGGTTACGCTTCTGAGCACGCCTGCTGTGAGCACTCGTGTTCCCAAATGTCTGCAGAGGCAGCACCTGAGTAATGAATCAGTGCCTCCCTGTCTGGATGTCAGGCACTTGCAAAACACTAGTTATTTAGTAGGAAACATTATGGAAGGCTTTCTTTTTAATAAGATTCCCAGTATTTCCTGGAGCCTGTCTACATGAGAATCTCCTTCATCACTGATTTGCTTTACCTTTTTCCATAGCCAGAATGTGTTGATCTACAAGTGAATTAACATAAGCACCCCAGGAAGTTATAAAGTGTTTTGTGAACTGGAAATAAAAGGTTCAGGATCAGATTCATTTTAACAGCCTGGGAAATCTTTATCCAAATGATATTACTGTAGTCTAACCAGTCCCCAATTTAAGAACACTTCTTGTCTTTAGTCTGGCTTTTATTAAAAAGCAGGATGCGTATTGCTATAAATTAGCTTAAGAAAAAAATCTTTGCTTGAATTCTTTATATTCATCTCTGATTCAGCTAACACTAAAAAATTGGCTTCAGCTACCCTCCCTTTGTCTTACAAGTCCTCTATAAATTGTATTATTTAGAAAATGAAATACAGTTACTGTTTTCAGGGAAAAAATACTTCCAAGGACAAATTGTTTGCAATATAATAGATGGAAGCAAGAATGCCATTTATTATTGAGATCACTCAACCTAATCTGTAAATTTATTTTGGCTGTTTAGAACTTAGGCAAACTTTATCCACTTGAACTATTTTATTATTTTTTTTTCAGATTGGGTTCCACCCTCACAGCAATTATATATTATGCTGAATTTAAGTTCCTGGATTTTGCTTTCTTAAAATATAGGAAAGCATTGTGTGTGAAAAAGGGCCCTTAAAAAACATTCTTCTAATAAACCTTCCAATAATCCGGTTGGATGATGTCAGAATTAACAGGGTTGAAACATTTCAGGATGATTCTGCAGGTGATTTGATAATATTTAAAACCTGAATAGTAAAAATAAATAATATATGCTCTGAAACCAAAGGAAAACCACAGGTCCACAGTGAAACAACCAGCAGTGCGAACTACCTTCTTCAGAGTCTGAATTGCTTACATTTTTTTCTGTCAAAAATATCATCACAAACACAATGTTCCTACAAAACATTTCAATTCTGACAAAGCAGCATTTCCTGGTGGAAGATATTCTGGTCAAAAACCTTTCAACAAAATGTACTTCAGACTCAGGCTTTGATTATATGAGAACACAGTGCTCTTTCAAATGTCTCAAATGCAAAATTAGTCCTGCTCTGTGCATAGCTCAGGACTGAGAGGTAAATTAATGCAGGGTGTTCTCTTGCTGCAAGCTCTTGCTATTGGGATGGGAAAATCAGACACATGCTCGCTAAGCCAGGTCAGTTGCTTAGGTGACCAAATCCAGGGAAGAGTTCTCATCTGAGAAACACTGTGAATTTGGCCCTGGTCTGATCCCAAGGCTTGGCCGGAGACTGGGGCCTTGGCCAGCGGCACAGTCATGCACCCATCGCGGCTGAAGGCTCTTGGGAGACAAACAGAATCTGCTCAATAAAGGCCATCTTATAAGGCACACGTATATAACTGAGGACTGAGTTTAGATTGTACATTAACTTGGATGTTCCGTAAATCTTAGTCCTTGGCTCTGCAATGTTAATATTTTTTGAATCTGTAGTTCTTGTTGTGTAATTGTATATAGTACATAATTACTCATAATTCATTACTGCACATGCGGCACTGCAGACAATGTTTAGACATTAAATCTCAGCTCAGTGATTGAATAGAGGGTACAGTAAAAATAAATATCCATGTATTTCATAAATATTTGCATAATGAGCTATTTAAATGCAAGAGATTCTAACATATGTAAACAATTGGAAATACTGTATGTGTGTAATTCTAAAGTGGATGCAAAAATATACACAACTCCTTCTAAAATCATATGATTTAGGAGTCAAACAGCATTTTTTTTTAAGGTTTTACGTATTCCAGTACTACAGACTGTAAATACCCATTGTATTAAAAACATGTTGCTCAGTACAATTAGTGAGTAAACTGTATGACTCAGACCCTTGGGTGACAAAGACAGTGGAATAAATGAGCATTAGTTACTGTCCAGTTACGGTGAAATCTCTTTGCAGACTGAAGACATCCAAAAGGCTACTGAACAAAGTCAGCACAATCGATCCTCATTCAACAAATACCAGAGGAAATAAGTTTTCCATAGTTACAATGCTCCCACAGAACACACTGTAGAACTTCTGCAAAACTTCCTCACAACTCAACGTGCAGCAGTGCATGCAATGGGAACTGAGAGGCTATCTCAACAAAAACACACCCTGTGCTTCTTATGGTCTTGATGCAATCGGAGGTTTCTGGACCTGTGCATCAAATGGCACCTTAGACTCTACAACCCAGTTCCACAGATTAAGTGGTTCAGTTTGGTTTCTGCAGAGGAAATGTAATGGTAGAGGATGGAGGGAACAATAAGACTTTCAAAGTGAAAGCTTTTCTTTGTGTTAATAACCAGCCTGAGCTAGCTGTCAAGGAGAGAAACAATGAGCATTGTACTTAGTAGCTAGGCTGCCTACTGACTAATTACTGCCTTTGCAGAAAGCAGCTTCTGCGCTAAGGACCAAAGCAGTCGGATCATATCCACAGTCCCACCTCTGAGCTCACAACAGATTAGAGAAAATGAGCAGTGGACTGTTGCTCCCATCTCCCTCAAACTCCATGACTCCTGCATATCAGATGGACACTGCTGACAGGATGCATCCCACCTCCCTCGGAGCACTCCACATTTCCATGCCGGAGGGTTAGGGTTGGGAACAGGGCTCTGTAATGGCCAGAGGGTGTTCAACGCCCCTCAGGGTCTTCAGTTGTTCTCCCAGTAGTGTCCTAGCTGACAGGGCACAAGTGATGAAAACCAAAGTGGCCCAGGAGGAGGAGAACCCCAGCAGCACCCAGCACTCCCAGGAGGTGAACAGGAGTCTGGCATGACCAGGAGAAGATGGACAAGGGTCTTCTGTCTTCAGTGGGACTCAATCACTTTAGAGCACGTGTTTTTCCCTCATCCTCCCCAGATCATCTATGTGACAGGTCCATATCAGAGCAGCTGCCAGTAGCTCCCTGGCCAAATCATCCCGAGACCTCAGGGTGACAGGGACATCCCAGCATCATCCCACCTCCCAGGTGATAACTTGCTGCCCCTGCCATGCTTCAGGCTGCAGAAAGTCTGCCTGTGTCGTAAACAATGTCTCTTGTAACAACCCGGGCCCTGGATCTTTGTGCATGTCAAACTCCTGGCACCTGTGCAGTTAATAAATGTTTGAGTCACTGGGGAGCTAATTTAAGATAGCCCACTATAACTGGGTGTAGCAAATAATTGGCAGACTGAAGAAATGGAAGATAATATGAGATGCCTTTGGCTGGGTGTGGGTGTTTATGTGAAGCATAGGGAGCAGTGTTTGACTCACAGGCTAAGTTAGTTAGGCCAGATTTAAGGCAATGGAAACTTCAGTATGAATTCTGGGGAGGGAAGAAATTAATGTCATTCTCTTCTATGGGCATTTAGTTTCAATATTAAGCTCAAACAGATTTTCATTAGTAATGCTCCCAGTCATCAGACAGCTCTGAATTTTTAAAGCCTCCCTTCCGAACTCCTACACTACATTTCAGACATGTTGTGTCCAATTCATGACAAGCCCTGCATCAAAAAAAAATATTTTCTGCCCAGGCATTTCACATGCTCGGAGGCAAAAAAAAGGAGTCCTCTGAAATGCCACACAGGAGAAAGCCATTTGGGTTGTGGGGGAGAGTCACTCAGTGTGCAAACCACAATCACAGTCATATTTCTTGTACCTTCCAACAATCAACCCACAAAGCTAACACCACTCAGAAATGCTTTTAAGAGATTTCCTACTCACCTGTAATAAAGATAACATTTACACTGCTGCTCCTTGTTGAGCAGCTGTTCTTAAATCCAAGTGTTCTTGACTAACCTGTTTTCAAAAGAAGCTTGAGAAGTAAAAAAACATGCCTTCTGAAGATAGAGGAAAAAGGTCAATCAATTAGTATTCCACCCATTTCTCAAAGTCTCATAACATAAAATACTATTATTTAGAATAATAGTATTAAAATAATATTTAATTAATACAGGGTAATTTTGCACAGAAAGAAATCTCTCTTTCCTTTTTTCCACCCAAAAAATGAAGGCTCTGAAATTAAATTATTCTGGTAGTGGAAAGCATCTCCAGATCTTCAGCACAAACAAATGTGCAGGGAGTAAGCACTTTTGACAAAACTTATATAACAAAAACATCTCTATATATCAGATACTTTTCCAGCCTTCTCTCACTGTCCTTACTTGTATGTCTAGTATCTGCTTCTGCCCAATGCTCTTCTAAGAATAAAAGTTTAAGGTGGACCTAGCTCACGTCTGAACATCTGGATGTGCTATGAGATGCACACGTCCTGAGAGAGGGCAGTTGGAGCTGGACACCTAAATCCATGGTGCATTGCATAGGCTATCTTTAAATTCTGGATAAACAAAGTCTGCATTATCCCACAGGCTTCTTTCAAAATGCAACTCTCCAGAAATACCTTTGAGAAATTAAACACCAGAGCGTTACTTCCCAGCACACTCTCCAGAAGTGAAGGGCAGAGGAGGAAGGGAGGACTTCAGCACAAGACCCATGGTGTATGGATGGCATACATTCACAGACAGCATGGGCATAGGCAAAGACCCTCCTTCTATTTGCAAACATGCAAGCACCACACAGCCACTCAGATGTGCTCATGTCTCCCTCCCAGCAGACCGTCTGCTTTCATTACTGGAAAGCCTCTTATACCAGAAAATTTCTTCTGAACAGAGGCACCTCCGGCTCCCAGACCTGCCCCTGCCTGCTGCCTCTCCCAGCTTGCCAGGGAGCTAAGCCATAGGGTCCTTCCTGGTGCCAGGTGCCAGGCATTGCCTTTCAGGCACTGGCCGGGCAGAGGCAGGCAGCAAGTGGGGAGCAGCAGCTGCACCACCACATGCTAACAGAAATAAGCAGGGCTTCTGTCAAAGGTCCTCTGTGCAGCTGCATGCTTTACATACCTTGGGACAGCTGTGCATTAAGGCCAATGCTAGTCTTTAATTGCAAATTGCTTTAAGCAGCTGTTTAAAAAGCAATCCACCTATCTTGACCTCCTCTTGCCATCTCAAGCAGGACTTTGGAAATTGTTACACAAAGGCCATCTCCAAACGGAGCAATGTCATCTCCATGGGGTGAGCATGGCAAAATGTCCGAGTTTTGGGGAATGGGCTTCAAACATGTATGCACCCTGATATTTCTGAGAGCAAGGATAAAATAGACTAAAAGGAATCAGAAACAGAGGTTTCTCTTTCAGCAGGCATAGACAGACAATCCACTTGTGGAAACTGAAGAAGGAAAGGTTGTGCATTTTGAAAAGCAGACGATCTGGATCTGCACCAACAGCTCTTTATAATCCAGTGGTGGAAGGTCTAATTGAGGCTGTACAATTACCTCCTCTCTATATAAAATGAAATGTGCACTCCCTTAGTGGTTATCACTGGTGGAAAAAAAAAAAAAACAATTGGGGAAAAGGGTTGAAATACACTGCAGGATCAATTTTAGTTGTAATGATTTTTAACATTTCATCCATACATTTAACTGGCTGAAGCGGGTGGAAATAAATATTATGTTAGCAACTGTGTCATGGGATGAGGCTTTGCTTTTGATTAAAAAAAATAGAGGGAAACAACCATCACCATTTTATAGATATTGTAATTTGTTCCACATACAGTTTTTCAATAGTGAGGTGTACTAAAATATTTAACTGGTAAATAAAAATGCCTATAAACTTCTAAAGACATCTTCAGAGCACCTGGACAAAGACTGAAGAATGTCCTTGCATGCTGTGTTGTCTTGTAATATTTAACATAAGCCTATATAAAAAGATATGCACATGCATAGAGTATCACACACAATTATCACTTCATACACCACTTCCATATAATAAAATATACTAAGACTACTGATTTTTCAAACCTTATTACGCATTGGTCTGTTTCTTTTTTTTAATGATATTAACAATTATTTGTCTCCACATCAAGTTTGTTTTATTAGCACACAGTGCAAACTGAAATCACAAACCGAGATACAAGTTCAAGCTCAGACACCAGTCCCAGATTCCCCCACTGCAGAGCAGTTTGGAGTTCATGTTTAAAGAACCAGAAACATAAAGCCTAATTAACGCATTTTTTTGTTGTAAAATATGGAATATATGCACCAAGCTGGAGGCAAAAGACCACCAGCTATTACATGATATCTCATAATTTGATCTCTTAAATCTCAGACATCAGTAATATTACTGATGTAAATGAATAAATAAAACAAAATAAAACAAAAAAATCTGACATGTAACATGTCTAGGGGCCTTGGTTCAATTTTAAACATCTGAACCTTGGGTAAGAATCCAGACTTTTCCACTGAAGTTTTTACCCAGTGGATGTTTATTTTTCTCCAGCGTAATTTGATGCTGCTGTTGGTTTTGGCATTAATACATTAAAAGTTAAATTTATGTCAGCACCAACAGATCAACTATCAGCTGTTGCTATTAACTTTGACATCAAAATCATTAAGAAATTGCCATCATGTAAATTAATTATCAGAATTGTATTGGCATGAATGCATAACGATATTACTCATGCAAATAATTAAAGAAAATGCACAGTGAAAAACACATTACAATAATGGCACAAAATGACATTATTCTGGCTTCTTGACAACAAGGCACTTAGTTTTCAGCACAGTGAACTTTAAGGTTAACAGAAAGAGACAGGGAAGTCCAGTGCAGGGCTAAAGCTGCTCTTATTTGTGCCTGTATTTATTCAGCGTACGACACGGTAGGAATGAAAACCAACATTTTTAAACTCATCGGAGAAAGTTTTTTACATCACTCTGGGAGAAATTAAAAAAAGGAACAAGAGAGCAGCAGAATGACTTATAGTGCTGTTGTCCAAAGATATATGTTCTTTTGTTGTTGCCAATTTCGAGTCTCAAAGGACCTCCAGCACAGAAAGGTTGCTGTTATTAAAATGCTGGGATCTTTCCGAGCACAGGAAAGTAATAATTAACCTGAAAGTATTTAGGTTATCTCCTTCCACCCCCTACCCAAAAGGTAATTATTACTGATCAGTGCGCAGGGAGAGAGAGCGGTGATTACGGTGCATGTGTGCGGTCTCTTAATTTAATGTGCAATGGGCTGAGGCAGCTTTTTCGTCAACAGCAAAAGACTGTCCACTCCAATAGAACAAACATTACTAACGAGTCCGTAGTGCACACCAGCTTACTCACCAGCTGGACACATTTCTCTTAAATGTCTCTCCCCATTCCCTCTCAAGCCAACGGAAGAGGTGTTTCTGTCATGGTTTTGTACTTGAACCAGAAATTATACTATAGAAACAATGCAAAAAGGCAGTCATTTAGCAGGGTCTTGCCTTCCATATCCCATCTCCACTAGGCTAAAGAAAACCCATGCGTCCTCAAAATCAGGAGTTTACATCCTACAAACAAAATTTGACATTTTAAAAGTTAAAGCATGGGGGAAAGAGCCTTATGTGTCTTCCTATAGAAAGCAACTCCTAATGACAATCAAAAGAAATGGAATATCTCCATGGTAAAGCAGAGGGCTGGGAAACAGGACATCTATGTCCTTGGCCCCATCCTTGTTATTCTGCATAATTTCAGGCAAGTCACTTAAATGGCTTGCTTTAAATTCTTTGCTGTTGCCAAAGTGAGAACAACAGTGCCTACCACACACAGATGTGGTAAACACACTGTAATAAAAAACATAAATAAATTCATAAATTAAAACTAGTGAAAGTACCTAGGCATGCACAAATATCCTAGAGGTTCCTGAAAAAAATCTGCAAAAGATCCATTTCTGATCTAGCGCCCAAATTCTGCCACTGAGGCTGCCAGTACAGGCTCCTGCATGTCTGAGGAGTCACTTCTAAACCTCAATTCAGACCCTCCTTGTCACGGCAATTTCTAGTCTTGACAGAATGAACCTCGGCACAGAAACGGGATGTACAGGCGGGCAAGCTAAGCCTCAGTGGTGTCCAAAGGTTCGGTTACTGTTTAGATCTCCTGGCAGTTCAGAGGTTATTTTCTACAGTGTGCCGGGGGGGTGGGGAAATGCACAGAGCAAACTATTTTAGGGCAGCCAAGGTCTCTGGCAACAATTTGGATCATAATTAATATCAGGGCAGTGGCAAATGTAATTAAAAAAAATATATAATTCTGGTTTTCTTTAAACTTTGTAACATGCCCCAGGGATGGCTAACTTTTCGGGTATGCTGTGACTTTTTATGGCGAAATGCAGACATTTTACTTGAAACAGTTTATTTAATGATGCCCTGAGCCTCTTACTTCTGTTTAACAATCCATGCTTTGCTTCTAATCCATCAACAGATAGGTCAAACTTGTACCCATAATTTAAAGTTATGTTAATAAGATCTATGACATGTCTTGCAACATTTTATTGATAATATGTAACGTATTATAAGTATCATGAGCGTCCAGAGCTGCTGTCACTCAGGGATTGTGCACATAAGGTATTACATCTCAAAAGCATGCCGCTGCAGTGAAAAAAGGACTTTAAATAAATAGGCTGGCACAATTCTGCCTTCAAAGGGACAGTCTATAAATTCACAAACAAGATTTACTGTGTAATTCAAGCCTGAATCAACACAGGACATACACTGTGTAACTGAGAAGGGGCACACCACGTGGTAGGGTGTTTATAGTGTGGGCAATATTGTAACGCAGAGGTTGTTTTGCAGGCACATCTTTTCCTTTTCTAATTACACTGATTGCCACCTCCCATTTACAATCACATACCTTCACTGAGTTTAACTGCAGTAATTGCCGCATGATAAATTTATATAAGGAAAATATTGAGCGTCTGTTTAGTGCCTTATAATGTAATTTAGTTGCTGGAAAAAAAAAAAAAGATGGAAACTACAGCATCGTGTGACTTCAGCTCTCCATGGAACATGGCAAAAAAGCCTATGCACTACATTTCTAAGATCTCTGAGGTACGGTAGCTGCATCTGAATTAGAATGAACATCTGTAAATGCACATGCTAATGTGTAGTTTACGGCCACATCTACTTATGTTAGTTTACTAAATTCTGCAGATAATATTTTCGGCTTCTCAGCTGATTGTCAATGGTACAAAACTAATTCCTGGGAAAGGGCAGATAGTGTGTTACTTTGGGAGCAATAAAACACTGAAGTGATGGTCCCTGTGACATCACTCGAAGATGTAATTCACTCCAGGAGCTGCTGTTCCTCCACCCCAAAAATTCAGCAACACAATCTACTAGGAATAAAATTGTGTTTTTTTCCTATTAAAGAAAAAATAGTTAAAATTACAACTAATACAGGATATCATTAGCCACTTAATTCCAAACATCACTCTAGCTTTATAGGGGTTAGGACCCAGTGCAATGTAGTGCCAGCTGGGAAAACAAGCACAGAATGAGCCCCCTCCACCGAGTTAAGCCATGTCTGTGCTGCAGCACCCGCATGTGTAGTTGTTACACGATGGGCAGAAGTCCTGGCTCAAGTTACCCACCCTCAGAGCTATCCCTGACTTTCAGAGGTCAAGATCATGTTACCTGTCATCTCCTCCTACACGAGCAAAGGAAACGCGTTCTCTCCAGCTGCTTTCATCTCTGCCTACAGAGTGGTTGCTTGACAAGTAAGGCTGTATTAAGGATATGATCTGCTAACCAAAGACACGGCAAAATCAAATGTTACACTCCACAAGCTGAACTGGAGTTGCAGCTAATCAATCCTGTTCGAAACCAGAACAGAACCACATGACCGAGTGTTCAGGCAGGTGGAAGAAAAAGGCACACAGTTATGTCTGTCCCTCGGAAATATTTTCTGCAGTTTTAGCTGGTACTGGGAGATTTCTGACCAGGGTTGTTTTGGAGAGCAATACTCCACTCACTTTTCTAAGAGGCAATGTTATAAATTATCATCGGCTGCTAACTGAAAAGGAGGGATTACAGACAAGTGCTTGAAGTGGTGTACTGAGAACTGCAGCTCCTCGGCTCCGTTCCCTGCTCAGCTCTGCATCTGAACACTTTGGGCAAATAACTTTAACCCTTCCACACCTTGGACGACAAACCTGTGAAGAATTTACTCCAGTCTGAGTGCTAGGTTTAAATATGTGATTTTTAAAGAGCTTTGAGATTTCCAGGCATGCCTCACTCTAGATGGGCAGATATTTTCTGGGCCGATTCACAGACTGTGAAGTACCCAGGAAAAGAGCAACTGCTGAAGAGCCACTGAAGCCTGGCTGTGCTGGGAGCTCCTGCCATACAGTTTGTTCTTTAAGTTCACCTCTCCAAATACACAAAAGGTGTCACACATCCTCACAGCTGTTGCTGTGCTCTTGCTCTCCCAAAACAAACACTGACCTCAGTGAGCGCATGGCTGCCTCAGGGTGACCTAGACAGGCCCGTGGCAAGGGCCAAAGCTGTTACGATTTCTCCCAAAATTTTCATTCCTGCCCCTCCTGTAAATGAGGGTAGGAGCAGTCTGTAGGCCGTTAGGAGCAACAGAGCTCCTTGGGACTCTCAGTTTCTTACTGTGAACAATTTTTGTACCCAAAACTACTCTTCCTTGTCAATTCATCTTGCAGAAGCACTACTCTGCACTGCCTTTGACCTGTTTTTAAGAAGGCGGTCGCTCCTCGTCCTGAACTGGGTGAGTCTGGCAGTGCTGCTGGGCAGAGCCCCCAGCCCCGTGGGTCTCCCAGCAGGCTGGGAGGGCTGGGCTGGGCGCAGGGCGGCGCAGGTCTCTCCATCTCAGACAGAAGGATCCTGATTTACACAATCACAGACAAAAGCACAATCAACCCCGCTCTGATTAATTGCACTGGAAATGGTAAGGAGCTATCAATGCAGCAGCCAAGAGAGCTTAAAACTAAATATAACTCGCAGGGAGGGGGAGAGAGGCTGAGTCTTTGGAAGCACTTTTGTAAGACAAAAGAGGAATCTAGCAAAAGTTTTACTCTCCTCTCCTCACTCCCCCAGCCTGCACAGTGAAACTGGAGTTCCTGCCTTCCCTCTCCAAATAAAAGTGCCGCTCGCCTCCCTAGGATGAACAGCTGGGACCATCTTGCTATCACATCCCTCCTTCTCCTCGCCACGTTAAAATTAGCACCACCGCGACCAGGCGGCAGCGGAGGAAATGCTCACCCACCGCTTGCCGGAGCGGCGCTTGGAGCTGCTGGTGCCGCAGCACCTGCCTCCGAGAGCCAGGCAGCTCGCGACACCCGCACCTTCCGCAGGGCTGCTGCTCGCCCACCTGGCCAGGCAGAAGGGGCTCTGCAGAAATAGCAGAGCCCATCTGAGCTGAGGGAGATGATTCAACAAGGTATTTCAGTCACATTTTTACCAAGGCAGCCAGACTCTCCGGAGAAGGTATTTTTAGTGGGCTGAGCCCCACAGTGCTGATCCACAGGCACAGAAACTGTTGGTGGAGGAAATCTGTGGAGTAAAACCACCCCTAGGGTGCAACCAGATGAGATGGCAAGTGCATGTTGGAGAAGAGCTTCCTGTGAATTCGGGGCTCCAGCAACTTTCCAGAGCACTTTTTCTCCAGCAAAATTCACAAGGGGTAGTCAGCAGCACAAAATGTCCGTTCAGCCCTTCTTGGCTCATCCTGACAAATGCCTCATTTCTGGTTTAACAGCAAGTAGAAATAGACTAAGCCAGTGCTGACACTGTCCTGCACGGTACAGAATCATAGAATCATAGACCGGTTTGGGTTGGAAGGGACCCTGAAGATAATCTAGTCCCAACCCCCCTGCTGCAGACAGGGAAAGGTACCCAGAAACTAAATTAATTTGGGATAAATCCCGAGAAAGAGCAACACATGCACACACACACGTTATTTAACATAGGTTCATCAGGGATGCATAAAACCTGAAATACTTTCATTAGGACTGGAAAAGAAAACACTATTAATCAGCTTCAGGCTTCTTATTACACAGCAGAAGAAAACTTCAGTAAGAAAAATTTTTAAACACACATAAACCCCAAAAATTATCCTTGGAAGAGTTAGCCATATATATGAGGAAGTGGGAAAAAAGGCAAATGAAAGGGGTTGGGGGTTGGATTATTATTATTTTTTAATTTGCATTCAACAGGAGAAAGATTTATGCATGAGATGCAAATTGCTATGCATTATTTACACATCTGAAGAAAAACAAATCTTGAATGTAAATGCTTAAAGGGCATATTTTTAAATATGAAAGTGGTAAAATTATTATAATGTTTATAACTCCCACACTACTAAAAAGACATTAAATTGGGGAAAAATGAGCCCTTTTATTTAAATTATAGAGTCCTCACCAAATATTAGGGCAGGAATCAAGTATAAACATCTGTGTGTTTCCATTCTTGAGAGTCTTTTAGAGCCATTTGTTCACCTTGAAGTAGGGCCTAGCCAGAACCTCCCAGTGGATTACCAACCACAGAGGGCAACCACCAGTGACAACATTTCTATTTCCACTGTGAAATACATATGTCTTCAGCATATGAAGAGACAGAAATGCCCTGACAAAAACAAATCCATTCCATAAGCAGTCTATCTTGGGTGGTGGGATATATACAACTTGCAGCTGATCATGGCTAAGAAAGAGCCATGCAGTGAAGCACTGCAGCGAGAGAGCAAACCAAACTGAAAGACCGGGAAGAAAGGATTAAGAATGAGAACAAGATGAGATGAGAGCAAGAGATGTCTCCTAGAAGATTCAGCATTGCTTAGCTGATCTGTATCCACTCAACTGTGAATTTTCCAGTTCTCTCTGAAAAATTTAACCATGAGACTAGACTCTATAGAATGAAAAATAATCATGGAATTAACACTTTAGCTTGCTTTTTCACATTGTCAGAATTGGATGCGGGGCTGCTGTCTTCCTTCAAATGTCCTGTGTGGGAGGACCTTAGAGTCATTTTTCTTTCCTCACAACTCTTCTCCCCAGTGAGAATGCTACAACAAGACCTGAGTCCACCAAAACCACAATTCTCATAACTGAGGGATGAGACTGCCTACGGCAATTGCTTGTAAGTTCCCCAGCTCATGGCCCTGCATTCACACAGTATAAATTCAGTGGGAGTCCAGGCTGTGTCCAGGAGGAAAAGGAGCCTTATGAGCACACACTTCAGAACCAAAATCAAATATTCCACCTATAATACCAAAAAAATTGGTGGAGTGCCTAGAGAGGCAGTGAGGGACATTCCCTACCAATTTAATCAGGCCAGGGAATTTCTAGTCTGATTATGAGTGGTCAGAATGAAAGAAAAAACAGCCATTAGTCAAGACCACTTGTTTTTTAAATGTTAGTTCATAAGCATATTAAAAACAAGGGAGGAGGCATCCACTTTTCCAGCCAAAGACTCAGAGCAGGTTTTTTGTGGTTGTGGTTTTTATGGTTATCCACATGGTTAATTCACATCAAGTTTTTGTTGATCTTTTAATATTTATGTCCAGATGCCACTGTAAGCATCCAGATGTTTTTACGCAGACATCAAAAATATTTGCATAGCAATTACCAAAAGAAAGTTCGAGGCACTTTCAAATATCTGAGAATGACGAAAGATGAAGTGTTTTCTGTTGCTGGAAGCTTTCATTCCCTCTCTCCCTCCCCCTTTTTATTTTGCTTTTTGCTTTACCTTGTAGATCATTGGTTAGCCTACTAAGAGGGAAACCCAGTGCACCTGCTTTGACTGCCCTGTTTAGGGAGTGCACTACCTTGGAAATTTTAGGTTTTGGATGCCAGATGATGCCTACATTTTCTAAAAAAATGGAAATAAGGAGATATATTTGCAAGTCTCCAGAGGATGATCTATCCATATAACCTACATGCCCTTTCTGTGACCACTGACCATATGAATGTCTAGGTAGTCCTGAGGTTTAAGCCACAAATATTCATCTGCTACTGAAAGCAGAGTGAAGGAGTAGGAGCTGTTATGTGACTGGTGCCCTTGGGATCATTCCTGAAGCAGTGGGGCTCTGCCTTCTCACCTGGTGTCACAGCACAATCCCTCAGGAGACTCCGCAGACACCCTTGGGGAACAAGGCAGAGGCAAGCTGTCTGTCCATCCTGACTTCAGCTGCACCAGAGCTCTGCCTCAAAGACAAGTGCCTATTTCATCCCAGCAGTGGCTTCTAAGCATGGGTACACAACTCAAATGGAGCCAGGAGAGCACATTCAGGCTAATTAGGGAACGAGCTAACATGTGAGGTGTCTGCAGGGAAAAGACTCCTGGGAAGTCAGTGGGCTGGACTGCAGATAGAGCTTACAGGTGAGATGGAACCCATTTGAGAGGGAGTTAAGTGGACTTGAACTCATCACAAGTTATCCATGCTCTGGCAATTAAGAAACCACCTCAAGCTTTCCTGTTTTGTTTTTTTTTATGTATTCTTTTGGAAAACAAACAAACAAACAAAAACCTGAAAACAACTGAAAACAAACATAATTTGCCAAGAATAGAAAAAAAAAAAGAAACAAAGCCTTTCTTAATTTTGATAATTATATCATACGCTCAGAACAACCCAGTGAAAAAATGAGATGTATTGGGTAAGAGTGAAAAGGTGACAGAGAGGTCGTTTGCTTAGCACCAATGTTCAAAGTGACAGTCTGGCTGAGAACTCCAGTTCTTTCTGGGAGAGAAAAGAGGCACTGTCGTTCTTTGCACACCCAGAGTGTTTGCTACAATAAATATTTTGGCCCCATAAATAATTAGTGAGAGTTTCATCAGAGAGTTCAGTGGGGCCAAGATTTCCCTTTGGCTGGGCAAGGAGCAGCCATCCACATGCTCCTGTGAATGCAGTTTGCCTGTAGAGCTCTGCAGAAAGAGAGCTGGGCAGCAAACACGACTGTACAAGCAATATTTGTATTTAGTCAGCTACAAGTGAAATTACACTGTAATGTACTTAGGAAAGGATTTTCTACTGGGAAACAAATATTAAAGCACGAGAGAGTTTGTCAATATTTTCTGTTAATTGACTAAGGGTTGGAAGTGTGTATCTCCACTCCGGGCAGCAGTGTCAAGTAGAGATAGCCAACTGCTTTAAGCTGGCTTGGGTGCCAGAAGAAACATATCTACAGCAGTGCTATTTCAAACTACCACTCGGTTAAAACTGACTCAGTCGTCTCCCTCAGTTACTCTGTAATGTGCAGTATATTCTGAAGCTATGATCTGAAGAGAAATCACAGAGAGGCAACAGCTGGGAGAACATAAAATAAATTTAAAATAACTTATCAGAAAAATATATCAGAACTTGCCAGAGAAATTATTTCCTAGGCACATCTCAACTCAACTCTTTAGCACAACAAATGTGTAAAAGAAGAAAAAAATCATCTGATTAGCAACATGAAATCCATGTAGCCATTATTCAGCACTGTTACTGTCAAATGTCTTCAAGAGTCCATAAAATCAACCACAAAGATCCTCCAAATGCAATCTGCAACCAGTAACCACCTTGAAAAGAAAAACAAAACAAACCAACATCTGAAAACTGTAGGTGAGATCTTCTGGTGTTGCAAATCATTATGGTTTCCTCCTCTCCAGTGGAACACGGCTCACATATATCAGCTCAGAAAAAGCTGTAGTGATTTGCACCAGTGATATCCACTGTAGCAAAGGAAGCTCCTCAGCCCAGACCACAAACCCTTCTGAAAGTGGTGATTCTCAGGCAATCCAAGTATCTTACCCAAATTTATGGCCTGCATCTTGCAAACACAGCCATTCCCCTGGAAGCTGTGCTTACCATAGCCACTGCCAACACTGTCCATCAAACTCCATTTTATGATTCTCGGCAACAGAGCCACATAATTATGCCCTTCACCTTTTGTTGCTTGGCATTTGCTGATGATTAGTCCAGAGTCAAGATGATGATTTTTTTCCCATTGCACCAGATCATATTTAGGTACATTTTTGTCTCTGTTTATTACAATTATTTTTTTTATTATTTCTTGAAACGTCATCACTGTCAGGGACTGATTAATGAGCAAGATGGAATTTTCATGTCTTCTGAGAATGCAATCTTTATAACTCCTTTTCTGTCCTCTGCTTGTATCCTACTTTAAGGGCCTGTTTCAATACTGGCCAAGAGATACGGTCCTAGAAATTTTTAGTTGTCATATGGGAAGGAAGGCAAATATTTATGTGGTCATATATGGCTCATCTGTCCATTTGTTCTCAACCTACCATGGCAAGCAGTGTTTGACAAAGGCTCAAAATGAAGAACATGTGCACATGCAGAAAGCTTACAAAATCATGGGAAGGCTTAATTTAGTAAAGCTCTCTTCCTTTAGTTTATTGTGTTCCTGAATGAACATTTTTTAGCAACAAAAAATAAGTATTGCTGGAGCACAACTTCACAACTGAAGTGGTTGGAGATGCCTTAAATAAAGAACACCAAAGAGGCATGGGCTCATCTGCCTTTCTGAATCAGGATTACCCTAACTCTTCCTCCCTTTTGACTTTTCCACTCCTAATAGGGTGTGCGATAATAAAAGAGAGAGAAGTACACATGGCATATAATGATAAAGCTGCCTGCAGAGTCACATGAAAGAGGGGGGTCACATCTCTAGGTTACAGCTGAAGTCTTCTTTGATCATAAAGTCCAATGGGAGAAATCAATGCCACCTGTTTCACAGCACCGGAGTCTCTCTTCTGTGCTGTGACCCGCAGGACAAATTCAGCTGTGTCTAGCATTTGGGGACACGGTGCAGGAGAGGGACTACAGCGCAGTCCTGTGCAAACGCCTGAGGTACAGACTGGGCCACAGCACATCAAGAGGAAAGGAACTGGAAAGGGACTGCACAGCTTTCTGTTCCAGTTCCACGTGCTTGTTTTCTTACAGGTACCAGAAGACATTTAAAAATTTCAAAACAGAAGAAAAAAAAAAAGGATAAAAAATAACTTTAATTGCAGATAGTGGCATAAAACCTGGGGCACGCCATCAGCCTTTTTCTACTAGGTAGTAACTTAACTGGCTGTTTTTAAAACCTGCTGCCTTGCCCTGTTAGACTCAATACCTGCCACATGATTAATGTGCCTGTGTCTTATTAACTGCTGTGTTACAGGAGCTGCCGTATTCTCAAACACACACACACACACACACACTTCTCGTTCTGAAAACCCAGCTGAAATCACGCTTCTTTGACTGGAGGGTACTGCACCTTCTGACAAAACATCATAAAGAGTGAAGAATTACTGTTTCTCAGTGATCCAGTCCATAAATCAATCCTCTCATTTTGCTGCAAGGATGGTATGGGATTCCACAAGTGCTCCCTGAATTTGTATTCAAAAGACAGGTTGTGTCCTCAGAAAAAAGGGAAGAGGGAGAGAAAGAGAAAGAGAGAAGAAGGAAGAAGGAAAAGGAAAAAAGAGAAAGAGAAAAAGAGAAAGAGAAAGAGAAAAGACCAGGAATGGCTAAATCATTCCAGAGCCTGATTGATCTTATCTGGACCTCCCTTGCTGCAACAACAATTTGAGCCTGTAGAAAATTGCCACCTTATCTGATGGGTGGTCCTATCAACTGCTATGTTATCAGAGCCCAGCTGCACGAGGAAAACAGTATGTGGCATGACCTTGGTATGTCAGCGCCTGACCTCAGTATCTAATCAGTCAGATGTCTCACCAAGGCTGTCTCGGGATGCTGTACATGCCCCCTCTGGCATCAAGTCATTCAAAAGATGTTTGCTTCATGCTCGTGTTAGCCCACCAGCACACACACAGTACATCCCAGTGCATCACCACCCTGACTGCTAGTGCTGCGACACTTGAGGCTTAAGGTGCTTTTTTGCAAAGCTTTGATCAGCCTTTCTCCTAAAAGCTTGCTTTGCAGGACCGTAACCCAGCCAGCAACCAAATTTGGCCTCCAAATTCATTTAATTGGTTTCACATGTTTTATGTAGGCTATACAGCACGTCTGTCAGTGTAGCTAATGTACCTATAGAGCACCATAACATAGATATTGCCTCATATCCAGTAAAAGGAAGAACAAGGGTGTTGCTGATATAAACAATAGAAGGGTAAAGGTTTAATCTCAACTCTAATGCCTATTAGCTGTGTGACTGGGGAAAACCACTCCACTTCTCTGCTCATCTATGGACCAAGGGTTACACTTTCAAGACCTATACCACAGCAGTGTCACAGGGGCTCTGTTAGCTCCAGGGGGCTTCACGAGGGCTGCAGGGGAGAAACTTCTTCCCATCCATTGGAGCAGCAGGGCACCTGCATGGCACCTGTGACCCTCCATCCAAGGGACCAGTAAGCAGATCCCTGTATTGACCCTCACTGTCCCTGCTCTTGCTTTTCTCCCTCACGCTGGGGCTGGAGGAGAGCCTGTGACGCTGCCATCGCCATCTCTCTTGCCTGCTTGATCCTTTACAGAGGTTGGGGCTGCCCAAGAAAATTCCTTTTGGAAGAGCACAGTTATTTCTGTAGCTCTGTGCTGCCCAGTTCAACAAGTGTGGTACAAATAGCATGCTGAAAGAGAAGCCTAGGCTCAAACCACCTGATATCATTAGGCAAGCAAGAAAAAAGGTTGCAAGACGCAAAACCTGAAGCACAGAGAAATTAACCATCCAGGGAAGATCAGAGTGCTCTTGCGTGTCATCTCTGAAAGGAGGATGTAGATTTTCTGTTTCAATATTATGGCTTTTCATTCCTTTATATGGGTACGTTTATCATACAGAATTTTTAGAGGGCTGAATTTAGAATTAGAATCAAAGGTTTTGATTCTGCTATGCAAAAAGCCTTTGATATGATTCCAATTTCCTTTTTTCTTTTTTTTTTCTTCTTTTTTCCTTCTGGAAATAACTACATCTTTGTTTGTTTATTCTGTTTAACAGAAAATCTTCTGCAACTTCAGAATTTCTCACAAGACAGCAACTTAATTTCCCAGCCAGCTTTGTCCATCACCCCTGCTGCATGTGGTGACTGTTAAAAGGGGTCTTTAACATGCTCTTCCCACACTGTAACCAGGCACAAATTCTGGCATATCCATCCACAGGAAGTGTCAGAAAAGGATGGAAGTTCATTGCAGAAGATGACTCTCACAAGGTCCCATCTGGGAGTGAATTTATCTGTGCAGTGAGCAGGGGCTATGGCAGGGGAGCCCATATGATGGCAATTATGAGGCAAACCAATGAAGCAGTGCATTCCTTGGGAAAGTCTTGGTTTGTTGTTGCTGTTCCAAGATGCCAAAACATTGAATTTCATGATGTCTGTGACAACCCTCTGACATTAAGAACTTGGAGACCTATATAAGTCTTGAATTTTAGTCCTTTAAGGAGTTGCAATGTTTATTTTCAATGCTGGTTTTATTTCCCCACCCCTCACCCCTTAAGTAACAATAATCATAATAGGAAGAAGAAGAAGACAAAGAAGAATTTATATATTTTTGTTCCATTTTCATTCACAAGATGCTCTGCTTCCTCCTATTGAACTGTGGCTGCTCAGAGTCAGCGGACTTGCTCTCTCCTAAAGCCAGTTCTAAACACTGTTAAAGGAAGGCAGATGCAAGGGAATCATTACTGTATTTATTTATTTTCCCAAATAAATAATATTTAATATGTGTATGTTTGGGCTCTGGCTGCCTACAAAAAGGAACCAGGTGTGACAATACTTGTGGTTTGGAATAGCAAACCTGTTGAGGAGGATTGCCTGCTGCTGACCGCCTGCACACAGAGCCCACCCCTGGACGCATTCCTGCACTTGTGGGGACGTGGCAGCAAATTCCAATCCAAATAAAGCTGTGGAAGAGCAGATAAACAATTGCACCTCAACATGCACAGATGCATATACACAAAAATGTCCCCTTATCAAGGCCAAGATAATAAACATGAGAATGCAGCCAAGTACATCTTAGTTGTGTGACAATACATAACAGATTGCCTAGCTTATTATTTGGGAGAAGAAGAACATACAATTAAATAAAACTTGTTATTAAAAGCACCCCTCTGAAAACAGATGTCAAACCCTGACTAGACAAATGTGGTATTTCAGGTGGAAAATTGAATGGACTTAATAGGAGTAATATGAACGGTTGGTCTTGGAAGAGCTTATAAACTGTAAATATTGCTCACTGCAGATGCTAACACAATGATGAATATATCAAAATATTAGTATCAAAAGACTGCTGGAATATATTTGCAATGTTGCGTAAAGCGTGAAGGGAGGTAGCTGTCCTTCCCCTGGCTTTACATTAATCTCTGGGTACTGGCTGATAGCAGGGGCCACAAGCACTATAATTAGATTTTGGAAATGTATATAGGGAGTAGGAAATGGAATAATTAAGGTAAGCTATCAGATGCCTGTCCTCATCCTTTTTAAACAAGCCAGAAATATACCCTGCACTCATTCAGCATGCAACCTTCAAGGGGAAAGGTGTCAGACACTATAATTGGTAGAACTTGAATGCTGCTATACTGGTGTCCCTTTTTTAAGGAAACCTATTTTCCACACCAAAATTGATCCAGCAAGGTTGTTATCTCATAATGCACACCTAGAGAGGCACTGCGAGGCCTCAGGGTATAGAATAGCAAGGCACTTAACAGCCTTGGCTGTGCAGCCTGCAGTGCTGCACCCTGTCTTGGGGAACTTACCGCCAAGGCACATGCTACATGGTAAAATACATGCATATGTATGTGGAGAGTTTGGCTTTTGCTTTAAAATACAGGGGTGAGGCAGTGAAAAGGTGCTAATGATACAGCATCCAGCCGAGTCTGACAGCCAACGGGATGTGCATTTGCTTCTCCCTCTGGGGGTGTTCACAGGCAGGACAGCCTCTGCCCTCCCACCAGCCTGACACCTCTGAAGGGCATAATGGCTCTTATTTAATTATCCTTTCCTCCTTAAGCAACACAGAAGAGCCAGAGAACTTAAACAAATATACACAAATATATATATATATATTTTTTTTTTTTGGTGTGGAAAATTATTTGACATTATTCTTAAATATTTAAAGGACACTGTCTGCTGGTTTGGAAATCCAGTGAATAATTTAGTACTGTTTGACAGAATCTCTTTGGGTCAATTATTCAGTAAGTGGATTAATACATTCTGACTAAAACAAAGCACATTGGGTTTTGGCAGGCATATCTCGTTACATCACATATTCCATGTCACATTACATTGCAGAGAATGCCAGCACAATCAAATGGTGCAACTTGACTTAAACAATGCAATCAGAATAATTTCCAAATATTTTTCAAAAGCTTCCTGTTCCTGACTGTTTCTCTACCTGGTCTGTCTATATTTATCTGTCTAAAAAGGAAAATAACACAGCCAGAGATCTGATCAACTTCTAAAAAATACCCAGATAGAAACTGCCAACAACTCTTGACCTCATTATAACCCTAAGTATCTTATCTATACCAAACACTTCAATTTTAGAATAGCATCTTTAAAGCCCCAGGGGAAGAGAGAGAGCATCTCTTGATGCTTGACAGCAATTCTCTAACACTGACATGGTCCAAAAGAGATATTCTTATCAAATCCTTCTGAAGAAAGCAGCTGTAATATAGGATCTCAAGGGCAATGGGGATACAATACAGGTTAAAAAAGGAAGGATCCTTGGGATTTCAAGAGATATGTAGAAGCCTTCAGAGGCAGCAGCTGTCTCACACCAGAAGGAGTTTTACAGATAACACTGGAATGGAGGTTCCTGCTAATGTTTCAGATCACCAACAGTCACTCCTCCCTCTCCTGTCCTTCTACTTTCCATTCTTCCCCAACATGCTGTTAAGAAACAGGTGGGACTTCTTTCCAAAGCCCTGGACTGCAAGAGGGTGGTAGGATGTGGGGGAGAGAGGGGAAGGGGGAGGGGGGAGCTGTTATAATTTTAGTAAAACTAATTAAAAGTAGAAAATTCTATTTAGTTGAGAATTTTCAGATTGTACTTCCACTGGAACAGGATAAAAAAGTCAATAATCTCATAACTTTACTGTGAAAGAAAATATTCCGAAACCAATTCTATGTTTATGCATTTTTTATAATTATAGCATGAATATTGCAAGACAGTGTAAAACCCAAAATCATGCTGTGGAGGACAAATACTCAATTTTATGGGAGTGATCTGAGTATAACATGATATTTACATCATTAAAGTGAGATATTTCAGCAAAAAGTTTCCCTTCACTGCAGTCAGCATTTTCTGATCAAAATCTTTTACCAGCTCAAAATTATGAAGACAGATATGCAAATTGCATCTGAAGGCCTGAGCAAAATCAGAATAAAAAGCACAAGAAAAATGAAAGATGCCTCTTCCTCTACTCTCACAGCAGAGATGCTAAGGCCTTTCTTATATGGTATAAAAGTGCAGATCCTCTGAAATGAAGAGAGTTGCGCCCTTGTACCCTTGCTGCAAGCCAGAAGAGAATTTCATTCTCCAGCTGGGTTAAACAAAGTTCTCCATGCAGCACTTCTAGGATGTCTTTGTCATCCTAGCACAGGCTTTGTCCAGGGGCTGCTTTAGCACAGCAAACAGCACATCTGGGAAGAAAAGGTGAGTTTTCTGAACACTTATTAAGGATGACTCAAAAGGAATTTTTGTTACTATATGTGTGAATGGGAGCAGGGACGAGGTCAGGATAAAGCCCCGGAGAAGCTTGTAAGATTAATCATGAGGAGTCCCAGGAGGCTTAGTTCAGACCAGCACAGAAAACTTCCCATGCTCACACACAGCTTTTCTAAGCTACCCAAACAGTTCCATTTCCCTTCCAGAGCTGCAGGAGAGTAAGTCCTCCTCATGTCTCCAACACAAGGCCTGCAGTCCTGTGGCCCAGAACCACCAAGGCCACAAGTACCTCGGCCTGCTCCTACTCTTCAGGACCAGAAGGAGGGTCAAATGCTACTAAAGAGGGGAAAACAAACAAACAAACAAACAAACAAGAATGACTGAAAAGCCTAGACAAGACAGGATATGAAAATGGGCAGGTTCTTACTGTCGTCAAATTTTCTTACCCTTTTTTTGTGCTTTGTGATAGGGATCACAGTACAGCCCACGGTGATACTTCACACTTGTCTTTTCAGGCATTCAAAGCAGTTTTCCCCAAGTTTTCCCCATTCTGTTGACTGAAAAATGGAGGCAAAAGGAAAGGGATTGATGTAAGAGCTTAGTGGTTAGCAGCACCAACCTGCACAGTTGTGCACGTCAGCACTGTTGGGTCGCAGTGCCTCCACCAAACAAACTTCCACCTGCCAGAGCCCCCCAAGAGCTCCTTTGCAGTAAGGTAAGAAGCAGCAAGCACTGATGAAAAGGTACAGCCCAAGTTCCCCTTTAAACTCTTCAGTAATAAATATTAATATTAAAAACCCTGTAACCACCTAAAAATGCATCACATCAAGGCCCCTATCCTTGACTTTTATGCACATAACTTTGCTCTGAGTCAGCCTCATTAAGCCTAGCTGAATAATTCGAATTCTCAAGTGTTTGGAGGGGTGAGGAATGAATAAACAAAGCAGGAAGCTCACAGATCCTCCTCACATTTTTAAAACATGTACTTTGAAAGAGATATTACAAATATATATATATATATTTTAAAGACAATAGTACAATAGACTGAGATGAGAAAATCTACTCTACAAGAGCCTCCGGCTTGTGTTGCCAGCCACCTCGCTTGATATGGGGCTGCTGAAGTATAGGGAAATGCAGCTGAACAAATCAGTTTAAAATTTCCTAAATTCTGCCACGTCACACTGAAAGGAGATAGCAAGCCATTTTTCACAGAGGGTTAAATATATATACATATATAAACATATATATACATGTATATATGTGTATATACATATATATATTTGAAGCCTTCTACAGGCATAGCAAGAACACAGCCAAGCACCAGAGGAGCTGTGCCGGTCCCAGGGCAATGCCACCAGCAGGTGTCATTGCGAGGTAGCACCGAGGGCACAGGAGTGTGTTTTGTTCCCCTTTGCCCTGATGGAAGCAAACAGGCTGGGGGTGGGAGGTGAAGGGGAGAAGAGGGGACAGAGCCCAGGGGTTTTGTGCGAGGTCTGTGGTATTGTCCAGGGCTGTTTTCAGCAGGGCAAGGAGTAAACTGCGTCACTAACTGCACCAAAAGAAAACCTAAAGAATTAATCTCGATATTGCCTCAAAGTGAATGCTTGTTGATGCAAGTTGATGCTTGGCCACAAGAAAAAAAAAAAGGTGTGTGTGTGGGGGGGAAGATGGAGCATTACCAAAAAAAAAAAAAACCAAGAGCGTGCATGTAAACATTATTCCAGGGTTTTTGAAAGCCCCACAGGTGATGATTTATCTGCCAGAAACACGGGCAGCCTTCTGCCATTTTACACACACAGCACTATCCCTTTGCAAGGATGGAAGAACCAAGGGATGAAAGATCAGAGTCAAAAATAAAAGTGGCCAGTTAGATGCCTAATTCAGGCTATGCTAAATACCTGCCTTGACTAATAGCATTAGTTTTAAAACTATGTTTTTTAGACTTTATTACTTTAAAAGTGTCTGAATATCTAAGCTGGAAAGCACATCAATGAGCCCAACTGTTTTCATTCCACTGATGCAGGGAGAACTAGCAGAGACTATGTCCAACCTCTTGAACAGCAGTAGGAAATGGCCTCTCAATACTATGAGCTTCGTGCTCTTATCTTCTGTTCCTAAGCTACAGGACATCAGTTAGAAAGATATCCAGTCCTGACAAAAGGCATTTCAATTCCACAGAAAATAAATAAGGATTTTCTTCCCCCTCAATATACCTGATTTTTTATCAAGACGTTGTCCTGTTAGTAAGTCTTCTGCCTTCCTGATTCAGGAAAGTACTTGAGTGCTTTTTCAAATAAGGGGTGGATATGAAGCACACATTGAAGGTTTTTTGCACAAACAGGAATCTCATTTCTCAACAAGATGACAGGGAGCCCAACATCCTTTGTGTAGATTAGGTTCAGCCTAGCAGGATCTGCTAGGATCAGGGGAATCACTTCCATCTTTCACTGGTGCACAGGCAGAATTGGGGCTCCATGCTTAATGAAAGCAAAACAAATGCCGCTCTCTTTGGAAGTAAAGGTACACAGGAAAAACACTTAGGAAGAAACATTCCAATAAAAAATAACTGGGAAAGATCAAAGAAGCAGTCATGGCTTAACTGACACCTGTAACTTTATCTCTTTCTCTAGTTACAGAGGAAGGAGGATTACATGAATCGGGGCATACTCCCAGCGGGAGGAAATGTGGCATTTGACAGGTGCAAGAAGCCAGTGAGTTATGGGATATGTAGAACAGAAGAACCATCTATTTTCTTACAAATTGTTCAAGGCTCAGTGTGTAGAAAATCAGAAAGAGATGATTAAGATTGAAGTGAAAGACATTTTTTTTTATTATTTTTTTTTTTTTTTCAGGATGAGGGTAAAGAGGGAGAATATCAGTAAGGATAAGAGGTGAGTTGGAACTGTAAATCCAAATTTGCATTCCAGTGCTATAAAAGCATGGTGGGACATTATGGCATCTCTTTAATCATGTAAATGAGCTCAAGGTTGAGTTCTACTCTTACAACCAGAAATGCCTGTAAAATAACATCATGCATGTTCGGAACACCGCAGGCTGTCTAGTCTACTGGAGTCTGACTAAATAGACCAGTTTTCTTACTTGTCCTTAAATTTTATCATCTCTTCCATGGAGGAGGAAGAAATAGCCACCAATAAATACACAGAATAGAAACAACTATACCGACAGCAACGTGAGGCTCTAACACGATGCATAAATGTACGACAATACCTCATGTCTCCAATAGCTGTGTTGAGGAGCCCTGGCCAGGCTGGGGGCTGCACTCAGTTTGCCCCTGCTCTTGGTTTGAATCTGGCTGGTCTGTACTTGTGCTTCTGTTGTTCAGGTGAGAGCTTGTGATGGTATAAGCAGAAATATTTCATTATCTCTTCTGCTGTAGGCAACTACAGCTGAGTGCAAGTGTATTCCCATTAAGTCATGTGCATTAACTGTGTGCTACTAGTAGTGAAGTAGGAAACTACTACACAATCTCCAAATAATTTTCTTTCCTCCCATCCACCCCTTACTAGGAATGGATTGAAAGGGCAGCCTTTTTGCTTTTTTCTGCTTTGAAAGGGGAAGGAAATGGCAGCTTGAAGCTGAGAGCAAGATTTCCCCACAATATAAAACCATACACTGCCTCTGATGTGAAAGGAACTACGCTGATTTATACCCACAAAGACTGCGTCTCTCATACTCCGTATCCTATGCTAGTGCTGTACCAGGTACTCAGCTGAGGTATACAACAGCCTCATTTTCCAGTGCTCAGAGTACTGTGGGGAAATGTTTCTTTAAAAAACAATAGAAGCAGACATTGTAATTCCACCGTCTTTCATTATGTGGCTCTCACAGTGAAGACAGAAGTAACATTCTCATCAATATCAACAAGACCAGAATATGGCCCTCAGAGAATATTTCATATTGTTACATCTTTTCATGATTTCAACAAAACTTCATTCCTGGATAACAACCCCTGGTTTATGATAGGAAATAAGTGCTCTGTCACACCCCAATAATTAGAACATCACAGGCAGAATGTAAAACCAGGCAGTAAAATGACACTAAGTTTCTGGCAGAACTTGGAGCCACATATAAACCATAAACAAGACGATACAGACAAGACATAGTTGTACTCCTTCTTTTCAGGGAGTCTGATAATAGAAAGGTCAATGCCTCAGGATAAAACAAAATACTAAAGATAAGCTCATGTTGGAAAGCAGTTACATTTCCCCGCTTCATATTCAGACTGTAAAAATTTCAGCACAAGGAGCTTTGGCCATATGCCTCTCTTAGTATATCAGGAACTACTTAAAACACACTGGGAGTTGAATAAATCTCAGTGAGGTGACTACCGCTGACCATATGTGATGAAGAAGGAAGAGTCTGCTGTGAAATTTGTTTTCTTTCCTTTTTTTTTTTTTTTTTTTTTTAGAAACAGAGATGAGCATTACAGCTTCTTGCTAAGCTAGAGACAATTTCTTAAGCAGGATTCTAAGAAAGGGGAAGGAGGAAAGGCAGGAAATATACCATGAACCACCCAGAGCAGATTAATATTCAGACCCTGAGCAGCAATGGAAACTGAGGTTTCCACCCATTACAGCAGAAAATATGTTTCTCACATTGCACATTCATAAATCATTGTCTAGAAATAAAACTTTAAAAAAGTAAATTCAAAAACAATTTATGGCCTCCAGACAGGTTAAGTCAAAATGATACTCATACACTCAGGTGGAGAAGAGCGTGTAGGTTTTATAAAAGATTAAAAATATATATTTGGCCATGAAAATTAATGACTTGGTAATAAGATATGAAACCCACTGCAAACTGCTGATTTGAGTGTAGGTCTGAAATGCTTAGAAGGCCAGGCAATGTCCAACTCTGGATTAAATGCATGGGTAGTCTCCACCACTTTCTGGTGAGCAGGGGTCCACATCCCAAAATCACCAGTGGGTAAGCTCAGAGAGTCAAACGAAGGACCAAAGAGGCTCTGACTCCCCCCTGCTCAGCACGCTGCTATTACCATTCACCCATACAGCAGCTGGGGGAAGGTTTGTTTGTTAACAGGACCCAGGAGAAAGTTTACAGCGAAAGCACGATAGGAGCAACACATCAGACTGTGCTTTGGCACACACAGCTTGCAGTGCCACCCTGCCTTCCCCCATGGTAGCTCCAATTCAGGAGTTATTACTAATATTAACTTTTTAACCTAGTTTCTTAAGGAAATGAGGCTTAGGCAATCATTTTGGCTGGCTGGTTTCCCTAATAATTTTGAGCCTACTAACCGATTTCAGCCAAGTGGAATAGAGGGACAGAGCTCTCAAAGACAATAATGTTCCTATAAGTTTTGTAAAAACAGTTGTCAAGAGGGAAAAGGCAGAACAATGAAAATTTATTCCTTGCTAAGGGAAAGGTTGCAGTGTGAGGTCATCATTTATACAATCCACATGGAAAAAGTCTTCTACAGATGCTGTCTATACCAAAAGTTCAGCAGGCACTTACACTTTCAGAGACTCCAAAGTAAATTGGCCTGGAGATGCAAGCCTGCAGGAAACCTGCTTCATTAGTTTCAGAGCCTGCAGAAACTCTCATGTCCCATCTAAGCACAAGTGTCATGCTGACTCACACTGGAAATTCCCCAAAGGATACCATTCCCTGTGATATTTCCTATTCTCAGAAACTGAACTGGGTCCTGAAACTCTTCTCACAAGAAGCCAGACACAAAGGATTTCTTTCAAACTACTAAGGCTGTGATCATTTTCCTTAATTACTGAAAGCTGGTTGTTAATTCTTCTGTTTTTCAGCCTACCTTAGGCTGTCTCTTTTTTATATCAGTCAGTAGTTGCAACACATTCTAACACTGATACTATCAGCGACACCTTTGTAACATTCCCTTTGAATTCATTATCTACTTAGTGCAAGAATGATAATGACCCATATCTGCTATATCAAATGGATGGTGTGGACCTCTGTGTATTCCTAGTGTATGTAACCCATTGCTACGCATCCACCAGCACCTAAAACTCAAAAGAAAAATAAAAGAGCAGATCTGAAGACCTGAAGACCTGTATCTGGACGATGCCATGATATATCTGGTGGATTCCACTGAGCTTGCTTACATTTTTCTCTTCTGAAGAGTTAAAATCCAACACGTGAGGGCAGACTTACAACACCAGTTTAGCAGCCCCCTTTTCCAGAAAAAAAGTTTCATTTAAACAACAACAACAACAAAAGAGAAACAAAACCTCATCAACATCTTGACTAGCTCCTGCTGAAAAATACTTCTCTTTGAGAAATCCAGGACATTCCTCTTTGCATTAATTGCCAGCTTATTAGTGGAATGAATGTTGCCAGTCTTTTCTCAAGCTGCTTAGAGGTGAAGAGCCTCTTTCTTTCCCTTTACCAAAAACAACAACAAAACATCCCAAGAGAGAAGAAAAGAGAAAAAGGAAAGGGAGCTGCTGAGAGCCAGGCTACTTATTCATCTTCAAACATTGGTTTCCATGGGAATAAGTTCAGTTCTTTGTGGAGGCTGAACAGCCCCATGCATACTAGGTCTAATGCCTCCAACATTACATTTGTGTGGTCAACTTTCCCTTGGCCTCCTCTCATCCCCTTCTTCCTCATCCCTGCTCAGCAACAAGACTGGTATCACAAAAATAAAGAAATCATTCAATAAATTGGCTGAATTAGGTTTGCATCAAAGCCCACTGAAGCCTTTCTACTGCCACCAGTGAAACTTGGATGAAGCCCTCACAGAATAAAGCACAGTGACTTCCAGTGAGCTTATCAAAATGATTAATCCAGCCCTTGTCTGACTCGACTTTTCTATTTTGATGGTCTCTGTCTCACATTTGTCCTTTACCTCTAGATTTATTTTATTTTTATGTCCCTTTAACAGATCTTTAGTGTTTCTCAGTTTTGCCTGATTGTGTAGAACTTCCAAATCTGGTCATATTCCTGCTTAAAAGTGAATCCTTACCTGTACACCAGGAAGGGCACAGGTTCACCAACAACTGTGAAAATGACTAAACAGATACTGAAAAATAGATTTTGGATGAAGCTTAACTTAAATAAAGAAACAAGATGTTACATTAAACTGCTTAGATGTTCACCTGGATTAGTCTTTGCTTTAAATCAGGCAGGTGAACAAATCAACATGCTATTCCTGTTTAGAGTGGTAACTAGATGAAGACTGGATGACCTCAGGGTTTAGCGGAGGAAAACTCATGGTCTGTGTACTTTGTTTGATCTATGATAATTTCCTAGTCTTCTTTTAATCCATTTTGACATAAAATTTCAAAAAAAAAAAAAGGGAACTGTTTATAAATCCATTACTCAGAAGCTGCCATGCAATGCATTTTCATACATTAATCCTCATCATTTTGCTGTCATGATTTTTTTCCTATTAAAGGGATAAAGTAAAAGCTGTTTTCAGAAATCACTAATAAAATATTTAGCACTTTCTATTGCTCAAGTTTCAAAACTCCTCCTTCTTAAAAGCTTCTAGGGTCCAAAGTTTTTTGAAAAAATGAACAAAAGAAAAATATATTAGAAAATCATGAAAGCCATTCACAGGCTGTCAGGACTAGCCTTCTTTTGTAGGGATATTTTCTCCTTTCAGATTTGGAAATGTATTTTCTTTGCAAGACAGAGATGCTGATGGATTTTCAATTTTTAAATCTAAGATTAGGTCTAATTGCCTAATTTGCTTTACCCATCCCTTAGAAAACTTATCTGGAACTGTAGCATTTTATACAGTAACTCAGGATTTGTGGCTTAAAAGAAGCTATTGAAGTGCAGAAAAATTGATCAATCATTTGATTGTCAATTCACACATCAGTGAATGACAGGCAGAGCCATTTTAGTCTTATCATTCCTATAAGAATGTTAGCAATTCAGACCAATGAAAATCCATTGTGATAATGGAAGTAATAATGGGAGCTGCTGCTTAGACCATGTGCTAGCATTCATGGTGGTACATCATCTCCCCTTATTCACAATAAGATGAAATGAGAAGGTTATTAGAGACATACGAACAATAAAGTTACCATAAAAACTACTTTCTAAGGATACAGATTTCAATGGTGCAAGCACGTTTCTTTCTTTCTCCTTAATTTCAGCTCATCTGAGGCCTTTTGCCATCTTCCCACTACATTTCAGTCTAGGTCATAACAAAGCAACCAGCAAAACATGTTTTCTTAAGAAGTTATAGTTATGTGTTTCAGGAAGTCAGATACACTGGATTATTTCTCCAAAGAAAGAGGGGAACACAAAGCCAATGTTTGGAATTTTCCAGATCTAACCAAAACAATTTCAGATACCTAGTAAGAAAGTAAAAGCATTAGTCAAAGTGCTGTGGATGCCTGAGGGCTGTGCACATGGAGCTAACTACAAAATTCCAGGAGATTCTCTTTAGCCCAAACTGAGCCAGCTGAAGCAATACTTTATAGGGTAGTCCAAATCCCTGCTACAAAGCCCTCCTGGAATGGAATCATATGTACCTATGTATTCTGTAAAACAGTGAGAAAACTTAGTTTTCATGAAATCATAGTGCTAAGACTAAGTGATTTGACATATTTGACACTTTTCATCAGAAATAAATAAAAGTGCAGAGGGTAAGTAGAAAACTGAAAGGCAGATCTCAGTTCTGTTATTCTTTGGCCTTCAACACATAATAATCCAAAATTGAGAAGCATGAAGATTTTGTAAAGAGAACTGCCATGAATCCATCAGCTTCAATTCAGCATGGACTCACTGGGAGGTAATAAGAGGGGTTAATATGGTGCACTATGATAAAGCTACCATAGCAAAAGCAATCCAGGACCCTCAGAGCATGATGTCTGATGACAAGTTGTCACTGAAGGCTGAAAGAAAGCTAGGAGACCACAGAGGACATTTATTGATAATTCACTGCTTTGGTTATAAGGTGACATGGGAATATAGTATATATGGTTTCTCGTTTTATTTGTTGTGAAAATATCCAACCAAAACTGTTGAGGTTAAAGTTTCACTTACTTTTCAGACACTTTCAATGAAAACATGAGGTGCTCAGCACAGCTGGAGTCAGAGGATGATGTGTGCATGTGGCCTGCTTCAAAGGCTGCCCCTCAGTTCCCCATCATTGCCACCAGTCCAGGGGCATGGCTCACTCCCAGCTGCCAACCAAACTGTTCTGCCATTACTCTCCCTCACCTAGCTTCTCCAAACTGAGGCAGGTTAGCCTTCTCAGTTAAAATAATACCTCTGTGCTAACCTGGCTGTGCTTGATATAGAAGGGCCTGTGCATGATCAGGTGAGCAGTTCATTAGAAGATCTTGAAAGAATGGTAACATCCACTGAGGTTTATGAGGAGGTGGTGTGGTAACCTCCCAAAAGAACACAGATGGAACAAGGAGCAGAGAAGCATCCCTGGCTTTAGACATAGGTACCTTTCCAAAAACAGCAAGGAGGAGTAGGATGAGGTGCTACTTGTTCCTTGACTGTCGACTTAGCAGTGCAAGGGGTGCTTCCCTGAAAGAGGAGACCTTCATGCAGCTCCTTCACCTGTAGTAGCGGATGTCAACTAGCAGAAATAAGGGAGAGAAAAAAAGTATATGATCATGCCTATACTTCTAAAACCTCGTGGTCAGGGTATTCCTCCAAAAGGTTGCATACCTGGGGTCTAGTCCATGGCTGGACCAAAATTCAGGTTAAATCCTGCCATTTCACCATGGCAAGTAGCCATTTTTGCAATGAATAAATGGAACTATCCACCAACAAGTTTGTTCAGCCTTAATTTTTCCAGTTTTTATAAATAGTTCCAGTTCCTAATATATTGTGTCAGTATATTCCAGACATAAATAGGTGAGGACAGAATCTTACACTTATTTCACAAAAGGACAAACATTATCTCAAAGGATGTAAAATACAGAAGAAACTCTGTAATTGGAGACTTCTACTGCCTGTGCAAATTTATGTCACAGAGGGAAAGATCTAGACTCTTTCTACAATTTAGAGTTAAAATTTTAATACCTTGGGTTTTTACTTTGATGATTGTGTCTTGATTCATCATATTTTCTCTCTGTAAATAGCTTGTAAGCCAGAAATTTCTGCAAGGCTGTCAACTTTCTCAAATAAATCTTTTGCTTTTTTTTTTTTTAATCCTATTGATTTGTTTTCCGGAAGTATTTTCCTTTCTTTCTAATGTTTTATTTATCTACCAGTGTTCACATTTTTATCCCTAGAAACCTTTTCATTTGTTTTTTGTTTGTTTTTTTTTTCCTTGTGTGTTTTGTCTGCAGAAAAAAACAACTTGCATTTCAATAGCGATACTTTATACAGCTGAACATCCCAAAGTGCTTTACATTTAATTACACACTCATAGTAAAGTGACTATATGACAAATGTGGCCTTCGGGATCTCCAGAAAGGGGAAGGCTTGCAAGTCTTTCAAAATCAGACCATTGTGCACACATATGCGGCACTTTTCTTACAAATGAGTAGCACTGCAGACTCTGTATGTGATGCACAGGAGAGAGCTGTAAGGAAATGAAAACAAGAATGAAAAAAAAATACTTTTTTTTTTTTTCTGAATTGAGAAAAAGCATCAGGCAGCTTCTGGAATTTGCTGTCTTATCTGAATTCGTATGAAAAAATATAGATTACTTTTTTTTTTTTAAACACAGAGCACTACAGAAGACGACATGTAATAAAAGACATGCAAAGTTACCTTGCATTTGTTTTGTCTAGTTTATGTGCTGTTTTATTTGTAAATAAATATATAATAATGTGATATAATATATGTTATATTGTATATATATATTACATTAGGATAATAATATCACATAAAACAATATAAAATTGTACATTTACAAATAAATATGTCATAAGTGTTATTTTCTTTTGTGACAGTTTGCAGAATGGTTTGCTGCTCATTAAATGATGAACAAGGAAGCAATCCATAAAACGTTTGCTGCAGAACAAATTGAAAGGGTATTTGGAAATCAAATCATAGCTTTAATAATAAAATTGTCTCATTTTAGCCTCATATATCTTATTTAATGAACAAAATTAATGAGGAATGTATCTAAGATGCATCATTTTTATGACTGCTGCAGAAATTTTCAATGATTGTGAAGTCAGCAGGAGGTGTCCTTGGTCATACGATAACTTTAGCAGTTACTTAAGAATTTAAACAAATTATTTTAATTTCTCATCCTGAGACATTCAACTGTCTGGCAAGTGGCAGCCAATTCATTTTAGATGTCTACTATAGCAGCTTTCATTTGCTTTAGTCAGGTTTTCTTCATAGCTGTTTTTTTGAAATAACCGGACAAAAGAAAGATTTAATCTGAAGCTGTTTTGTAAATACGAATAATACTCATGTATTTGTTACAGACTGGTATTGTGGGATTATCTTTCTCATTTTACAGATTAGAAAGCCCTGGCAAAAGGATCTGTTTAATTTTCTTAACCAAATTAATGTAGAATGTCTATGACTATGCCTAGAATAAAATCCCAGTCCAGTGCTTTATCCATGACATTACCGTTTCTCAATACTCTTGCAATGCTTAACGTCAAAAATGTTGCATCAGGCTAAATGAAATAAAATCTACTTTCCCCATTCCATTATGTTTAAAGGTCACATATATACTAATAACTATTCAAAACACACACACGCCAAAATTTTGTAGTTACTACAGGCATCCTTAGCAGTGCTTTTTGGTTTGGTTTTCATTCTTACTTTTATACAAAGCTAAGGCAGCAGGCACACAAAATTGATCTGAATGAGACTGAAAGTCATTAGTTTGAAAGTAATACCAAAAGACTGCACTAGGACCTAGCATTTCTTCCTAAATATTTTGTTGAAGAAGGCTGAGAAACACAGGCTCCTTTCGCAGATGCTCCAGGCTAAAAACAAACCCAAAGCATCCAACTTACCACATCCCTTAGCTACAGTACAATCGCACCAGCATACAATAACGCAGTCACCATGCACAGCGAGGTGGTTGTGCCAGCAAGTCAGTCCTGCTCAACACTCCTCGGGGGCAGTTCTGCACGTGTGCTATGGACACTGCAACACACAAAGCCCAGAGGCTGGCTCCACACCACAGGTGGCATCACTACACACGATGCCACAGTGCCTGTCCCCTGCAAGCCCATGGCATCCTCCACACACAACAGTACATTTACCTGGTCCCTTGTACCAGCCGTATTATATTGGATGCTGACCACGCACAGCTCCTATATATTGTCAGACCCAAGTTAGCTCTATTTCTCAACATTTCTCACAAACATTTATCCAGCCTCTGAAAGCTGAGCAAACAAAACACAAGAGGTAAAGTGTTACAAAAACAGTAAAGGCTATTTTCAAGCCACAGCAAAATGCTTTTTTTAATTCACAGCTGATCTCAAGTCTGTTCTCCAATTTTAATATCATACTCTGTTGTTTTATTTATTTTGTAATACAACAGGCTTTTCTTCCCACAGTCAATCCTCAAGCCTGATATGTGATGCCATATGCAACAGTTTTGCAGATGGGCTTCACTTTGGTTGATATTTCCCACCCTTGCAGCAACCTGCCAAAGTTGTTTTAAGAAAGTGAAAAGGGAAGGGTTTACAAAAATAAAAGAGTAGGGGGCTAGTCTGTATCTTATCTAACTTTAAAAAGTTATATTTTCACCACAAAGTATTGTATGAAAAATCAAATGTCACTTTCATGGGATAATACAGTTCTAAATAAAGCTGACATTGTAACATCCAGGCAGATGTAAGCCAAGATGCTCACAGGTGATGGGTGCTTTGGAAGTCTCTGGCTCCATTCAGTGAATGACTGTTAATGCAAACACTGAAGTGATTATGGAGTCCATATTATTTGCCTTCAATTTTAAAGCTGAATTTAGGCTTATACTTGCATTCAGTGTGAATGGTAACCCAACACTGAAGAACATTATCAAGGCTATTTTGCATCCTGGGGCTCTTCTAAAACAAAACTAAGCTCCACTTTCATTCATGCCTTTTAACTACCAGCTTCCAGGGCACTGAGAGCCCAAAGCCAATGCCCTAAAATTCGTGAGCAAGGATTTTAGGGCAGCAGCTGGGAGCCACCTCCAAGTCGTAGAGGCCAATTGCAAACCTTTAACTCATGATCAGTAGTTAATCAGTGACTAACTGGAGATTTCCATGCACTTTGGTCTCACCATCCAAATGAAGACACATTCTCATTTTTTCCCTGCCATCCTTTCTTGTTGCACTTCTCTGTCTGTTTCTTTCATACAAGCAGATCCTCTCCTCTCCCCTACAGCCCACATACATGGATTCAACATTTCCAGCTTCTGACTAATTTGACCCCATCGTTTGCTCCTCAGATGACTGTAATTCCTTCCTTTCTTTTCAAACTCTGATTTCTGCTGCATTTCATGTCCAGTTTATAGCTCTTTTCTTCTTGCTATTTCATCTACTGTCCAGTAATGAGCCTTATCTGTCTATTTACACCCTTGTACAAAGATGCTTCAGAAGAAGTTATCCGATTTTCTTTACCCTTATGTGTTTTCTGATCAAGGCACAAAACCAAAATATTGCATCTAACTGAGCAATATTTCACTAAGCTTTTACTTTTATACTGGAAGTCAATGCAGCACAAAAATTGTTCTGCTAAATGAATGCAAGACAGACTTTTCCTGGCATATTCTAGTATAAGGAAGCTGCAACGAAGAGAAGAAAGATTATATATTCCAAATCATCTCAGCTACCCTCTTTATCATTATTATTGCCTCCATTTTCTACTGCATTTTAGAATATATTCTAAATGGAATATTAATATTAATTTCTTTCTTCTTCATGAGAGTTCAGATAATTTGGGATAATTAAGGGAGAGAGGATAGGAGAATCCATCGTGGGGTTATAAATCTCCAAGGAATGTGTTAGTTTTGCATTTTAGTTCTGCTGAAAAATGTAAATGCTTCAATTAGTGTAAAAATCAGAGTCTGCCTCTCTCATTAACAACAAGGCCTCTAACCTCTCACCTTGCCTGTACCAGAATCAGAGGATTCTGAAATGAGAAAGTTCGCCAATTTTCCTAAACACAGAAATTGCTCTTTAAAAAAAAAAAAGGCAATCAGAAAATCTTTTTTTTTTTCTTTAAATATGTAATTAGCTACCATAAAAGGCTTATCCAGAGAAGTTTGTGCCTGTTACACATGATGGGAAAGCTGGTGTGCTGGACAGTATTACAATAGGTTTGAAGTGAACATAATAGGGCTGGGTGTCAACAGTAGTGGAATGAATCTCCTTAATCTAAATATTCCAAGTTTCATAAAAATCTGTCAATAAGGGAGGTGAGGGAAGTTTCAGTGCTTCCCTACGCTATCCCACAGCTAACGCAGCCTGAAACCTCCTAAAGGCTGATTGAAATCGATTCATACACAGGTGGAATGCTACAGATCTCTCTTCTCAGCCTTTATAAAGGGAGATTTAGCAGGAGATTTTTTATTTATTGAGAGATTCGTATTATACCAAGTTCAATACTCCTCCAGCCCACAGTTACCCAGAAAGGCACGCTTAAACAAACGCCTGATGTATTTAGTGTGTATGGGACCAAATAAATCAGGGGAAAAGAATATAGCTCCTACCATACACATCCATTCTGCACACATTCATTTCTAACCTAGGGGCTTGGGGGGCAAGGAGAAAATCACTGCCTAGGCTGACAATTACTTTTCCTCAGTGAATAAAACCCACATGTGCAAAACAGTAATGCAAAATTACCTGCTCCCTTTGCATAAAGATGGTTCATCTGCAATGATTGAATTAATTGAAGGATTAGCCTTCTGTTACCATTTTTGACCTGAGGTTTTTCTGCTAATTTTCCTCTTACTGGAGGATCTTCTATGCAATATGGCATACATAATCTCATAGCATTTCATAAATGTAGTATATTTTCAAGGCCATCAGTCCTATTCACAACTTCTAATCTTTAATTTCTATCATGTATTATTCAGGCTAACATTTTATAAAGTTTGAATCAGATTTTAATATGTTAACTGTTTCAGACAGGGGTCCAGTTGTTCAAATGCATTCGGGACATTGGCCCATTTTGCACAGAGGAAAATTTGTTTGCATAAAGGAATTAATATAGGGAAAGACCATATTATCTCCTCATGCAACACCTTGAAACTAGTAATATTTCTTGATTATCCTTCAAATCCATTCTAAGCACTGTTAACAGATCTATCTTCCCAATCCATCATTTTCTGTTCTGCTTGCTTTTGATACCACCTGCAGACACTTCATTGCACCATGTCCAGCTGATACCAAGTCTGCTCCTCCAGTGATACTAGCCTCAGTCAATCCATCTCCACATTGCCCTCTTTCCTGGTCTGTGATAAATTCCAAAACAGTTTACTTCTTCAGAGTAACTTCTTAAACCTACCTCTACCATATTGCCTTCAAAACAATCTCATTAATACTGGTCCAAGTACCTGAGCTGCCTCTTTTTTTTTTTTTTTAACCCTAAATTACATTCATCTCAGGGTCTCAAAATATTTTGCATCATGGTACTAAAGACCATGTAGGTTCTGGCTCAAAATTCCACAGGAAAAGCAGTGACCATAATGTACTTAGATCCAACATCCCCTCTGAAGCAGCAAAGAATAAAAATTCACCACAGTAGTGCTGAACTTTGAACAGTGGAAGTATGCAAAAATGAGGAAACTTCATAATAAAGAAGCTAAAAGAAGTAGCTAAGAGAATGAAATCCTTATGGGCAGCACTACGAAAACACATCCTACTGAAAGGAGGGCTTTGGTGCATCCTGTCTGTTAGGAAAAGTTTGAAAAACGATAAAAAGAAGCAGGTGTGGTGGAGCAGTGAGCTAAAGATTTGGGAAGTAAAAGAGGTTATTAGAATTGAGAAGGCATCATTCAAAAAGCAGAAGCTGTATCCAAATGAAGAAAATAAAAAGGATCATAAACTCTGGCAGATTAAATGTAAAAATATAATTAGGCAGGCCAAAAAAGAGTTTGAGGAACAGTTGGCTGAAGCAATCAAAAGTAGTACTAAATTCCTGTTGCAGCACATCAGAGCAAAAAGCCTGCCAGACAGTCTGTAGGGCGCACTGACAGCCAGGCTGAGTACTCAGAGAGGGGAAGGCTGTCGCAGAAGAGCAGAATGAATATTTGCATCACGGTGTACTGTGGAAGAGACTGAGGAGATTTCTTCACTAGAAGCCTTTCTGGAAGTCATTGCTGCAGAGCGTCCATCTGAGATGTCAGTAACTGTGGAGAGGCTATTGTAAAGTTCCCCTAAGTGCTAACAAAACCTCTGGATTGGGTAGTATTTAGCCAGGCACTCTGAGAAAACCCAAGGAGGTCAGAGATGAACCACTAATGTGACCTCCCAGTTTAATTTTTGGGCACCATTAACACTAAATGCTAGCAAATGTAGTGCCAGGGAGGATTCAGAGAGCTACAGGCTTGCAAGCTGTTATCTCTAGTGCACAAATTTGTAAAAGCTACAACAAAGGACAGACTTTATCTAAGATGCCTGTCTAAATGCAGTCTGCTTGGAAAAGCCAAGGTTGATTCTGTAAAGGGAATTTCTTCCTTGTAAAATCCATTAAAGTTTTTTGAAGTTGACAAGCATGTGGGTTGGGTGAGCCAGTCAAACAAAGTACAGCTAGGTTTTCCAAGTGCTTTTGACAAAGTCTCTCATTAATGGTTTCTAAAGAAACGTAGCAGCCATGGGATAAGAGGGAAGAACCTGGCAGGGACACGTAACTGGCTGATAGACGTGAAATAGGTCTGTCCTTGCAACACAACAAATATCCTTCACCATTAAATTTTGCTCAGGTCTGTTCTGAAACCTGTGATGTTTAACATATTCCTGAATGACCTGGAAAGGTGGTTGACTAGGGCAGTATCAAAGTTTGCTGAGAATATGAAATTATTCAAGGTACTACTGTGAAGGACCACAGAAGACCTTACAAGTCTAAATGACTAGGAGATAAAGTGGCAGATGAAATTCAGTTTCAGGAAGTATAAAGTAATGTATGTGTCCAAGAACATTGTCAGCTTTACATATAACATGATGGACTCTGAGATGACAATTACTATTTAGGAGTGAGAGCTTGAGGTTACAGCAGACAGCTCCATGAAAACATCAGCTCAGAGCTCAGTGGCAGTCAAAAACAAACAAACAAAACCAACACATGCACAAAAATACAACTCAAAGGCAAACCAAAAATATAATGAGACCGTTGATCTGCAGATTGATTTTTTTTTTTTCAGTTTGGGTCCCCTTATCTCAAAAAAGGATACATTTGAGGTGGAAAAAGCTCAAAGATCAACTATGATAAACTATGGAATGGTTTATAGAGTTCTGAAATCTTATGAATACTGTGGAGCGAGTGGATAGACTGACTGTTTGCTGTCTATCCACTGCAAGAACTAGAGACTGTCAAGCTTATAGCAGCTAGATTTAAAGCAAACAAAAAGAGACAGCCCTCACACAAAGGTGGTTTGCCTGTGCAGCTCCTTGTCAAAGGAAGTTGTGCATACAAGAAAATGATGTAGGCTCAACAGGAAGTCAGACAAATTTTTGTAAGACACATCCACTTGTCTAAATACAGCTTCCAAGACACGTTGCTAAATAGAGCTCAAAAAGCTTAGGAAGTTCTTTGAGCTGAAAGTAGATAAAGGCCAGGAGAGCATTAAGGGGAAATATTAGTCTTGCTCTGTTCTCACAGGGCTCGTGCTCACAGATACTGCACGAGAGAGGATCCCAGGGGTCCTTGGTCTAACTCAATTTAGCCATTTTTGCTGATGGGCAATCCTCTTCTCTATCCACGTTCAATATCTAAACTGTCTGCTTTCAGGAGCAAGAACTTCATGTTGTCCTGCATCCGCTGATGCTGGTCCAGATTCACACCATGGATGTCACATCAAGGTTTACACTGACGCAGAATTCAGTCCTGGGAGCCAGTTCTGACTGTATGCACCCTCACTGCAAATTGGGCAATACCTGTGACTGTCAGGCAGTTTTCACTACATTTACATAGAAGCAAACGAGATCAAGACTAGGTGACAATTCCAGGCAGAAACTGAGGTACATAAGCAGAGGCTGATTTTATCTGTAAAACAATACACATCAGGTCTATTAGAGAAAAATTGATTTTTCTTTTGTAGTTCTTCTGGCGTGATGATGCAAAGTAGCACAATTAGACCTCATATATCTGAAAAAGCACAAAGACGATTTCTCAGCAATAGTGCTTTCCCAATGAGAAAGAAACACTTCAATGCCTACTGGTTCATATACATGCATTCATCAACACACAAAAATTGTATGTATATGGATTCCTCTTTTCATTCTCTAACAATTCAGGTATACAAGCAAGATCAAAAGCTGCAGTCTGACTGAAAGGACCACACCATTTGTTTCTGGTGAATTTCCCATACAATAGTAGTGAAGACAAATTATTTTTCATTGTTTGAATAGAAAACAGTTTCACACCTTCTTCAAATTTCCTTGGTGCCTGAGCTCCATATGAGCACAGGATTTGATTAAAATATTTCAGCTCACCACAGCCACTCCACTAAACAGAGTTGCACCATAAGAGCTTCCAGTTTACAAAGAAAAAGAAAATAGCAGGTGTTAACACTGAAGAAGAAAATTGGGACAGAAAATTAAGGTTATTAGGGAAGCTGAGAATTATAAAAGGGCCAACAGGGAGTGATTTAAGAAATCACAGTTTAGCAGCAGAGCAAATAAACAAAGAAGCTTGTGATTGAAGTCATCAAACTAGAAAATATTTTAGCAAGGTAAGAAAATGAAAGGCTCTGAGTGGAGCCTGGATACATAACCTCATGTTCTTTCCCTTTTTGCTTATGATACACAGTCAAGAGCAGCACCTCACAAGGCAGAGCCATGGACATACACATAGAAAGACAGCAATTACTCCAGATTTTTCAGTTCTCAGAACTGGATCGAGGCTTTGACACAAAATACATCTCTCTGGCAACACGTTGCTGTGCAAGCTCTGAAGTGATATTGCAGGCTACTCATGGGCTTTTCCTTTACCTGAGGATGCAGTGACTGACAAAGTAACGTGAACCAGATCCTGCACCTAGCCCCAGTCCAGCATGAAGTTTGCCATGCCCACCTGCAGAACTGGGAAAGGAAATACCTTTGCTTACACCTTACAGACAGCTTACACTGCTGTCTGACACATTTGTAGACATGGAACGTAATGACCCCCAAAAGACTGCTTTCCTCACTGCATATTTACTGCTGCAGAAGTAAGCGGTGCACAGACACCAGGAGAGGGCAGGGACACTCTCAGGATCCACTTCTTGGAAGGGAAGCTCTCCCACAGACGTGGTGTGCAAAGAACCGTATCAGGTGTTCTTGGCCCACGGAGGCTGTGGCCACAGTAGAAGTGCCTGTCATTAAAAAATGTTTAAAACAGAATGAAAACTACAGTAGTTTATATGAATGCAGTACATAAGATGAACTCAGATTCTGAGTGGCATAGATTACTGTCGTAGGGAGTGGACAGCAGGAAGAGTCAACATCAATATTTCACAAAAAAAGCCAACCTTATATTACAACCTCTAGGATATAAGTCAGCCCTGCTGAAGCAGAAAATGACAAAGATTTTAAGGTCAGCAAGAACCATTACAATAATCATGTAGCCAGATCTCCTGCATAACACAGGCCATTGGATTTTATCCAGCAGTTCCTTCAGTGGTAACAACTTCTTCCCTGCTGCAGGGAGGCTCCTTACAACCCCATTTCAAATGAACACTCAAAAGGACTGAGGGGAATGGAGAGATGATAGGCAGAAAATTGTTTGTTTGCTGGTTCAAAAGGAGCAGCCAGGAATGCTGTTAATTGTTAGCGCAGGACTGCATCGCAGTGGGTATCAGGCAGTCAGGCGGAGCAGTAGAGCCAGGGCAGCAGCCACACCAGGCTGCAGCAGGACCACAGCTTTCATTCTTCACTGACATTCACGTTGCCTTGCTCTCACCCACTGAGTATTATCATCACAGAGGCTGGAGTCTGAATTTAATACTTTCTTAGCCACAGATCATTAGTAACCAATTCCACTTTCCACTAAGTCCCAATTGTTTTTATGCAATGCAGGACTCCTTTCTTTCTCTCCCCTCCTCTCTTCTTTCTTCCTCCCCTTTCCAATTTTCTTGTGGTAAAACAGTCCTGCCTGAAAGCAATAAGCTCCTTTCAGAATGTAAAACTTTAATAGCAGGCATTTGGAAAAAAGCTCTAAAGGCACCATTATTCCTCACTTTGGCTTCACTGGTGGCTCACTGTCCACATGCATAATGCGGAGCTTATTTCCTACAAAAGTAGCAGTCCTCAGATAGACACAACTTCAAGCTTACCAGTCGATTTTATTTATTCCCGGAGGAAGCTAGCAAACTGACAACTCTCAGGACATTTAAGAGGCCACCATTAAGTCAGTGAGCACTCAGCTAGGTATGGGAGGAATATAAATGAAGCAAGGACTTAAGTAATTGTACCCACTAGGAACAGCTATTCACGCCTTTTTTGGATATTCCTACTCCACTCTAATATCCTCCTTGCTTTCCCTACCAAAGCTTTTCTGGTTTACATGACCACTTTCCCACCTCTGCATCTCAGTGTTCCCATGAGGCCAAGAAACAAGATTGCAGCTGGGTCACTGCTTTTCTCCTTTTTACAGGGCTATTTTATACAATATATAAAAAGTCAGGGATCCACTCCCATTGCTATTATTTGCTTTCTGTGCAAGCTCCAGCAGACCATCAGCTATGGGTTGGCAGCTGGGAAAAACTGGTCTGCACCCCTGGCAGTAAGCTGCTGGCTGGGTTAGACAGCATTCCTCTCAGCCAACTGCTGGAGAATGGAAGGATGTCACCCCCGAGGTGAAAGCTGATCCTGCCCTGGGCCTGCCCCCACCAGCAGGCCATCAGCTGTTGCCTGCAGGACACACACACGGGAACATCCCCAGACAGAAACAAAGACTGGACTTGGGTCTCCCAACTGGCAGCAGTGGATCAGGTTACCCAGACGGGCAGCCCCACTTCCGTGATGTCCTGGAAAGAGTAAAAGGCAACCGCAGGGATCACCTGTCACTGGAGGGACAGGGCCCAATAAGCGACTGGAGATGGTGAGCCCTCAGGCTGTCCTTCCTGAGTGGAGGCAGGGCTCCACCATGGCCTTGCTGCTCAGACCAGCGGGCACTTCAGGAGCAATCTCCTTCCTGAAGAAAGCCCCTGGGGTTGCCTGGGCAGGATAAGGAGACACTGCCTTCTCAGTACCAGCGAGTGCCACCCAGCCCCCTGCCCTGCCCTGCCAGACCATCCCTGAGGCCACCGTTCAGTGCATTTGCCATAAATTGCAGTCTTTGGGCTCACAAACAGCTTTCAACAGCTGCCCCAGCATGGGGGCCTGGCCTGGCCTGGCGGAGGTGCTTGGTGGCAGGGCTGCCCCACTGGCTGTCAGCAAGATGGAGCCAGGGGAAGACATGAGCCCAGAGGTCTGACGGGCAGGGAGCACATATCCTGCCCACGTGGAGCACAAATTCTGCCCACCTGCCTGGGCACAAAGCCCCCTGCCACCCATCATGGCCCACATCAATCCCAGCCTCCCGACAAGTATCTTTGTATCTCTACATCCGACCAAGGAGGTCTCACTGAGATATTTTCTTCAGTGGTTTGCTGAGTGTTTCTCCTGAAAGAGTCACAATTTAATTGCTGTTATTATCTTCATAAAACTGTCCAGAGTGTTTTTCCAGTAGTTATTTAAAGCTTATCTAAAAGATACTGATAGCAGTGCGACGCCTGCTCAAAACTGCAGTCCTGGTATGCCTGTAGCAGAGTGTGGTAGAAATAATAGGTCTCTTAAATCAATCATCATCTTTCTCTAATTTATCATATTGTTGAATTTTCAGACCCATGCATGGCATACGCAGCACATCATTACAAAAGAAATGCAGTCAGAAGATATATACACAGACAACAGCAAAACAAGTTACCGCCAGCCTTCTGTGGAGAAAAAGATACCTTGGCAAACAATAAAAATCCCACGTTTTTTTAAAAAAATACCCACTGATGAGAAACCTTGGTGTAAAGAGCAATCTCTCCAAAACATATCCGTAAAAAGCCATACACACTGATGATGAAAAATAGTTTAAAAATCTCTCACTCAGTAACAGCTTCAAAAATAACAGCATGGATAAAGTGAATGTTTGGTGGAAAGAAACAACTGTGTAGGATATCATTAGGTGTATAGTCTATATATATATTTACCATCTTAATTCAGTGTATAGAGAAAAGCTGGAAGTACAGAAGAAGTGATGAAATGGCTGTTTAAAAAAGATGGGAGATTTTTTTTCATGCAAATCCCTTGTTTCATCATATCGCCTGTGACTCATGCATGAAGGCTTAAAAATCCATAGAATCATAGAATATCCCGAGTTGGAAGGGACCCATAAGGATCATCAAGTCCAACTCCTGGCACTACACAGGTCTGCCCAAAAGTTTAGACCATGTGACTAAGTGCACAGTCCAATTGCTTCTTAAATTCAGACAGGCTTGGTGCAGTGACTGCTTCACTGGGGAGCCTGTTCCAGCGTGCGACAACCCTCTCGGTGAAGAGCCTCTTCCTGATGTCTAGCCTAAACCTCCCTTGCCTCAGATTAACACCATTCCCGCAGGTCCTATCACTGGTGATAACAGAGAATAGGTCACCTGCCTCTCCACTCCCCCTCGTGAGGAAGTTGTAGACTGTGATGAGGTCTCCCCTCAGCCTCCTCTTCTCCAGGCTGAACAGGCCAAGTGACCTCAGCCGCTCCTCATACGTCTTCCCCTCTAGGCCCTTCACCATCTTCGTCGCCCTCCTCTGGACACTCTCCAACAGTTTAATGTCCTTTTTGTGCTGTGGTGCCCAGAACTGCACACAGTACTCAAGGTGAGGCCGCACCAGCGCAGAGTACAGCGGGAGCAGCCAGCAGTTAAAGGCTGTGGCCGGGTGCTGCGGGACAGGATCCGGACATGGCGCAGGCGGCGGCTGAGGCTGAGCAGGACGAGCGCAGGAGACAACTCCAGGAGTACCTGGCAGCCACAGGAAAGGTGAAACACCCGAGCACCAAGCCCTATTTAAATGACCGGATTAATCACCTAGATCCACTCCTAAAACCAGTTTCTAAACCAGAATATGCTGACAGGAACAAGATGGATGCTCTCCTGGACATGGCAAAGGACGCTCAGAGGGACGGCAAGCTTGCCTCCAAACCCATGCGGCTGGGTGGTCACTCTGCCCCGCAGAAATCTTCAAGTGCATCCTGGGGAGTAGCCGTGGTACATCCAGAGCAGCCGGGGAAGAGCACAAAGCTGCCCCCGGGGCTCGTTCCGGGTGTGAACCCTTCTACACAGCCCAGAGGGAGGCTCCCAGCTTCTGCCTCTGGTTCCCTACACCCAGGAGGGACCGAAGAGACTGCACGTGGCAGCCCCGTTCCCAGGGCACCTTCGTCACTGAGCGAGGGCCTGCAGGAACATCTGGACTGCAACAAAGAGAACTTCTCAGCACAAGCACCTACAAACCTTGTGCAGAGCAGAGCTTTTCAGTCTGATGGGAGCAGTCTCGGGAACAAGAGAGCCTTGGCTCATAGGCAAACCTCAGGCACTGTGTCAAGCACTATCCAGGGCCCAAAGGACAGAATTAATAGCTGCCAGGCTAAGGAAGTGCTGATTCAGGACAAATTCAGGAAGTCCCTTCCAAGCTCAAAGAGTGCATCTCAAAAATCAAGTGGCAAAACCCAACCGTTGCAACCCCCTCAGTTGCTTGCTGTTTCTACTAATTTGCTACACAAAAAAACCAGCAGTAAAACATGAAAAAATGAGTACAGCAGGGCAACCCATAGGAAAGCCACTTGGCACGCTTCTGGAGGGAAGTCTTCAGCACCACAGTAGAGCTTCCCCAAGCGAAAAGATCTCCCCCAAAGCTTCCAGCAGGCCACAGAGGACCGCAAACCTGGGGTCCACAAGGAGCTCCAGCGTGAAGCTGGGCACTGCGGTGCTGGGGCGAAGGCCCGCAGTTAAAGGGGGGGCAGAGAGGAAGGACGTGAAGGCAGCGCTGCCCAGACACACGGCAACGTCCTGAGCCAGAGCCGCCATGGGCCAGTCTCACAGCCCCAAAGCTCAAGGGGCTGAGAGCAGGAGAGAGAGGCTGAACCCAGAGCCGCCGCAGACATGCGGGGTGCACACAGGACACATCCCCAAGACCCAGATGGCTGAGGATTGAGGGAGACAACTGGAGCAGTGGTTGGCATCCAAAGGCAAGTCCTACAAACGGCCACCTATGATGCTGTCCAAAAAAAAGCCAGTGAGAGAGAAGCTGCCCGTCTGAAGCGCTGTCGAGGAGGAAAAGAAAGCAGAGAAGCCTGAGCAGCTCCACCTGGACAAAATCAACAACCTGCTGAGTGCCTGAAGCTCATCGAGGAGGGTGTCCAGTCGGAGGAGCTCTCTGCAATTCTGTCCAGTGAGCCCCGAGCAGAGAAATGCACCAAGTTCTGGATCTGCAAAGTGAAACTGCTCGCCTGGAGCAGCCCCTTTGACACGATGGAGCCGTACGAAGCCACAGTCTGCGCCAGTGCTGCCCCACTCCAGGAACTCGGAGAAGTTGTCTGTGATATTCTGAAGACTGCAGACCAACCACCAGGAGGGGAGAAGACTGAGCAGCCCGTGCCCTGGGAGCCCATGGGAGAAGATGAAACATCTCAGAAACAGAGATGAGTGAATAATTCACTACAGAATGGTCGTTTTCTCTTTCAAACGACTTCACTTTTCCATTTAAAGATATTATCTGCAAACAGGTCATTATCACTTTGAATTTATTCTTGTGTTCCTAGGGATTGTTTGTAAACAAATTTTAAATAATTAATTTACAAATAGTTCATTCAAAATGTTCAGTGACTTTAAGTTGTCAATCACTTGGCATTAAAAATCATATATATTATATTTCTATTTTGTAATTCATTGTCCTGTTTGCAAAGTCTAGGTCAAGTGCCTGGGGGGGGGGGGGGGGCGGGGGATATCCAGCAGAGTTTTGAATTTCTCAGAATCACTTTGGATAAAAATAAAAGATAAGAAAAGTTGAGGAATCAAATGGCACTTCATGTCTTCTCCTGTCTTCCTTCCACATGATTATTACAGCCCCTTGTCATTTAGCTAGTTACCAGATTCCTAAGTAGCTGCATTCCTTCATAACTCGTAGAGGAATAAGAGGAAGGTCAGATTTATGGACTAGTAAGATTTCTTTCTCTTTTCCCCTCACATTCTTCCCAGGCCATTTGTGTTGATGAGCACCTACTTGCCAAGGATGCAACTTAACTTTGGTCTGACTTATTTAATTAGCCAAGTTCCCACGCTGGAGCACCAGCAGAATGTTGGGAGATGTCCTTCTGAATCTGCAACACCGTGCAGCACCACAGACCATGTAACATTCATTTGTGAACAGCACGAACCGACCTCAGTGGTCTCCCTGCTCCACCATCTACTAGCAGTTCTCTTTAATAATCAGTTTTGTGATTGAGTTCTCTTTAACTCTGAAATCTGCTTGAGAAAAGAAGCAGTTGAACCTAAGAAACTAGGCTACACAGAGCTTCTCCAAAAAAGGATGACTCTCTGGGCTGCAAGACTGCTATGGCTCCTTTTCCCCTTTTCTTCCTTTTTCTAAGCCAAGGAAAATCAGCTTTTCTCTTATTGCTACTACCAAGAAGGTGATGGTGTGTGGAGTGGCAATCACAGTTGACAGCAGTATTAGGGGTCACCATTTCATCCCTGCAGTAGCATCTGAAGCTGAAATCCACACTTTCCGAAGCTCTTCCTCTTGTTGCCTGAGCCAAACCTATCCAGCTTAGCTCTAGCTTTTTTCATTAACCCTTAGCTTTTGCTGACTTGTCTCCATACCCCCCATTTAGCAATTCAATGTTTCCTATGCATCATTGAACTCTGCGAAAGAACTGGTGAAGGGTGACTCAAATTCCTGAGGTGAAGTAAGTTAGATATGGTTACTCTAGTGAGAGACATCACTGTAATATCTGGTACAGAGAAACAAAGAAATATCACAAACATTTTTTTCCTCTGTAGCCGGGAAAATGCCTGGACAACAAAACAATGAGGAACCTAGGAAAGCCTCAACTTTGTGCCAGTTAAAAGTTCTTTTCCCCCTTGCTGCCTTACCCCAGAATCACTCTTCATTCAGGGTCCCCACACTTTGTCCTTGCAAAGGAGTATATGGTGGAAGTGAACTGGGAAGCAAAAGAGATTAGATTAATTGTTAAGAGCCCATGCACCACACTCCTTTGCAAAGGAAGGCAAATGTGTGCCACAGTAACATCAGAAAAAGGGTGGAAACACCACTGATCCCAGGCAGACCCATGGCATCCCACCTTCTTGAAGAGAGACTGGGGATTTAACACCACCATTAGATCAAGAAAAGAGTTCTGCCTACTAAGAATTACATTCATTTCCTAGTGCACTGAAACAATTAGGTAATTTCCTTCTCTTTCGCTACAAATTGAATCTCTCAATAGCTCAATTTTAGCAATTTCCATTGTTTTCTCAGACATGTCTAAAGTCGTTTTGCTGAGCCACCATGCTCTCTAAATACCAAAGCATCTCCAGCACCTGAACATTCAACTCTACTGTTCCTTCTTGAGCACCAGGACGTGTTTCAAGTTGACATTTTGTATTGCACAACTCCTGGCTCAGCAATTTGAAGATGTCTCCTCCCATTACATCAGAGGGTGACCCGTTGTGGTAAAGGCTATTACTTCCTTTGAGACTATCGGGTCCGTGGTGCCTCATCAAGTTATAAAGATCCCAAGGAGAGAAAAAGTATCTGCTGCACGCTCCGGGCTCTGAACTTTGCATTTTCAGTACAACACATCTGGGGAGGCTTCATCTACATATGCAGCTCTAATGCCACATCTCCTTGGCGAACACTGCATGCATTGAATTCTACTAACATAGGATGACAGACAAGCAACAATAGGAGCTACGTTGCCTCGGTGCTTGTCTTATCCTAAGATAAAATACCGTGTGATGGACTAGCCACAGCTGCACTCTTACAAAGAGTGGTTTGTGACTTCTAAGCAAAGCAGCTGAGAAGTTTAAAAAAAAAAAACAACACACTCGGCTTCCCCTCCCGACTCATTTCCACATACACGTTAGATCTGATGCCAAACTCTGATGACTAAAGTAGGCATATAACTGAGAGCGATCTGATTTTCAGGAGGTACAGAGCACTTGCGTTGCCCATGGATTCTGCTTTTTCAGAACTGTGTTTCTTGGCAAACACAAGCTCAGTTCCTCTGAAAATTGGGCACATTTGAGTAGGTGCCTTAACATTATGGTTTTTAATGGCTCAATCCTTCAATTTGCTCTTCTGGAAATAGTTTAAGTATAGACAACTAAGCACTGGGGGAAAAAATCAATTAAAAAATCAAACATTATATGTCCAGTTTCTGTAGCATTAATCATGTTAAGTACTACTGGGGGGCTGGGTATTGCATGAAGCAGTATGGACTGGGGTAGTGGAAGGCTGTGCACTGACAGAAACACCGTCCTGTCAATGTCACACAGAGAATGTGCTACAACAGGCAGTAGTAGCAGGGAACACAAGGGATGACCGATCCCATTCAACTTCAATTATCCAGAAGCCCAGAAACGCTAATGAACAAACCCCCAATGGGTTCTGGATCAGCCTAAGGCAGAAGGAGGGTGACACTGAACCCAAAGGGTGAATTGCAGTCATCTCCTGCCTTTTTTTCCTCATCTTGATCTGCATCTTGTTTGTGGCTAAGGTGGTTGGAACAGACGAATACTTTCCTTCAAGGGACTTGGAGAGAGGTCTTAACTGTTTAAAGAAAGCCTAAAAAATTGTAATTCTAAAGTGAGTTTCCAAGGCTGATCGCCGAAGGTTACGCAGGGCTAGGCGCAAAGTTGTATAATCCTGTTTTTCAAATGTCAGCAGAAAAAAAATGTAAAATTCTCCTTTTGGCTGTCTCCAACCCTTGAGTAATCTGATGCAGCACAAATCAATAGATTCTTGAGACAGTGTTCCATAGAAAATGTAAATCGTGACGTTATCTGATACTTGGGTTGTACAAACTCAAGCAAATTGCAGAAACTATAATCCCAGGCCGTGAATCACTGCTGTGGATCTAATCAGTATCACTCTCTTCTGTCCATCAGCTCTGCCATTTGTGAAGCAGTGAAAGTATGGATTACAAGACTTGTACTTTTCTCCACTAACATGCCCTGATGGTAAGAAACCGTAGTGTGACCAAACAGCTAATCAGAAACAAATCCTGTTAGCTAGTTTCTGCCTCATGTGTGCAAATATCCTTACCTCTCCTCCAGTGAGAGCAGGTTCAGGAGTTCACAGTCAGCACACATCCACCTCTATTTTTTAAAATGAAAACTGTCACAAAGGAGCAGACTGCTTAGGAACTGTGATTAGAAGGAAGCTCACTAATGCAACAAATGTTTGAACAGACAACACAAATCAACAGATGCCAAATTATTTGAAGCCTGATACAGAACAAAAGGCCTGCCTCCTCAAATGAGGGCCAGGGCTGCAGAGCCCAGACAGAAACACATACCAGCTTACCAGCCATGCAGAATGAAATCCCCCAAAGACTGGTTTCATCATAAGCAGCAGCTGACCGATAGCGATTGACTGGACGGCTGACGGGACAGCTCATTCCTCGGGTTCCTCCATTCTTCTGCCTCCCAGAGACAGCAGCAGCAGTCTCAGCCGACACAAACCATGACTTTTGTCATGAGGGCCCATGGCATGTGCTTGTGTGATACGAACTCACATTCATGGTGAATCAGGCTTGTTTTTTTTTTTTTTTAGCATAGTCCACCACGAGGCAGGAAGAAATTTTTGTATCAAGCGGAGAGAAATAGTGAAGTCAAAAGCCCTGCACCCCAAGATGTGCTCTGAGCAAGTCTTCAGTTCTTTAAGGAATGTGGATGGGTGTGTCCCCTTTTCAGGAGCACTCAGAGAAGTCCCAGAAAAGTGGGCGAGAGGATAAACCGATTTACAAAAAGGTGCATAGAAAAGAGGGGTATTTCTGAGAAAGACACACGAGGAAGGGAGGGACCATCATCTGGAAAGCTCAATTCTGTATAACACTTCTAATAAAACGAAGAGTCACCCTGACTTGAGGCACTGACTACAGCTCCATGCTTACGTACAACCCATCCGCTCCTTTTCTCAGAAGACCCACACATTTTAAATAGGTCTGTAATTATATTTCTTGGTAGCAGCAGACAGTTTTAAAAAGAATATCAGACAAGCCAAAAGAACAAACTCTTCCTGGACCATTTCCCATCCCTGTTATTTTCATTAAAAAACAAGGAGACTATTGGTGCACCGAGACTACGGCTGTTTGCACTATGTGCCTGACTCAGGAAACAAGCAGTTTGTTATTATGGTTATTTCTGGCAATTCAGGCCATTACTGCTCAGAAACATAAAGCAATTCCTATTTCACCTCAAGTACTAGTCTACAGATTCAAAATGTGTGTGCTAAGTCTTAATCTACAGGGTGTCCCACCTGACTGACTGCAAAATAAATCCGAACAGAGCACAGCAAAAAAATTACAATTAGTTGCCTGCATCACTTCAGGCCATATTCATCAAGCAATAGCTTGTGAGTGCTGCATACTGAAAACACACAGAAGCTGGATATTGTGTATTCTATGCCACTGCCCCTCACACCGAGTTCCTTAAAAAAAAAAAGGCCAGATCCTCAGCTGTCAATTAGCAGTCTCAATCAAGCTGATGCTGAATTAAACAGGCTAAAGACGTGCACCCTGACTCAAGCAGAACAGTGTCTCCTCCACAGTTACGGCTGAGAAGCTCATCTTTGTTTAAACATCCAGTTTTATAAATGTTTTTAGATCCACGTGCTCATAAAAACTTTCAAAAAGTTGCGTGGGCCAGTGTAGGGTATGTACACTGGTCTTGGAGACGTTTACATAAGTGGCTCCTAAGATGAGTGTATAATAAATGGTGTAGGGGTAGCAGGGGCCATAAGTTGTAGCCTTGGTTCTCCTCTCTCCCTCTGTATGTAATCACTTAATACACCCACAAGTTGATGCGTGCCATCCATGACTTTTTGGGGAAATAAAATAGGAAGCAGTATCCTTAAAATCAGCATTTTTATAATATGGAAATAATCCCATCCTACTGCCTCAGCACTGCTCCTTTGTGCAGCTCTCCATTTATCATTCATGCACCCAGCTTTCCCTGTTTGACTCCTTACAACCTTCTTTGCTTTCAGGCCAAAGTAGCAGCTTTAAGACAACAAAGGAAGCTGTGAAGAAAAATGTAAGGTGGGACTATGTTTCCATATTTCAACCTAGAACTCCACGATTTTTTGGAAACATAACAGGGAAGTTACTAACCCTATCTTTTACCACAGGATGCACGATTTCAGGTTGAAATATGGAAAACTCCACATTAAATGAGAAGTTTGCTAACCCTAGGAGTTCACCCACAAAGTGGATTGCTCTGTGCAGTCAAAGAGGTTTTCTAGACTACTCATTTTCACATAAGCTGGTAGCTCAGGGGGATGTTCAGATAGTGCTCAGTACCTTTGAACCTAACCTACAACCAGACAATGTCAGTTCAAACCTGATCGTTAGCAGAAAAGAGAATAAATAAATAAATAATAATAAAAATAATAAAACAGAGGAGACAGGCATGTTGTCATGGTTTGCCTCTGTCAAAGGACTTTGTAGTTTGAGAGAAATCAAACCAGCAAAGCAGAAAGCTCAGATGGCACTGCAGTTAAATAAACAGCATGTGTGCAGAGGAGGGGAGAAAAGCTCAGAGCTGGGGAGGGACAGAGGAGGGCTGGGGAAGGGCAGTGGGGAAGGGAGGGTGATAGGAGAACTTGTACAGGCCTTGGAGGAGCACAGCCATGCTCACAGATGTTCCAAGTCAAGGGAATGAGCGTGTCCCTCTCCTGCCTGCCCCCTTCCCATCCGCAACAGGACCTGGGAGATCCTTGCCCTGAGTGCCATCTATGGTGTGCAATGACTTTCTTAATTCCTCGTGAGAGGCAGTACTAGGGAACCCTTCGCAGCTTTCTGGGAACTTCTGCAAATCAGAGTGTGAGACTGAAAACAGACCTGGTTGGTGCTTATCATTGTCCTGAGTACTTGCAGCAGGCTGGGAAGGGAGGTACCATTAGCTGAGATGAATGCAGGAGTCCACACTCCTTAATTCTCCTGTTCCTATGTCTTTACAGAGGGCATTTTCATTCAGCAGAGTACATCTCATGGAGATAAACAGGCTACTTCACACTTCTTCAAAAAAAACTCATTCTGCTTAAAGGCCAACAGTCCAAAATCTATGCACACAATTGCATTTCCTTGAAACCAATAGAGCAACATAAATTTGCCATCCAAATACATAAACTTGCCATCACCTGAGTGATTTACAAAATGTATCCTAAAAAAAATAAATTAAATAGTCTCCCTGGACATTGAAAGATTGTTGCTGGGGGCATTTCTTTGGAATCAAACTATGGCTCCAGCCAAAACACAAAGGAGCTCAGTCCCACTGCAACCATCACAGCTGCTGTGTGGTGCCTGTCACCTCCTGCGCAGGCAACGCGGAGCAGGCAGCTTGGCAAAGACTTGAACCCCACAAAGAAAAATGAATCTCATACTAGGATGTAGCAGCCCTAGCAGGGTGCCCACCCAGGCTGCTCTGTCTGCCTCCCCATGTCAGTTGGAGGCTGGGGCCTTGTTCACCTAAGCAGACTTGGCCGATTATCAGCCTCAGAATTCGGGGGAGCTAGCATATAGGAGTCATTCTTCACTCAAACTTCTGCACATGACGGTGCCTGAGAAGGACCAGTCCTGCTCCCTGCTGTGCTCAGAGTTGGTCTGAGAGCCAACAGGAGAAACAAAGCTGAAAACCACTGGAAATCAGGCAGCACACATTACAGACACCCCCTCCCTTGGTGGGGCAGGGAGCAGACAGGAGTGGGTAGCTGAGCTGGCAAGCTTAGCTGAAACTGGGACAGGGGACTTCACAGAGGCAAGCAATGCAAGGTCTACTCACACATACAGTTAAATAACTGCGGAAACGTGCAGAACTCTAGCAACTGCCTGCCTTCAACGCACATATATCAGTAGGTGCCAGATGTCAAAGAGTTATTGGCTTCTAAAATACAGAGTAAGAAGACAGGAAAGGAGGTGCGCTAGAAGTCATAGCCAATTGTTGTACATGACAGGAGGTTGGAGAAGGAGGAAGATTCACTTGCCCTTGCTCACATTTAATATGTTTTGTTGTTTTGATTTGAGGGGGGAGGGGGAGGTGTTTTTTTTTGTTTGTTTGTTTTTTGTTATATGGCTGTTGCATTAAGATTTATAGAGCCAGACCTGCTTCATGATTCCCCTCTCTCCACACCAGAGAGGAAAAGACCACAGGACTTATCTCACTGTAACCAAGTGCCCAACAGTGAAGAGGAAGCACACAGCCTTTCCACCCCAGCCATAGCCATAGTTCAGCTGCTCCTGTTGCTAAAGTAGCTCAAAAGAACTCACTTCCAATTAAAATATTTCTCTTTCATTAGAAGACAAAGAAACTAGATGAAGACTGCTCACACGCTGTATAGTTGTTTATAGCTAAGATGACCTTCCTATCGTGTTTAACTTGGGTCAATTTGAAATAGCAATCTAAAAGTGAAACTTTCCATAACCTATTGCCAGTTACTTGAATCAGTGATTTCCAAAATGTGGGCCACAGACAGCTGGTTGGTCACATGTGGCTGGCACTCCTCCCTTCTCATTGCTACTTCAGCCTGAACACCGCTAAAAATATACCAAATGATTTCTTAATATTGCTTTCTCATGTGATCACTAGCTAGTGTTGAAATGAGGATGTAAGAAAACTGAAGAAGTGAGAGGTGGCAGAGTGGTGCTCCACACAATGGGAGATGGTAAAAGGAGGCATGAATCACACTGGGGAAATGCAAGGGGCAAAGCCAAACTCCTACTTCAGAAAGGAAACAGATCTGCAAAACAATGAAATATACTGTAAAAATATATCATTTCAGTTAAGACTGTTGAGAAGTATTTTTGTTTGTTTGTTTTTTTCTTCTGCCTGTATCTGTAGCCTCTTCTTATCCTGGGACTACATCAACTGTTTATAGCAGGGGTTCTCTTTTGCTTCAAGGTTTCTCTTCTGTTCACCTCACATAGTAAGGCCTGGGCCCCAGGGTGTGTTTTCAGACAGACAGAAGTAGAGAAGCAACTTCAGGGTATGCAGCTCCACACAGGCCAATTAAGAAATGCATGCGATCTGATTAACACACTATTTTCCCTTTTGGGCACCTGAGGTTGTGCTCGGCAGCTGCAAAGCAATGCCGCATTTTGCTCATACGCAAAACCATCCGACTGCCTTCCAATGCCCCAGAAATTGTTGCATGCCCCAAACATCTGACTCCTCCTGCTCACAGGCTATGCCGAGTATGCTGTGGGTGTGATGCAACGGGGTGCAGCTGTCTTGAGAAGCATTTGGATTAAGACTGATCTCTAGATCCTTCATATCATCAAAAAATGAGAAAACAGTCCTGAATAGTTTTCCTGACAGCAGAATTCACGGAGAGAGAGATTCAAAGGGGTGAGGTGGGAGGAGGGCGTGTATCTGTTAAGATAAATCTTAAAAAATAGGACATGAACCAACCAGAGCTCAGTTTATATCCCCCACGTGTCACTTACATTTGTTCCCCTTGACAAAATTTGGTGGTGCTGCTTTGAAGCCCCGGAGAGCCCATAGCCTTACTGGGGCAGTTTATTTGGAGCTGAAGGCTGAAATATGTGCTGTAATACCCGGCAGATCCCTGACTGCAGATTCCAGACAGGCCAGGATCCTTGGGAAGCCTGGGCAGTGATATCACCGACCTCCACGCCGTGAGGGATCTGAGAGCCGGTTCCAAGAAGATCTCAGGCTGCAGGCAGGACAAATAAAACCCTCACATGCTTTTCAGCCAGGCAGCTGCATGTAGTTCAGCAGGAAGCTCTTTGTACTACGTGACCAGGTCACAGGCATAAACAAAAGGGCACTGAGAGACTGCGTCGGCAGCCTGGTTCTCATGTCCATCTGTGTCATATTCATGTCATTAAAAATCAAATGCTCACAAGAGGAACTTCACATCAAATGTGCATGCTGCAACATTTGCTATAAAGGGAACAGTAAAACATTCAGAGAAGTCATGGAGTTGCAAAAGTTTCACTGCTACTAAAACAATAGCTGAGGGGTAAGTTTTCAGCAAAAAGCAGACAGGAATTTAACCATGATTCTTACACTAATCCTCCTGAAATTTCTTTTCAAAGTCATCCAGGAGTAGGAGGCTAAACTGGTCTGTTCCTTTTAAGAGAAATAAACCAGGGTAAAAGAGCAGCAACACTTGAACAGTCACCTGAGAGAAGTGAGGGGAAGCACACTGAGATCCTCCTGGTCCACTTCTGGACTAAACCTCCCCCACCACACTGGATTTAGACATGCAATCAAATTCAACTTCTATTGAGAAATGTGGGTTACTGAATCCCCATAAGGGGTCTGATGAAGTTGGAAAGCAAGAAAAGTCACTGTAAAATGACAGCTGTGTGTTGCAGGGAGAAAGGGGAGTAGGCTTATGGAGACCAGTGCCCAGTGTTACTATTCACTCACCTTCACAGCACAACAATGAAGGGAAGGAAACAGACTGGAAGCACACAGCTTGGAAGAATTTGTTAAATGCATTATAAAATGCTCTGGTTTAAGGATAATTTTTTTTTTTTTTTTTTTTTACTCATTCAGTTTTGTACTTCATTCTTTCAGGAATCGTCTTTCCTCTATTAATGGATGCATTGATACAAAAAAAAAATTGATTCCAGTAACAGCGTCTTTTAAATAAATGATGGGACTCCTCTACCTTAAAACAGGACAGGAAATTGTATTGGGTCATGTCTTTGTTCCTCTCCTGATTTTGATAACACCCCTAACAGCAGGCAGCAGCTTCCCTAGTATGGGTCAATTTTTGCAGCTGCAGGAAGAAGAGCGCTGAGTCTTCCTCCCCTTCCTCCTCCACCACCAGTTGCTGTTGGAGGTCTGTACACCTTATTGAAGCTTCCCACGAAAATGAGGGAAAAAACATGATGGCAAGTTGGACAGTCTCAGTCAGTGGCATCCTGCCTTTGAGCAAGCCTACACAGTGCTTTGGCACAAAGATAATAGAGTTTCTTCGTGGAGCATCCCTCTGGGGAGTGAGCTGCAGAGAGCATTCCTACAGCTGCACTTTCTTACAGGTGGAATCACAACTAATCCTTGGAATTGAATCACAGGGCTAAATGCTCACAGAAGCTCTGCTTCCATGGGAAAGGACCTAAGCAAATCAGATAGGGTAAGCATCTGATTCTAGTCTTGCTGTTGGGCTCAGGCTGTGAAATCAGACCCACCCTCATAAATAGAAAATAATGAGCTGTTGCTTCGGACTGCAGAAAGGAAGTAGCCCAGGAATCAGGAGGAGCCAAAGCACCATTGCCTGGACCTTGTGGTGAGGAAAAAGAAGGGGACAGGCTGCTCCAACAACTGACCTCCATATACTGCTGTGGTCAGGTACCAACCAGGTTGGTTGCTTCCACAGGGAAGATAACTGCAATGTTTTTCCTGCTTCTGTGGGAAATTGTCCTCTGAGCACAACAGCCAGCTCCCTGTAAATTATCTTGTGCTTTTCCTGGGGGTCCACAGTTTTTTGGCACATCTGTGATCTTTCTCTGTATGAAATGGCTGGTTGGATCATGGTATGACAGCTGTCTGTTGCAAAACAGCCGCAGAACCTGACCATCGTCAACAGAGGATCTGAAATTTAGGAAGAACTTCAAGTAACCTGCAGAAGGTTACTGACTGCCTTCGTGTCAGCACCAAGATTGCAATACCAGACTAGCTGGCCTCTAGTCAAAGGTTTGGCCCCACCTATTCTATATATAGAGATTATTGTATCATATGCTCCCCCTTATTGCTATGCAACTGGGTGTCAGAGCGAAAACACAATTAAACACTGGACTTTGGCCCCACCGAACCAGATGTTGGGAATGTTTTTCTCCATTGTGCTTGTCTAGAAGGTGGCCGAGCTCACTAATCGATGCTCAAGCTGATTTTTCTGAAAAGGTTTTTGACCCTGATTTCTTAGGAAGAGAACTTGTTGCAACTTCTCCTTTGAAAAAGCTTAAATAATTCGATTACAGTAGGAGCTGACTAAGCGTTCCTGTATCAAAGCCAAGCATTGCCTCAAGCTGAGGAAGAGGCCCATAAACACTGTTTTTTCATAGCCAGTTCTTTCCCTGCTTGAGAAGAGGCACCAGTTCTTGCCAATGAAGCCTCAGCTCTGTGGCTTGTGCTGCGATTACCTCAAAGCCAGCAATCCGTAATGAATTCCCAAAGGCTTTTCCAGGCTTGGGCTGAGGATGCCATTTCTATACCCTGTCTAATTGTCCTTACAGTTCCTCAAATAGGTGGTTAAGATCCCACTTCCACAGGTGTTACCTTTATTGATATTTCTGAAATTGCCGTCTATGACAGCATCTTGAAGGCACTAAAAGCCGTCTTTTTTTTTTTTTTTTTTTTGATGTACCCTAAGGCAACATACTGACTGTAGTAAATCAACAGAAATATACCACTGACTTTGCTCAGGCCACTTTTTCAGTCGTAGGGCTTTCGATCGTCCTGATGACAAATCAGGGGAAAATTTGCTCCAGGTCGGAGACTTGTTTTCCAGCCTCTCTCTTGCCTTATTATCTCCAGTGAGTAAAATAGAGATATACATCCACTCACTGAAGGGTTCTTCTTTCTCATGTTTTATGCTTTTGATCCATAAAAGTACCCAAAGAAATTGTTTTCCAGCTATTGGTTTAGCTCAGCTTCTTGAGAAACACAAGCGGAAGTGCCACCACAACCACCTGTGAGGAAGCAGGGCCCGATGGTGCCATGCTACTTTCCTGTTGACATATTTTCCCCTCTGTAATTTTTATATATATACACCTATTTTAACTGTATGTACACAAATACGGAATTTGTCTGCTTGGGACTTTACATTACTTTCATTACAAAATTGTGTAAAAAAAGACAGCAAATCAATTTCATAGTCAGTGCTCACGCAGCAGGAGACAATTCATACTGACATCTGATACCTGCTGGCTGCTGCTTCCAATTATGCCAGATGCCATAGAGCGGGGCTGTCGAAATAACAGTGTCAATGGTGCAATCAAACTAGTTAAGATTCTGGAAGTGTGTTGTGCTTGGTTCAGTGCATCGTCAAATTCCCACCATAAGCAAAATAGTGACACCTACTCCTTTTTTGTTAACTTCTTAACTGGCAAAGAGATACACATTAATTCAATGTAAAGTTGCATCTTTGGATATATAGCTGAATCTGCCCCGAGGCTAAATATCAAAAGATTGGAAGGAATGAGAATGAAGAGCGAAACAAACATGATAAGGATTTATAATAATACATCCTTCCTAGATCCTACTACAAGGCTGCATTACAGCCCTCAAGGCAAGACCATGCACACTGCCTGCCCAGTGTCTTGCTGTGCGTTAGGGAATGCTGCTATCATCAGATCAAATTTGGTGCCTTCCTGAAATTGGCTTGCAGCTTGTTGAGCAGAAGTAGTAAAATAATAGAGCATGTTGCTGCTGGGGCATTAAGTGGTCAGCAGAGGACTACTCTTTGTGCAAGGCAGAAAACAGAGGACAAGTTTGGCTGGAGTCGCAGAGTAGTACAGTCACCTAGTCTGCTCTGTTCTTATCTCCATGAAAGCTAAAAGAAGAAAAGCAGAAGACTATTGCACTGACAGAGCATATCCTCCTTCCTACTTACTGCCATCTTACAAAAAAAGATGGCCAACTGAAAAAATTCCACATGCTCTCACACGGAGAAGGGACACACATTGTCCCCACCCCTTCCATAACTGATCTTCCATGAAGAGCTCTCCTGGAGGAGATGCAGTCTTTCCCTTTCTTCGTTCCTTCCAGATGACTTCAAACTAAGGTATCCCTCAGTGACAGCCACTCCTATGCAAGGTGGATCATCAACTACACTGACCAAAAAATTGAGAACAACATGATACCAATTTAGCACAGTCCACAAAAAGATTCCACCAACGGCTCCAGTTGGCCTTAGCTTGTCAATTAGCATAGCCACAGGCTTTCCCCAGCAGATACTTCATAGAAAATTATGAGCTACACATCATTGACAGCTATCCCTAGGATTAATTATGTTCCTTGCTGTGCACAGAGAATGCTGCTCAGGCAGGGCAGTGGAGCACCCCAGGCTGACCTGCACCAAATCACAATGAAGCTATACCAACTTTCTGCATATGACCGCTCCAGTCAAGTGATACAATCACTATGCATGTGCAAATATCCAAAAGTCTCATAACTGGGGTGGCAGTAAGCCTAGTTTCCAGCCTCCAGAAAAGACTGAAATGTGCGTTTTGAAATATCTTTATTTTGTAAGGAGGCATCACACAATATGCATGATCTTCACAGTCAGTGCACACTTACCATTTGTTCACAGACCAGGGAAGTGATTGCACATCTCGAGTGGCAGCACCTACAAACAGTATTGAAAAAGCCACTGCTCAAATGACATACAAAATGCTCAGTTGAGGTGGACAGAGAAAGAAAAAACATAACACCAGAAGCTTTCTTTTCCAAAATAGATAAAATCCACTAGATTTTAAAAAGATTGTCACATTAATGCTGCTAATATATTTACAGTAATTTTACATGCCAATTGATGCTCTCAAATGCTTTCATCTAAGATTTCTAAATCTACTATATCTGTGCTAATCCTCAATTAATATGTTTTTAATATGCAATGGGGCATTTATTAGCAGAACAAATAACTATCATATTAAATATAAATTAAATGCATAGTTGGTACTCTCATTTAAAATGTTACTCTTAAATCTTTCAGACAACAAGACCCATGGCTAAATTAATCTCAAATACTACATGTCATTGGCAATAATTTTATAATGCACCAACGCCTCAGCCTCAATTACACTCCAGGGTACTTTAACTCAAAAATGGGAGGAGTTCAACAAAACTGCAGCCTCTTCACCCAAGCATCTCCACCTCCTTTAGAGAAAAATTCAAACACACAGGAGAATACATTGCATCTTCAAATTATATCCAGTTCTGCTCATCGACTTAGATTGGATACTGTGCCAAAACTATTTAATTAATCGTGGATGTTAACTGCTGTATTAACGACATGAGACAGTAAATATATCTGTGGCAGAAGGTAATATATATATTCTGCAAACAATTCATTAAGATGAGATAAAGAACCATGTATTTAGTTTAAATACCTTGACTGAAAAATAAACTCACGCATAGTTCAATTAATTACCCAGCTAACTACTATTGCTCCCATAACATACAATAACTTGCTCCACATTACTACATACTTGATTTTTAGACTTACTGCTAATAAAATCAGTATATATCTTAGATATAAGGAGAATTAATGAGTATCCATTAATGCACAGGAGATATTCAGCATTTACCAATATCTTATTTTTATAACTTTTATAGGTTCTCTGTTGCTTTCCTTTCCAAATTATCTATCATACTGTCTACACAATCCCAGACTATTTCATCAGGATATTTGTAATCCAAGTGTGAATTCGTCAAAAATAGTAGAGAATGTGTAGAAAAGGAGATATTTTCTTGCATGAAAACTCTGCATTAAAAACTTTTGCAAGAAACTAAAATGAAGACAGACCGTGGTGTATTTTCTTTAACTGAAAACCCTGTTTACACTAAAAGAAAATTTTATTTCTAAAACACGCAGGCAACAGAGGAAATGATACAAATTTTTATTTCATTCAGAAGCTCCATATAGAAGAAAATCATTTTTTTGTGAAAAACTGTTTCCTAACCAGATCCCAGTTCTGTCAACCACTTACATTTTCCAGTCAAAATTCTTGACCATTTTTAACAGACATAAAAAAAAAAAAGTGTTAAGTGATTTTATAACATGTTTACATCTGGTCCTTACACTACACCAACGTTCTTCTCTAGCATCTAGACACCACCATTCATGCTTTATGAAAAGAAAAAAAAGAAGCATTTACTCCAACATGATTATGTTATGTCTAAAATTAAATTATAAAGAACAAGAGTAACTACCAATATTTGGATGTGCAGAAAAAAGCACAAGGGCTGCAGTAATAAGATCACACAGCTAATTTCAGGCTCCAGTGCCTTACAGCTTCTGGGAGGCAGGACTTTGTCTGCAGATGGAGTGACCAGGGAAGAAAGATCTATGATTGGGCTGACATTTTTTTTAAGAACAGTTTCTCTCAGTGTGACTTGTTATTTATGTTCAGCCTCTCTTACAACTATACTGTACAAGTGAAGATGAGGGAGAGGAAGCAAAAATCCTCAAAAAAGTTGATCTGTTTTCATACCTTGAAAGAAACAGAATTGCATTTTGTTCTTAGGACAGAGTGCCCTGCATGATTCCTTCAGCAAGCTCAGGCATCCCTGGCTTTTATGTACATATTTTCAGGCCTCTAAAGCACCACTCTGATTAATTCTGATTAATTGTCCAAAGACAGAATCAATAATAAATGAGCTAATTGTGACCAGTTGTCCCGAAGGGACTGTCACAAGGCTGATAAAGATCAGCCAGTTGCAGGAACCGGCTATCACAGGTTGTTACCCTTCCCTAAAGAACAATTTATGTTTACACTAAACCTCAAATTGCCACTGATGGATAACATGCTAAATGCATGTACCTTAATCTCTACAAGAATCATAAAATATTTAGCTCCATGCTATCAGCCAAAGGACAGGCAGAGAGCCATAGAGGAGTGGTGCTTCTGCTTTTTATTCTATACCATGTGAAAAATAGAGTATGTGAAATAGGATAAGTAGGGGTGCTAGACCAACTTGGAAAGTTCAGCCTGCTTCAATTCACAGAAGACAGTGTCTCCTTTTGCAAAAAAAAAAGTATGATAAATATATAGGGAAAAAATAATTTTGAAATGTCATGTCCTGGTGTTCAGATCAGGGTATGATAGATGTATAGATTTTCATGTCTTGCACATTGTATTGCTAGTATAAATCACGACAGCAGTGAATTAAGACATAAAAGGGAAAGAAAGAGAGAGAGGATAGGAAAAAGGAAGGTGGTCTCCTGAGCCAGGGACAGCAGCACAAATTCACTGCTGCAGGAATGAAGTCACTAAAGAGAGCGAGTGCTTCTTTCAAAGGAGCTCTACCCACCTACAGCACAATTCAGCTTGGTCCATTGGCTCTTCCCATCTTAAAGCATTTCCTAAAAGCTGAACTGTCAGCATGTTCTGTGCCTCCAGGAAATATGAGAAGCATTAGTGGGAACAGCTTTTTGAAGCTTCTGATACATGTCAAGGTCACACATGCCTATATGACTGTTTGCAGTAAGGTACTGTTACTAACCAGCATCTTATCCTTTGCGGAAATGTTACAAGTGCTCCAGAGTTTTTAATGATGTGCTTTGACTGCGCCTCTCCTTAGATGAGAAAGGGGAGAAGTAACATGAAAGAACTCTTTCAGCAGTGAGAGCTGGAGGTTCAGCTCCACGGTGGAGCAGCAGCATTGCCTGCAGAATACCTGCAGAGCCCCTAATGCATTGCCAGCCCTGGATATGTACAGAAACATTTGGAAACCTTTCCTTGCACATTTTCCATATGCATCTATTCTACTTCCAGCTCTTCCAGCTGAGAAACAATCATCCAGTGATAAAAGTTCAAGACTGAAGGCCATTCCAACTTTACTCACAAAACTGCTGTGTGACATTAAAAAGAAACTGGGAAAAAAAAAGTCATGTTTTGGCCTTAGGTTTCTCAACAGAAGCTTCATAACAATTGTTATGCAAATATAACCAAAATTTCAGAGATCTGCACATTGTGTTCACTTTTCATGATATTTCCTAAAGTTTTGGAATGCCCATGAGAGTATGTTTAGGGAAATATTCTTTATTAGTAGTTTATAATGAATATTAGTTTATAATTAACAATAACTGAAAGAAAAATTACAATGAAAATTTATGAGCAATGACTTCTGAGGTCAGACACCTAGTCATATTGATGAGTTACTTATGTATCTGATCAGCCTCATCAGTATAAATATCAAGAACTACTCAGCAATAATTCTTCATAAGAACCACCAAGAAAGTGGAGGAAGCACTGGCCAGAACACCTCACAAAAAGCTCAAATCTGTAAAAGGAATTATTCATGGCCATCTTATACGAGTTGGAAAAAACAGATACCTCACAAAATACAGTCAGAGTAAATCTAGTAAATTCATAAACACTTCAAGATCCTCAGTTGCCAGGTGCGACCACAATGCCAAATATTACTGTGATTCATTTGTTCTAATTGCACATGTGCACTAAGAAGTTAAACGAGTGTTTTGTAATAAAAGTTTCCAAATGGCTATACATTCTGTATTTAACTGGCCCCTAACCAAGCATATATTCAGACTTCATGGTAATAAGTTTGGTGTAAAAGTTCAGAAAGATCATAAAAGGCAAAAATAGGAGGATTTACCTACGTTGTGCCAAATCCTAGCAGTTACACTTGTTCTTGGAGAGCAAACAGAAGCTAACATCTAACGCTGCTGTGCAAAGATCAGACATCCACTACACGGATCCCTCAATTTTTCCCTTGGAAAGGGGAGAAACTGGAATCTGTAAGACTTTTTTTTTTTTTTCCGACTAGGCATCCTTCCAGGCTTTTCTGGAAATATACCTTTTCTTTTCCTCAAGCCAATGATGTGTCATCAAGGAGACAAAATCCCCTCCTCACAGCCTGTAGGGTCACTGGGTCCTTTTCCACGGCAAGTGTCGTTCCTACAGGTGCAAGAGCCATTGATGTCCCATGTGTGGCTCTTCCACTGACAAGTGTGGAGCAAGCAGTGAGGAGTTTCCACAGCACAGATCAGAGGGAGTGATTTCCTTCAGCTTGTTTAAGGATTTGAAGACTTTTCCCCAGAGCCTAGTTATCGTGAAAAATAGCAAGAAACAAGAGATGCCACAAACACTTTGTCAACTTCAGATCTTTCTGGCTTAAAGATGTTAGAGAGAGCTGTTTCCAGCTACGTCAGGCCAGTGCAATGGATTTAGTGATAGACTAAGGAGGAACAATCTGTTCCAATTCAAATGCATCGTGTTCCACAGAAAGCTGAGTTCTGCCCCCCAGAAAATCCTACACGGAAAAGTTCTAACAGCATTAAATAATGCCTCCTAAGCCAGAGTTACCAGAACATGTCATATTTCCACAGAAGTAGAGACGTGTAACAGTTTGGATTGTTGATGTGACTGCTTATTAAGAACAACTCCAAACCTCTTCAAGATGTGTTTAGAAAGCACAGAAAGATCCATCTGCGGACAAAGCTTTCTGAGACACACATTTACTGCGGTGCAGATGGAGGGTAAGTTATCTCTGTGCTCTGGTTCAAGGAATGGAGATACAGTCTGTAATTCTGTTTTCGATCACCAACTTTCTGTACACTGAAACCCTCATGAATATCTGTTGTATCTGTATTTTTTGGACCAGTGGCTTACATCTGCCTCAGAATAGATTGCTCAGACACAACTATCAGCACCAGAATCAATCTTGACTAGGAGCAACAAAACTATAAAAAAATAAAAATAAAGAAAATCTCCCAAGACTTTAAAGAATGGAGCAGGGCAAGGGGAAACAGGACATAAGAAGGCATTTGCTTGTACTGCAGGGCACCTATTTTTTCTAACAGAGCTGATTCTGGGAAACTGCAGATGCCAGGGAAAGAACAACTCCCTACTTCTAGGATCTGAGCTGAGAGAGCAATCCTAGAAAGACTCCATGCCACAAAAATGTTCCTAGAAACCCAGATTGGAGACAATCCCTGGACTCTGCCCAGATTAAGAAAGCTTGAAGACATGTGGCTCCAATTTGGGGGATACACCCACAGTGGGCTGGCGTGAATCCAAAAGGCAGAGGCTGAGCAGGCTCTGAGAGTGCATTATTAATAGCTGTTGCCTTGCAGCACCTGGTAATAACTGCTTTGAAGACACCAAATACTGAATGGTGCAGAGAGCTCCTGCAGTGGAGATCTAGACCTTTTCCTCTGTATTTTACTCATAAAATCTAACCTCTCCTAGGAAAACATCCCCCTATCTTTGTGGTACATGTGAGAAAGCACTCCAGTAAGAAAAAGCAATACTGCTGAAAAAATCCTCTCATAACAAAATATTGAAGCCTCTTGTTACTTCCTTATGCTTTCACAATTTGAATGAGTGCTAGCTGTACTCCATGCACTGCACAGATGTTTTTCCTCCTCATGTATTTTTTGCCCATCAAATACAAAGAACGCATCTCAACATTTCCATCAGTTAGGGCGGTTTGTGATATCTTATTTGTGGTGGGTCAACAAACTTTTCATTTAAAAGGAAACAAAAACAAAACCCAAGCAAACCTTATCAAATGGGAATGCGTATGGATGACTTCATGCCAAAAACCTCAGATTTTCTGTTTTCTTGCCATTTTTTTTGGCAAATAACTTGGAAAAGAGCAGCTAATGATCTGAAACTGGCTAGAAAGAAAGAAACAAACAAAAAAAAACCTGTTTCTGATGTAGTATCCAAAGAGACAAAGCAGCTAAAAACGGAAACGGGGACAGTTAGAGTATGGATATGTCTTTTCTCACGGGCTTCCCTGGAGCGGGAACTGCACAGAATCCAGCTGTCCCAGCTTCAGCACAGCATAAGGCTAGTCAGAAATACCCTCCTCACATCCAAAATCTTTCACTTGCTACTGAGTTGCTTACAAGGCTCATTTTAAGATCCTGTTGATTTTTAAAGCAGTGCTCGATTTAGGCTTCCGTGTAACTAAATGAGGTTTTGTTTCCCTGTTGCCCCAGTCATGTTGTGTACTTGGTAGATACTGGGCTCCAGCTTATACAGAACATGGTAGTTCTATAAATCATTAAGTGTCAGTCTTTTCATATTATGTCCAGCAGGCCTGGAACACATTGCTCGCAGAGATTCAGGAAACATCAATCCTGTAAATACCGTCAAATCAAGGTTAAAAGCATATTTCAACTTTTTTCTAATCCTCATAATATTAACTACTTTGGACTTCAATCATAATGCATCCTTTTATTTTCAATGCAGTTAGCACAGTTGTGAACACGTATGTGCTGCGGTCAAAGTGAAGTTGTGTGAACTAAAGGTAAAATTTTCCAAATAGCCTCTCACATGGAGTCATAGGAGACTTTATTTCTGAACTGAAAAGATTTCCAGGCATCCTCCTGGTCTGGATTGCATGAAACTCACACGCAGTAGCGTTCATGGTGCTACAAGTGAAGAATCTGATATTCACACAGTCAAAAGCTCCCTTTGTCACTGCTCATTGTGAATTCACATGCACTGCCTGAGACATCACATGAGGTCATAAAAACCCACAGCTATTAACTTATAGACAATAATTACTGAATCTGACCTGAACGTAGCATACAAAGTCATAGGACTACAGATAATCAAATTAGACTTCTCTGTGAATGCAGAAGACATATTTCCGAAAACAAACCAAGGGTCAGGCCCGTAGCACGTGGGAATGATGGAAAATGAAATTGATGGGAACCAAAGAAAAAGGCATACCACTCCCACTCTCCCCCTTGCAGGCAGATGGCTTTTCCAGACATGGGAGCTCTGCCTCAGAGAGCTACAAAAACAAAACAAAGCAAAGCAAAGCAAAACAAAAGGGGGTGGGGGTGATGAGCAAATGAGGGCACAGCTGAGTCAAAGTGATAACAGGACCAGTGAAATGTGCTGCATATGATTTCACTCCATTCTTTAAGCAAGATGAGTATTTCTTTCCATAGGTTTTGGGTACAGAAGCAATCATAATTGCACTTAGGGCATGGCTGTGTGGCACTAAGGCACATGGTTAGTGATGGGACTCATTAGGTCAGGCTGATAGTTGGCCTTAGTGACCTTGAAGGTCTTCTCCAACTTGGATGATGCTGTGATTCTCAAGCTGTGAGCCCTGTCTGTAGGCATGGTCTTCTGGGCAGCTCGTGGTGGCCAGTTCAGACTATTCCACTCCCGGGTACCCTGGAACACAGGGTTGTTGTGACATTTCTTGTGGAGGCTTTTGAAAGAAAACCAGACCCCAAATTCACTGGAAACACTTCAAAATGTTGCTAGAGCTATTTTTTTTCCCGTTAATTGAGGAAAATCATAGTATGTTATCTATTGGTCTCAGTCCAGTAATAACATATTGAGAGCTTCTCTCCGCTGGCCCTGGAGAAAACATATCAATGATGTAAATATATTTCCCACTCAAAGGGCTGGAGATTCTGCCATGACAATGTTAAAAATAAAATTGTTCTGAAAAAAAAAAAAAAAAAAGGAAAAGGGTAGCACATATACACAGAAAACTAAGGAAAAAGATGCAGCACCCCTACCACGCATAGGGTTTTCCAACTGAAACAGGAAAAAAAGGGAAAAAAACAACTTTCTATTTCTTAGCCACTTCTGAGAAATCATTTCCCTCTAATTGAAGCCAATCTTCTGAATCATACCTTATCCCCTCAAAGATCCTGCGGAAATAATATGCCATGGGTGCCATGCACAAGTGACTCGCCTTTGCCCGTCCCGTCCCACTCAGCTTTGCCTTTGCTATTGACAAAAAGTCATTACAAAAAGGTCAAAATAACAAATGGCTAGAATATTAGATTAAGATATTTTCTAGTCAGGAGATCCATTTTCACTGCAACATAAACACTAACATATACTACAACATACCCACAACAAGAAAGCTAAATGTTAGCTTCTACATAATAAAAATACAAATTTGCCAAAGGTCTGTGCGCACTTACATAAACCAACAGCACGTGAGCTGGGAGTCTCACACAAGTGCTAGAGCATATGGTGAACTGCTGTGGGAAGCAAGGCAGGCCATTAGGCCTTTAGATTAATTGTGATTATTTACATGCTTGCCTTCTATTCTTCCTCTCCCTTTTCATTCTCTGTAACACGCTCCCAGGCTGCTGAAATTAAAGCAAGTCGGTATCACTGTGCAGCACTGCCCTGTGCTGAGCTGGAAGGGGCCCTGAAGACCCAGCTCCGTGAATTCACATGCCAATGGTGGAGGCCAAAGGGGTGATGGATCGGCTGCAGTGCATTTTATGGGCCTCCTTGGTCTCCCTGCTTATCCCCAGGAGAAAGACAAGCTCTGGTAGGTCTAGCAGGCCACCTCCGCTGGGTATTGATCTACAGCCCCCAAGCAGAAGCAGCAGCACTGCTGGGGGACACGAACAAGTAGCAGCAGATGGGAGCAGCCCAAGCACCGGTGCTGGAGCACCTGAGTGAGCCCCAGCTGTCGCTGCAGAGCCCCCAGCTCTCTGCACCTTGCAGCAGGGATGTCACTGGCATCACCGTGGCCGGGCTAGGGAAAGCAGACAGATCGCAGCCGAGCTGACCAAAGGGAATTTTGCTTTTCAAAGTACACCGAGAGGATATCTGCAATGCAGCTCCAGCATGCCAATGTATTTAATGAACTAGCAGCACAGTGGTTTCTGTGTCACTTGTGCTAGCAAATTCTTTCCCCTGATTTTTTTTTTGTTTTAATCGCTCCAGAGGTCTGTGCGCAGGAGAGGTGCTCCTGGTGCTCGTGGCTGAACCAGGGCGTGTGAGCTGGCTTCGGTCCGCCACTGCAGCTTTCAAAACAAGGGAAAGGCACAACTGCGAGCAGTCCAGCAGCAGCAACCGGATCAGAGCAGCCCCAACTTGGCAGATATGGCTCAGCCTCCACCAGCTGCCCCAGGCGTGAAAGGGGGCAGCCAGAGCCTACCCAGCGCTGCGCCAGGTGACTCGGTGGGTAAACAAACCAACCTGGCTGAGCAGGCCCAGCTGTGCAAATGCAGGCAGCTGCTTTTCTCCATCCTGCCAGGCTTCCAGAGCTTGCTTCACAACACTGGCTGGCCACAGCACCTGTCATCACACATTAAAGCTGGGAACATTTGGAGGATGGAGCGAAACCAAAGCCGAAACCCAAGCAGTGCTGTGCCGTCCCCCTGGGGTGCTGCTGAGCAAAGCCTGCTCCATGTGTGGCTGGCCAGGCTGCTGCAAAATGGGCACTGCTCTTCCAGGTGTGCCCACATGCCACCTCCGTGAGATGGAGGAACAGCGCTGGGACGTCACCGCAACCACCACCAGATCTCAGCTCCTGCTCCTTCCACCCACATGGCCCCAGAGAGAGTATCTATCAGCTCCAGCTCAACATCAGCCTGCTCGTGCAACTCCAGCTTCCCGAGTTCTTACTTCCCCTCTTCCTCCATGCATATACTCAGAGAGATACCTATACAGATATATGTTTCAAAAGCCTGCTGATTTAGATGGATGCAGACTTAAAATCAATTCCTGAGCCTATGGTCTAACCACACCTTTGTTTGGCTTCTAATGGAAAAGTCAGCAGTAAAATTAAAAGTGTTGTTAACTTCCAAACGGCATTTTCTGTTGTTTTATGTTTGGCATAACTGACCAAATGGGACATGTTCACTTTTAATGGTGGTTTTATTTATTTTTCCTACAGTATTTCTTTAGTACTTTTTCCTTTTATATGACATATTAATACATAATTCAGTGGTTTTATGCCTCCCTGCACAGTCTGCATGATTTCTTGTGCTATTGAACAGTACTATTTATGACCAAATGGCCAAAATGTCTTTTTTTATTAATCTTTTTTGGTCATGGGTTTGCTTGTTTGTTCTTTTGTTTCCTTGCTATTTTCTGAGCCTGCCAAAGTGCTTAACTCCCCAGCTTCCTCACCCAGAACAGTGCACCCCAAAGGGTCAGAATTTGCAAGCGTACCAAGAAAAGTCAGGCAACTGACAGAGGTTGAAAATATAGCAGAGACATTGATGTGCACAGAGCTGTTTTCAGTAAAACTTCTCCTGCATTGCTGTGACACATAAGGTGACACACAAGCACAGAAGCCATACACCCCCTTTAATTCTGGGGAAAAGTTTTAGCTCTGCATTCAATGAAAGCACCACCCTAGTGTATTTGGAAGGAGACGGGACAAGTACTTAACACCTCCTATGTGTCCTGCTCCTTTCAGGACATGCCTCTCCCACTGGCCTTCCTTAACACCCTGGGCACCCAACTCCTTTATGCCAACAAGTCCACAGCACAGCTGCTCACTCACTGCCTAAGGCCAGAAGCTCCCCAAACCCACCACCCCAGGCGCCAGCCCCCTCAACCTTGCTAGGACACTGAAACCACAGTAATACCACAGGCTACAAGCCTGGAGGGCAGGTAGCTGGACTCCATGCAGTAGCTTTAGTGCAAAGAAGACAAGCAGTATTTCCTTTGTAAACATTTGTTTCAAGCACGTCCCACTTAGTTTTAAGTACCTAGGGTGCACTTTTTAATTGAGTAATTACTTTATCCATAGGTTAAGCACTCACTGGATCCAATCATTATCACCACCACACAGTCAGTAAGTACATGGTGTATACCCTTAAATGCCATTTCTGGGATATTTTCCATTTGTACATCCTCCTCAGGCAGTAACAGAGGACATGGAGACCTTCATTAGCTCTTTGACGGGCTACAGACATCCTGCTTGTTAGTCTATTATCTAACTGCTTATCAGTCACATTCTCAGGCTCTCATTATTTTACTTTCACACTGCCATAATTAGCCTCTGTATTTTTTGGGCATTCGTAGCCCTGCTGCAGCCTACATGCACAGATTGTACAGGAAGGAAGTTCAAATACTGATGCCATAAATGCAAACCTTTTAAAGGTGACCTGTACAGGACTGCTTATAAAAGAAGCTGGGAAGTTTCTTTCGTGTTTGTTTTCGTTTCCTTAGGGTATAGGCTGCTTCTCCTCCAAGCTCTCTGAACATTGCCAGGGAACAAATCCTGCTCACCTACCTGGTGCAAATCATTTCATTGATATAAGGTAGCTGCTCACAGAAGGTGAGCAGGTTTCAGAAAGGTTCAGGTAAGGAAGACATTTACTTCCTTGTTTCATTCTTTACAGGCATCCTCTCTCTCTCATATTAAGGCATGGTCCCAAATGCTGCTCTTTGCTCCTCAGAACGTACCCTCCAACCTAGAGACAACAGGAGGGATCAAATGAAAAAAAAAAAAAAGGATGAAATCTAGTCCATTGCTTCTTCTGAGGTCCAGGGTATCCCTGTTATAACCAAGCTGTTATGATAAGACATGCAATGGTGACAGCAAGAACGAACATCTGAGGAGGACTTCATTTATTGTCAATACACAAGAAGCTGTGGCTTTCTCATTTGACTCTGGCCACCAGCAATTCCCCTCCTCAATTTCTTGTGGAACAACAGCAAAGATAACAAGCAAAATACACTGCTGCTAAGGAACAGGTTCATCAGCAGCACTGGAAAGTCACAGTAAACAAGACGCAGAGCAAGTTAGGAGCAGCCATTTTTTTCCCACAGGTATTGCTCCTCTAAGGAAGCTGGATCCTTATGACTTCTTAGCAGTCACATTGCCAGCATCTCACGTCTTCCTTTTGGCTCTACTGACTTATTTTGAAGAAATTTCTGAGCTTTTCCCATATCTCACCCGATCCCAGGAATTTGTTCTCAAAGTAGCTTTCCTCCCTCAGTGCCAACCACCTGCATCTTTCCGTGCAACACACCTTCCCACACTTGAGCTCACCCCGCTTCACATAATTTTATGAATTGGTATTTCTCTTATTTCTCTCCTTGTGAAATTGAAGCAACCTCTAGCTCATTTCACCAGCTATGTTCCACCTTATTCAGCAATAAGCATCTGCCAGCACAGACAATAAGGTGTGGAATATAGATAAAACCATGAGATTAATTCAGTTTTACTTCTCTGTATTTCAAGAAAACAAATCATATATAGTATTTCATTTATATATTGCATCCTCCCTACCACGCTCACAGCTATCTTGCTATTGTTAATACTATCAAAGCTAGTGACTTATATCTGGGCATTTCAGCTCTACTTTGCCCACATTTTAAATGCTTTTTATGAAAGCTTCATGCATACCTATAATTATGGTCTGCCAGGGAGGTCTCCATTAAAAATATTACTTCCAGGGGATTCATAACTCTGCCATAAAAGTTTGCCCCAGGCTGAACACAGCTGAAAGTTATTCCTTTTCTCACACCAATACTATGCAGTAACAGAGTATTAGCTTCAGTTTATCACCACTTCACCTTCAGTATATTGCTAGAGAGTACTAGCAGCAGCACAGGCAGCAACCCTGCAGTGGGGTGCCCACTGCCTTCCCGTCTGTGACCGTGCTCTTAGACTCACGTACCTTTGCCCCAGTTTTGCTGCTGAGGTTTAAGACTTTGGAGGTGAGTCGCCATGCCTTAGAGATTGAAATGCAATGTAAAGTTTTAGCAAAGGTGATGTCAGCTCTTTTCAAGAGTGACAGAAAAGAAAACGGTTTTGTTTTGCTAGTGATGGTAATGGCCTCTCCCTCTTGCATCCCTCCTTCCCAGGTGCAGGACTGCTCTGCTGAGAGCCCTGAGCAGTGCTCCCTGTTTTACCGCTGCAACCGGTTGGCTTGCCTGAAAGAAAAGAAGAGAATCACCCAGGAATAAGAGAGGTGCCTTTTGCTATTACCATGAAAATCCACACACATTTGGCCAAGTTATAAACCACAGGTGGTCACTAACTGTGTATTCCTCATTTTCTGGATGCCTGACTTGAAACCCTGGGGGCTGATTTGCAAAGTGCTGAGTGCTGGAAGCTGTAATTGAAGTCTCTGGGAGCTGTGCTTTGAACATATATTGAGCCATAAAAACACAAAGTACTCAGAAACACCAAACTGGGACCCCAAAAATCAGTGGGTCCTTTGACCTTAATCTCCCTGTGACTCGGCTCCCCATCTGTAAGATGGGAATACTGTCACCCTCTTGTCTCACAGCGGTGCTGTGAATTCAGATCCGTGAGTGTCTATAAAGCACTCAAATGCTCTGGTAAGAGCATAGCTGAAACACCCAAGAGCAAACCAATAATTTTGTATTCCGTACACTGTTTGGATGGTGTGAGGTAAATAAGACCTGGGCCGCACTTTGAATGATACAGCCAGATGTCTCTGAGCATCATGCAGCAGGAAAAAAAAAAAAAATGTAACTCGTGTAATTAAAGACTGCCTTGTAATATGTTTACACAAGGGACCGGAGTTGCGGTTATGTGGGCAACTTTAGCTTTGGCATTTCCAGAGCAAGAAAAATAACATTGCTACTGAGGGATGGCGTACAGTGAATTGCTGACACTCAAAACTGTGCAGGAGGTAGGTGAAAAGTGCAATGATAAATATATCTCACAAAACGTGCGAGTTAAAGAACATTATTCAGGTGGCAAAGCAGAGTTAAGACATGCTGGAATGAAGGATGCCTGCAGAGCCTTTACTCACCGCCTCTGCATTAGGATACTGCTCTTAATTACATAATCGTATATTTTGCCTGGGAAACCCTTGCCTCAGCACAGACCACATTTCTTCAATATTTTGTTTGTATTCTTCTATGTACTTGCCTTGCTCTCACCCTGCTGCACATTATTCAGTCCCTGCTATGAAGACAGAACTATTAACTTCTGTGTGAGTTCCTTATGGCTCCAGCACTAATTCACAGTTAATTTACTTCCACGGTACATAGAGGCAAGTCACAGGGATATTAAGTCAAAAGGAGCCACTAATTTGGGTCTCAATTTGATTTTTCAGAGGGGGTGGAAGGCTTTGCCAATCGATGTCTTGGCTATTTACTGATAGCAGACAAATCCTGAAATTCAAAGACCCGAGATACTATTCCAGGTACTCGGGAGCATGGAGGGAGGCATTTGCTGTAATGAACACAGAGAGCTCCATATTTACTGACACAGCACATGACCCTCCTGCTCATTTCTGCTCTAATCCATCCAGTCGCTCCGTCACAGGCGCCCTCTCTTCACCGAGGTACTTCCTTCCTCTGTTCCTCAGGCACTTAAGCACAAGCAATTAATTTCTGCTTGGCAAGCCCAGTCCCCAGCTTTATTCCCTCTGGATTCCCCCAGACCTGCCTGATCCTGCACATGCTGGCTCAGCCTCCTTCCCAGCAGCTCCTTCTGAGCTCCTTCCCCTCCAGCTGTATTCCTTCTCTCCTTAGGACATCTTTCTGTCGCCTGAGAAATTTTTACTGAGCTTATACATGCTGCAGATTTTCAAAGGCATATGATTTTGGCTATTCTTGTCAAATCAGAGAAATTGAGAACATACCCCTCTAAAACCAAAGCAATTTCTCTGCCTGAAATACTGTCTTTCAGTCCTGCTTGGTGATGGTAGGACTTTGCAAGAAAAAGTCTCCAGAATTTAACACGTACTCTTACTGTAACCCCACTAAGATCTGCCTTTCTTGAGAGTGATGAACTTCACTCTACAGCAGACATCCAGCAGAGAAATTTTCAGCCCAAATCTATGTTTGGGGGATAAACTAACAAACAGAAACTTCTAATAAGGAGAGCCAGACACATCTTGCAGCCTTGCCAGTTATTTACGTGATGAAACTTTCCAAGTTCAAACTGTGCTGTAAAAAGCAGATTTTGGAACAAATCTAAGTATAAGAAGTATCAGAAATAGCGTATTTCACCTTGTGAACAGATCCAGATTCTTTACTGAGCTTTAATACTTTACTACTACACAGTGTGCCTGGAGCGTCCTATATATAACATGTTAAAAGGTGGAGCGAATCGTTGCCTCTCTCACTAAGTGGCTGCAAAAATAAAATAAAAAATTTCAAAAGTAGATTTTCATCAGTAGCTTTGACGTAGCCAGACGACATGAACCAATGACTCTGGAGGGCAATGCCAATGTTTTGCCCCATGCCAAACTGAACATACCTGAGCATTTCTGAATGGGTCTGTATGTTACAGATGCTGTAAGCTACACTGTGACTTTCCAGTCAGCTAAGAAAGAAAAAAAGCCTCATGTATTAACTCAACAATTTGTTCTCCAGATGTCATTGTGGTCCATATTCAGCTATTCTGATGGAGCACAAGTGCCATACTGGCAAAGTACTTGAGATGAGTTTTGAGAGAGGAAAAAAAGTCCAGGTCATTTTATTTTTGAGATGATGGGTAATTAGAACAATGCCAAACTCCAGGCTTAAACTTTTCACAAGTGTCAGTAAAACCTCCTGTTCTGTTTGGGTTCATGAGAAGGAGTCAGACATCATCTCATCCCTGTCTAAGCTTCTTTCTTAATTTCATGTTTTCTGTGGGAAAGATGACCTTCAGATCCCAAAGGGAAATTCCATCAAAACTGAGCCTGAAGGCAGCCCTTCGTGGCCTTCACATGTGGGTGGGGAGAGGCTCAGACCCAACCAGTCTCCATCTACAGCCACAAACTGGCCATAGAGACATTTGTTTGGCAGATCAAAGGGGTAAGAAATGCCTCAAACTCGGTCAGTTCCTGATACTTCCAGCCACGTTACAAGTATTTTATATGATTCCAGTCTTCCCTACACCAAGCAATTACACCAAGTCTGGAAGCAGTGGCCAGGCAGCAGGGCCAGGTGTCTATTAACTCCACCCCTGGCTTTGCCCTATCTTATTCGGTGTTCAAATGGGAAATGCAGGTGAGAGCCAGCAGGCACAGGGGGAACAGCTTGGTGCATCTGCACAATCTGAAGTCAGCTGATGGCAGAGCAATAAATAGTTAATGGCATAGCTGATCAGGAAGTCCAGCTTTCTGACTTTCTTCTATTTCCTTAGTTTCTGCTCTCAATAAATTGGCTACTTATCCCCATTATTGCTGCTTGCATGTTCTTACGGTTCAGTTCAAACCATGTCTTATCAGTCGCCTACTACTTATTCAAGTTACACAAGTCCCACCGCTCTGGGGCTTGTTAGATAAGGACAAAAAGGAAAGAGGCCTCAAGACAAGTGCAATGCAAAACAAGCAGATGTTTTGATCAACCATTTCCTTGCTTTGTAGAAAATAGTTGCCCCTCTACCCTCCACCCCATGTCAGAATTTAACTTTGGAAATAAAGATTTCACAAAAGGAAAACATTTAAATAGTCAGTTGTTTTGATGTTTTACATCTCCAGGAATGAGCTGCTGTTTTTGTTATACTTATTATACCACATCTGTCTTCTAAATTACAGGGCAATGTTATGGCTTTTACCATAAATTATAAGCAGCTATAAGTAATTTTCCTGAATTTTACAAGTGAAAATGTCACCATCTCCTTGTCTCAGTCTCTGGCACGTATACTGATGTATATATACAGGGGAAAAAAAAAAAAAGACACGAACAAGCACTCGGTCATTGGAACAAAGATGAGCTGCTATTAACATTATTTTCAGACTAAGTTTGTGATGTCAGATGCCTTTCCCTTTACTCCATCCCCCTCTCATACCATGTAGGGGTGGCATTAGTCTTGCAACAAAAAGGGAGGAGGGCAGAAAACACCACATCCTTGAGACAAATTTTACAGCACTCTGAATGATATGTGTGCTTTTTATGTTTATGAAACCACCATCTAGCGAAAAATAGCAGCCTAATATTTTGACACGAAGGTCATTTGAAAGTTTTACTGCCTGCAAGCCTGATCCATTTTGTTGACAAAAGGCTCTCTCAGGGCTCTTTAAGGTGCCCCAGCCTGCTCGACTTTCTCTCTGTCTAGCATTTCTATTTCTCCTCCTCACCCCCCTCCCACCAGACTAATTACCAGCTCATTAAGGCTGTCCTAATGAATTATGTTACAGCATTAAGAAAGAGCTCGGAATAAATGCCCATTTAGGTCTGGGAGGAGGGACAGAGAGATTACTACTTTTGTCAACCTTGCCAGTTGAAGCTAACTTGATCTGACCACACAACACCCAGACCTCTAGCCTCACCCCCCAAAAATCATAAATATTTCAGCTGAAATGAATTTTAGATTGATATAAACATGCTCTTGGGAGGAATTGGCTTCCTAATGCCATGAAAAGAGAAATGCTCAGAAAGGTTATACCGTGCATGCCAGAGCTTATGCTCCCTGAACTGCACTGTGAAGGGCTGAGGAGTGTCAGGGAGGTGGAGGCTGTTTCTGCCCTTGTTCAGCATGGTCAGACAGCAAGGCAAACAGACTCGGTGCCAGCCGTTTATTAATTAAAAACGCCTCTGTCATATTTTGGGTGACTTCTGACGCCAGGCAGGATGGCCTCCATTTAATGGTCCTCCTCAGCACACAGAGAAATCATTGCTGTTCCTCACCAGGAGGAGCAGCGTGGGCTCACCAAGAGCCCTCGGCTCAGCACAGGGGGCAAGGGTGTTCAGCGCCCAGGCCAGGGCTGGGCTCAGCACACTGGTTGCTCAGACTTGAAGCTCTATGTATTGTCTCTTTTTGGAAAAGCAGATCTTGTATTTTATTAATGTCTCATTATTATTCTGCTAAACAGGTATATAGGGTTACCTGGGTCTTTGGCTCTGGCTCTCCAGATGGATTTTACTCTCTGGAATATGTTTGCTCTCCTCCTCATGGGGCATTTTGATGGAAGCAGATGTACCTCACTGCAGAGCAAAAGCAAACACGATGGTGCAAAAAGTCTTTCCCTGAGACAGAGAGATCAAAAAAATATATGGTGCTATAAATTGGCCCAAATTTCCTCCAAATACACTACCCAGATTCATTTTCACTACATCCACGTGATGTTTTCAATTACAATCAAGGTAGCAGTTTGCACACATTTTGAAACTGGGTCTATAACTGGTAAATGTATGCTAAATATACAAATTAGCATAAGATAGCTGAACTTGAGACAGGGAAGAATTTATTCTATTCTCCTGGAATCATCTTTTTTTTGAGAACTCTAATTACTTTCAGGTTTTGGTGAAGAATCATTAAAAGCAGATTAGTTAATACACAGTAACCTCTGTATTACTGTATTTTTTTTCCAAATGCTTCTTCAGAAGAAGTCTAAGATCATATTTTCCCCACAGACAGCAGAAAATGCTCATTTTTAGGGAAATCTTTGAACTGTGCCATATTGCATTTTTAATGGATTCATTAGCACCAAGCAAGAGTAAATATACATGCAAGCCTGTGAGCTGACATTTCCATGCAGACCTCAAAACCTTTTTAGCAGCAAAGGCAATAATTTAAACTGTCTCTTGAAATAAGAGGCCACACCAATCTAGAATTTGTGTACTTTAAAACCTGTCAATAACTGACTACTCTTTAGCAAGTGCTAAGCTGCCTCTAGGCAGCCTGCACACCTAAATGCAGCTACTTTCTGGACAGAAACAGCCTGCAAGGCCTTTTTTTTTTTCCCACACATGCACACACACACCAGGTTTTAAATGTTACAAGATAACCATTACTTTATGCCTATTCATCATCTTCTGCTCATAAAATTTACTAATATTTGCACTCATACATGTGTGTACAACTCCATGTGTTACATAGACACGTGCATATCTGTTGTATATATAAACAGAAAATATTAGAGACATTTTCCACGCTATGAGGGAACCTAGCAGCCAAGCAGTAGATTATTCTTATCACTCTTCTGCAGTAAAGCAGGATAGAAGGCGAGAGCACAGAAGGCAATTTCTTCCAGAGCAGCAGATGACAGAGTTGTTGCAGGACAAACAAAAAGAATAAAAAATAAAAATTTCCTTTACTCAACACATTCCTCCCTCATCCCACATTTCTTAATTTTTATTTATTTAACTTCAGCATTTCTTGCCTTCTTTTTTTTCCCTTCCTCCTCCTTTCATAAGGACAAAGAAGCAGCTGATTGGGAAGGGGAGGAGTGGGGGCAATTGTCCTTTCTCTCCCCTCCACAGGGTAGGCACAGGCATGCCAGTGGTGGAGCGACAGAGGCTGCGCAGCCCCTGACAGCAAGGCAAGCAGGTGAATTGGGCAGCAGCGGTATCGGCTGGGGCCATCAGCACGTCCCGCTGCCTATCAGTGCTGTGCCTGGCAGCTGGGGAGATACATTTAGATAAAGCAGCCAGCAATCGTTGATAACAAGTCCCTCAAATGTCAGGCAGCACAAAGGGCAGCATTGATTGCTGCTGTACAGCCCGCCTTTCCTTTTCTTTGGTGCTCTATTTTTCCCCCTCTTTTTAATATAGCAAAGACTCTGGCTGGGATAATCTGCCTGCAGAAAAGGCCATTGTGCTGCTACATGCATTGTGTTACTCACTAAATAGAATTTATCAAAGTTTCTCAGATTCCTTTTCCTTTCTTTTCTCTTTCCCTCCATCCCCAAGCTGCTCCCCAGCCTCTTCTCATAGGTGGGCCCTATCCAGCAAAAGACAGACAGCGAGTCCTGAATCATACATATGGACTCTTTGAAACCTATGGTATAGATTTCCTCTTCTCTCCCCCGCAGCTTTGGATGGGTGCCTGAAACTAACACGTATCTCGGCTTTCATTTACTTCTGACATGGAACAGATAGAGCTGACATTTTGGAACCATTTCATCCCCAAAGTTGAGTCTGTCTGAAAATGCCAAGTATTTTGAATCTCAGGGGTTCAACACGTTCTCGCATTTGAGGTACCCAGGTCTAGCCCTGGCAACATGCAAAGCTCAAAGCCAGATAACCCCAAGATGCATAACCACCTTTGGCAAAGGCTGCTGCCCTGGCCAGGAGCAGCCCAGGTCCTGCCCGAGACAGAGACCAGACTTCGTGATGGGAAGCAGCTCCAGAAGACGCGCAATGTAAAGGGAGAAACTGAGGGGCACGCGAGAGTAAGGGTGGGTCTCCTGTGCTCCAGTTGTTGATGTGTCTAGTGGTTTTCTTCAATTTTTCATCCTCAACCTTTTATTCCAGAAAACGGGGATGACGTATTGTCCATTCACACAACCCAGCAGCCCCACCGAGCAGCAGAAATCACCAGCAGGCCCCTGGAAATTCAAGCAGGGACACATTGTCCAGGGCTGTCCCCTCACTCACCACAGGTGCCTTCTTCTCCACACCCAGTGGAGAGGGTGGAACCAGTCTGCAGCACAAGAAGGGGCCTCAATACTCAGGCACGCTCTCTGCATTCACATCAATGCTCCCCCTCTGGCTGTTTTTTAAACTGATGTGAATTTAAAGCCAAATCTTTGCTTCAGTAATGAACAGACTGTTCTCAGCTATAAAAAAAAATTACAATCCCTGACACTTTATAATCATCATGTTAATTATTATAATTTTAGAACTCATACTTCACCAATAATAGGGCTCAAACAAAAAGTGTGGTGTCCCCAGAGAGATAAATGACAACGGGTTTTGTCTCGTATGCTTGCTATAATTATGACTATTTGATCTGATGCAGTTTTACGCTTTTATGGTTGCGGCAGTGGCATTTTGAATGCAAACCTCTCTGAGGGTCCTTCTGAGGCCTGGAGGACCAGACCCGGCTCCCCACACAGAGCCATTTCTACTGCTGGAGCTCTCGGCCTGAGACATGGAGCCGGCCACAGAGATGGCCATGGATGCAGTGGGCTTCCCTGGGCAGCAGCTGCTCTGCAGGGAGAGTGGGATGCTCCTAGGGAGGACGTTCAGTGCTGACAGCCTTATCAGCTCCCAAAAGCTAAGTGTGCAGGATGAGTCCTCCGGGGGACAGATCACAGGGCAGGGCGCAATGCCTTGTTCTGTGTTTACCAGGACAAGTCAACATGACACGTCCTCTGTCAAACCAAAGGTCTGCCTCTCCTGATAGCTGGCCCTACACTGACAACAGCAGCAGCAGCTGCCTGGGGAAGAGTGCAGGAATTATGTCGTGGGTGGGAGTACAGAGGCAGGCATGGAGTCATACCTCTGTGCTGCACTGTCCCCTTGTCCAGCCAGAGACTGTACTTGCAGCTCTTTTTAGGGCTGCTTAGCAGCAGTGCATGATAGGTTTATTTTTTTCCTACCCTGGGTTTACCCTAGCATTTTTGAAGACAGCTTTGCAGTACAAGTATAGTAAAGTGTTTCCCTTTTTAAAAATAAACACTAGTATTTTTGATATTAAAAGGGATTGTTGACAGAAAAGGGAAAAAAAAAAAAAGGATTTTCTCCATGGAAATGGGGATTGGCGGTTCCTGTGGCACAGCAATCTTTCATACTTTTTCCTTCAAGCCTGCAAGTGAAGGGGACAGGAGAGAGTTTGTCTTTTCAGAAGCAGCTCCTTTGATCAGAGTCATTCACTCTGGAGAATGGAATATTGAATTCCTTTTGCAGTCAGGCTGTGTTTAAGCGCTTTTGAGTCTGGCTGCAGTTTGTGGACTTTGTGAAACATGAGTATCCCTCCCGCCTCCCCTCTGCCTTTCTTCCCTGACATAGGGATTTTCAAAGGGCATCGCACTGCCTGACCTGAGAAACAGGGTGTTCTAAAACATCCCTGGCCATTTATAACTCACACATCATTATGCAGGGAAAGCTGGCGGAAATACGGCAGTTCTCGATTTGGGGGACTGTATTGTCACCCCAAGCCTGTGGGCAGAAGGTGCAGGAGGGGGAAAGTAGTAGATGTGTGGCTCAGGTTTGAATTCAAGAATAGTCTCTGTCACTAAAGTGAAAGGAACAGGAAAAAAAAAAATCTTAAAAACTCTTATAATTCAATTTTTGGCAACGGCCAGTATTTTCAATTATCCTGAGTGTCTGTTAATGCTGATATAAAACTCTGCTGTTTTTTCCATTGCAAACCACAAATTTCAAGAGTGCGTAAAACTCCACTTTGCAAATGCTTGGCCTGAAGTGAAACTTGGCAGATAAAGGTCTTATAATAATCTTTGTTTAAAACAAAGTTAATTAAATCTGGGTTTAAGAAGAGTTTTGACCATTTGCAAGTTACAGAATAATGCCAGGACTTAATTGCACTTCTTATCCAAAAATCCTCAAGTACCAAGGCATCACTTGAGCTGCAGAGCACATCTGCAAGGTTTATCGCACCCCCCCCCCCTTCACACACCTCCCAGAGCAGGAAAGAGCTGGCCTGGGTCTCCCTCACACAAGCTGCTCATAGCCCTTCATGCTCCAGCAGAAACAGCAGACCCACAGCACGGCCTGGGCACCACTAACCCCTCTGCTGCCCAACCCAGAGCACCCCTACAGCTCCAAGAGCCACCATATAGTCACTGTGTGGTGAACCTCTGCTCTACACAGTTCTGTTTTTGCCCAGGTGAAACCAAGCACACAGGGTCGATGATAAATCAAGGCCAGGGAGCTTAAATGCTTCAGTTAAATTGCACAGTAAATTAAAGACAGAAAAATCAGGAATACAGTTCTGTTGTGAGTTCCAGTCAACTTCCGTACGAGGGAGGGAGATATCGCTCCAGAGGCTCTCATTTTAAAGTGTATCTGTTCCCAAAGCAGAAAAATCTAATCAATTCATCCATACTGCGGACTAATTACTTTTGCTATTTTGTATTGCAGCGAGGACATGGAGGGAACAAAATATATTTGGTCTGCTCAAGAGTGGCTACTCTACTACATGCAACACAGAAAAATAACTGTATTTTATCAAGGCATGAAATTGCTTTAAGAAACAGAAATAAGAAAGAACAGTTAGTGCCAAGAGTGGAAAAATACTGCCATGACAAGATGCTTTTTAACTGCACTTAGAACCAAGTTTTATAAGGACAGATCCATCTTCTCCCTGTTTTATAGCTAAGAAAACTTGAGGAAGCGGTTTTGGCTTGTTTCAAGTCAGGGGCTAAGAAGTGTAAATTTTAGTTCAAGCTGGCCCCCACCCCATCCCCTTGTGCACACCCAGCCCTCATGGGTTATCTGCCAGTGAGGCAAACAGCCTGCTGGACCTTTTGCTCTGTAGGCAAGACTACAGCCATGAGAAAAGCCACAAGGATACAGCAGAGTTTTGCACATCGATGTTTACTTATCAAAGAGAAGATAAACACAACACAAAAATTCAGGCAAGATACCAAGCAGCCTCCCTGATAGCGCAGGAATACTCAGAAGCCTCGCTGTGGGTTGCGAGCCTTTCACAAGCACACTGCCCAACAAAAGCCTTTTGCAAGCACCGCTCAGCAAATGTCGGGTTATCTAGATTTTGTGTGCCTCCTTGTTTGTGCGCTTCACCCATGATTCAGCTTCCCTCACTGACAAGGTCTCACGCGCAGGCCCCTGTGCCCAAGCTCCTTTCACAACACAGGCCTAAGCAAATTTGGGTAGGGCAGCCCTTTGCAAGCAGTTGATTTCTCCTTCCAGGAGTGGCATCTGCTGACATTCAAGAGGCACAAACAATAGTGCCTTGACCAGGAACTACCTGTGAGGAACAACTACTTCAGTCAGAGCTGTATAAATAATTTCAGTTTAGTTAACACTATGTAATTACAGCAGTGGAAATTCTTAGAAAAAAATCAATTCTCATGTAAGCTAAACAGGGCAGGGCCTATTTCTTCATGTGAGTGGGGATCTGGGAGTGCCAACAATGGCTTGCACAGTGAGGAACTTGTTCCTGAGTTAGACCTCCAGGCATAATACAAGCAACACAAGTAATCCCTGGCCTACCCCTGCACCCCAGCCTCAGCAGCCTGTGGTGGGCACACAAAGGCACTGGTGGGATTCAGGGACCTGGGCTCATTCCTCTCTGGTACTTTTTGCAACATCTCAAAGTTCCTGTTGTGTTTACAATTAGCAGGTTTTTTTTTAACCTGTGCCCTTTTCAACTGTTTACAGGCATTATTGCACAGCATGGAGGAGGGCCTGCTTGAGTATGGTCCTGACACCATGGTATGAACAGGACTCTAGTTTACTGGGCTACTGGCAGAAGGATGGGAGGTTCTAGAAGACACCAGCCCCAAAGGCCCTGTTGATAATATGCAGCGACAGCTAGAGGACTAAGAAGTTGTTCATGAGTTTTTGGGTGGATTTTTTTTTTTTTTTTGAGTCCCTCTAGAGTCCTGCTGTCAGATCCTACCAAACAGCACCAGCTACAGGGATTGTACAGTGAGTTACTTTCCACAAATCCACTTCCTATTTATCAGTGCTGTAGGGTGCTCTCATCCAAGATCCGCAATGTGAGGAAGTGCCCAACCACCTCTTCTCCCATTGCTCTCACTCTGGAAAAAAACAGGGGCATTTCTTCCCCAAAGAGGCATGGACTTTCATGTTTGGTTTTGGCCTTGTGCTGTATGCAGCTGGGCAGGGGAAGCACGAGGGACACCGAGTGGCAAGTGAAACTGTACACGGTTTAGTTGAAGCCCAGCAAAAACAGTTTTAAGACAGTTACTAGAGGCAGAGCTCACCTTTCCCATCACAGATCACCCTACATAAAACAAGCCCTGAACAAATCCAGCACAACTTGTATAGCCTGAAGACATGGGGGAAAGTACCTGCTATGTGTAGATATCCAAGATACTCATACGCTGTGAGGCCACTTGCAGACTCAAAGTGTGCATTCATGCTCAAAATGCCAATACAAAAGGAGAGGCAGGTATTTAGAAACATTCCATTTTGTCTTTGAGCACATAGTTATCTATATCCTGATATGGCTGTGAGAAGCAGTCAAGAGCACCATTGACTATTAGCAGTTTCTGAAGAGGTGTATCAAAGTATTATTTATGGTCTAAAATTATACAGGGTCTAACAAGGAAGAGAGAGGAAAACTATACCTCTGCAGGTTATCACAGTTGGCAATTAGGTGAGTGGCAACAGGGGATTATGAAAGTTATGAAAGACTTGATTTGTGAGCTGGAGTGGAGCGCAGAAAACTTGATAGATTGACAGGGGGCAAACCATTTTTCTTCAGCTAGGAGTGCAAGAAAATAGGGGGAAGTAGCAAAGGGAGGAAAAAAGACAGCAAACTTGCCCACTAGGGAGACCTGGAGTCACTAGGAGGCTGAGATCTGTTTTCATTTTGATCCACATGCTTATTCGGGATTTTTTCCAGGGTGGAGGGAACGCCAATATAATTTTACCTATCTTCTAGTACTTTACGCAGCTCTGGTACATAAGGTTTCTAACACCACAATGCCTTTGCAATAACAGCTGGCTTGGGTTTTCCCCCTCACAGGCTTGCTCACTCCCTCTCTACCCCTCCACCATTTGAGGAGCTGTCACCCCCTTCCTCACTGCAAGGGAAGAAACTCCTTCCCAAATGAGCAGGGGTCTGACGTTCTGTTTCTGTCTCTCCTCTGCAATACAAGGGCTAGGCATTGGAAACAAGGTGCTAAGATCAATTGTATCAAGAAGAGAAAGGAAAAAATAAAATAAAACACCAGAAAATAAATATTCAGAAATGCAAAAAAGCATAGGCAGCTTTAACAATGCCCTCCCCCCCCACAAATGCAAAGAATGATACATTTTGCCTGACTTATTATAAGTTGGTAAAAATGTTAATGTTTGTAGACAGACTGTGCTTTCATAAGTGTGTATTACAAAAGAAATATATTTTTTCCATGTTTAATCAGGGTTGATTTAGAAAGCAATCAGCACGCTTCTGTGTCTTCCAGCCTCTTCTTGAATCTGATACCTAATCTAAGTCTCGAATGCAGAGAGGTAGAATACCAATGATTCAGGTAAAAATGCAAAAAGCAGCGGTAACTCTTGCCTCTGGCGTTGTAGAAGTCGAAGCACTGTAGCAGATCCTACCACCTAATGAGTAGGAAGAAGGGGAGCTCTCACCTCCGAGATACAGACTTCCTTAAAAGATTTGGCATCAAGGCTGCAGCTCCCAGGCAAGAATCCGCTCTCGACCCCCCTCAAGCAACTGGATGAAGCCAAGCTTTGAATGTCAGGCCCTGTCATCGTAGACACAGCACAAATGCCCTGCAGTAATGCCACCACCAAGGCAGCACTCACTTGTCAGAACACCAGCCGCACATTTCATAAGAAAACCAGTAAATATGACAGCACTTGAATATGAATCTGGAGACAAAGCAGAAACTGCAATCGATTGAAAACACGCAAGTCAAGACTGAGAAAAATAACAGTTTTCAGAGGGCTTTTTAGTACAGATGCAGTAACTCATTAAGTGTCACGAAGATGAAGGACTCGGCACAAGCTGCAGCAGGCCTTGCAAGGCTGGACTTCAAAGCAGCAGCTGAAGGACCAACAACACGGCCAGCACTGGTCTGTGAGTACTCGTGCCCAGACACCCTCCTCAACAGAGACTTTTTGGTCACTATGGGCAAGACTCCCCTCAGTTAACTGACTATACAAAGGGTAAGCATGTAAATATAAGCAAGTCATCTAAAGCAAGCCACATTTGGGTGACAAACTATCCTGCCTATTTTACACATCCTTCTACAGAGTGCTGAGCTGTCCTCAGGAGGCACCTCTTTTGGCTACAGAGGGTGCCTAGACAGCTGGCTGAGACCCGATGACTAAATTTTAGATGGTAAAAAGCTATTTTAGAGGAAACTAAGACTAATTGTTGACCCTGTGTTCTGACTGAGTGGTTTCATTGAAATCCGACTCATGTGCCAGTTTCCCTTATACAAGCATCCAGCAGAATACAAGAAAAACCTATAACCTTACTATAAAGTTAAATAGAGGTTCACCTTTCTGCTTTTTAGTGCTCTTTTGCATTGTTAAAGTTGGAGATTGGGCTATTATGTTCTATGCAATTTTTACTGCTCTGTGTGGAGCTAACTATCTCCGCACATCAGACATCTAACATATGTTGTTTATGTAACACTTTCAGCTGTGTTGCTACTCTCTCTGAACTGAATAGTTCCCAAAAATTTAGGATCTTGCAAATTGTTCTATCAGGAGGAAGAAATTGGCAGTGGATCCTGGTATCTCTTATAGAAATGCTGCTCCCTGTCAAGGAACACCAAGTCCCATTCGCTGAGTGTCACACGACAGATCATTTCTTCATTTGCATCTTCCTACCATCACACAACCTTAAAAAACCTCTATCTCCCCTAGCTGCAGTGTCACACAAGTTAGATGTGCCCAAACTTTTCCTCCATGTATTTCTCCCGTGTCATTTCTGAGTCCAAGTGGTTCTTCTGTGCTGTGGATATCTGAAGCATGGAGGACATTCCCTACAGCCCAGACACTAACATGCATCTAGACATCTGCCAGAAAAGCATCATGATGCCCTGAAGGGTTCAACCATTTCTACTGTTTCAGGAGAGGACTGCAAACGTCCCTAAACTCAAAATAGTTATCACTATCTCATGTTGTAATCCGAGGCTGTAGTGATGGGAACTTTTTTTAGTGTGCGCATACACATGGCCATAGATTGGGTCAAGCTAAACTGGGAACTCTGGATCACTAAAATGAACAAACTAGTAACTAATAATAATAGCAGAACCTTTCCACTTTGATGTCTGTTAATTCTAATACATATTTCTAAGAGAGATGCCAGAGTGATGTAGAATAGTTTGGGTTTTATTCAAACCGTATACATTTGGATTCATGTTTCATTGCCCTGCTGCATCTAGAATACGTAATGAGAAAACCACGTACACCACTATCTCCAGCTTCTTGTCAACGTTACAAAGCACTCACAGGGTTACTCATGTCATTGTTATGAAGTTATTAAAACCCTGTGGTACACAGAGGCAGCCTGCAGACTGCTTCTATTTCTGGTACTGGCTTGACATCTTGGGGAAAACACCATCCTCTAAGTGGTATGAGGCTCCCACAGAAACTACACTGTTATCTTGAACTCACCCTCTCTGAGTAGCGAGTCCCCAGTGGCCACTTGTGGGGGTCTCACAGGTACATTTTATGTCTTGTAAGAGCCTGCCTCAGTAAAACAGGCCTTTGTTCTCAGGACTGCAGCTCTGAAAGCAAAATAAAGGATGATGATCTGGATGGAGTGAGTCCGGAAAGGCACAGGAGAGCTCTGCTGCCCCTGTCTGAATCACTCACATTCAGCACATGCTCCTCTGAAAAGAACATCCAGAAGAGTCTCTCACCCCAGCCAGAATAAGAATGCTTCTTATCTACGAAACTGGCTTTAACTTCTAAAGCAAAACTATAAATAACAGGAGAAAGTGAACTGAAGGATAAAGAAGCAAGATCCTTCTACATTTCAAAACAGAACTGGAATCTTATTAACATTTAAATTAATTGACCATCTAGATTGTGGAATCCTCATGAACTGCTGTACTCTGGGCAGAAATTAATCTTGACTCTCATTACTGAAAGGTGCCCTGCTTATGACAGGGTTCTTGCGAAGCCAGAGAATCAGATGCTCTCTGGACCAACATCTCTTCTCTGGCCTGCAGTCAGGAGGAACTAAACTTGGTGAGCCAGGTGATTTTTGCTACTTTTATTGTACTTAATAATAACATTAATATATTGGCAAAAACAGCATTAAAAAAAAAAGCAAGCCACCAGCACAGCAGTTAGCTGTGTAGGTCAGCACCCTGCAGTGAGCAGTTACCTGCCTATTTTGTATCTAAGGAAATAAGAAATACGCCAGCCTGAACAGCCACCACACACCTGCAGAAACGCCCCCACCAAAAGAAGTGCTGTCACATGCACGGGGACCACCCTGCCAACAGCAGCACTTCTGCAGTCTCTGCTTGAAATCTGCAGCTTGGCTCTACTCCTCCTTACCATGGCACAACAGGACCAAGCTCTGCACCCCAGCGGAGAGAAAAGACATGTCTCTTCCTGACTTAGGATAGGAAACTACAACAGGCAAGAGACACAGCAGGGGTGAGTATCTTCAGGAAGGGGAAGATAGTGAGGCAGTCTTGGGAGAGGTGAAGCATGGAAGAAAAACAGCAACCATGGGTTCTCAAAGCACTCAAAACTCCAAAGACCTTCTAATTCCCTGATATTTCACTCTACCCTCTCTCAAGAAGTCCCATTATCTATTCCGAACCCTTCATTGCTCTAGAAACCAAACTGTTCAAATGGAAATTACTTCCAGCCCATTCCCATGGGCTGCATTATGCAGCAAATGAGTGCAGAGATCCCACAATGGCTTTCAATTCCTTGTACAGAGACCCCCAAGTCTCGAACTTTATCTTCATAGAATGACCTGTTGACCAGCAGAGACTCTCCAGAGTAATCCTTTATTAATACAGTAAAGTGGGACACTCTTCCAGGTACCAGCCCCACACTCTCCTAGTCTCCTGATGAGGCCTGTTGAATGGACGTGACCGTACTTCTGTGGCATGGCCAACAGTTTTTACCAGTCCAGTAATCTTGTAGTCTAATCACATCTACAACTGAGGACTCACACAAGCATCTTTCATGTGATTCCTTCCTTTCTAGTAAGTAGCTTTTAGGAAGAAGAGCTGAAAACATGAAATGAATACATATCAAACCAGGAAGCAGAGGAAAAAAGCTGACAGAAGTCACGACTCCTCAGCTCAGCATGTATTCTGACAGTGCAGGCTTTAGTTACAGTGATGCAAGACATGCCCAAAAATTAAGAAAAATTCACATGTGCCAGTGATTGTAAGGGAACAGTAATTAGTCACAGGCAACGACAACAAAACTTCTAATGGAGCAACACTAGCATTTATGTCTTAATAAAGTTTTAAAAAAAAAAAAAGCCATTATCAGCAAGAACTTGCTTGCTGATCCAGACACAAAGGCTGAGTCAAGCTGAACCCAGTTATTGAAGATGACTTTCAGGTATCTCTGCTGATGCTCCTGCTGAGCACAAAGGCAGCCTCAATCTGCATTGTTCTGAGCAAGCTCTGATGAGCAGCTTGTCCATGAGGACTTGGCCGCTATTGAAAACAAAACAAAAAAATAAAACAAAAACAGCTTGTGTGTTACAGCGTATTTAACTTACACAGGCCAGCTCAAACAGTACAAATGACTCATTTGCATAATCACACTTCAGAGTGGAATAGGAGCATCGCTGCAAGGCCACTAGTTCCAATTCCTCCGCTAGTCCTCCAGTGGGACCATAGAGAACAGCTCAGCTCATTAACAGTGGTGGTGGTAAGAGCCCCAGAAGTCTCAGCCTCGTACATACTTGAGCAAGCACAGCACTGACATGGATGTAGCCACCTAAGCGTGATTTCAGTGCATCCTCAATCTCTTAAACTGTATTGACTTAATGTAAAGATATATTACATCAGCCTTGCAGTAAAGGCACACCCTCAGCATTTATCCTCTTCTTCTTTTCCACAACACTTACTGATTTCACAGAGTGTAAATCCAGGGACAAGAACATAATCTTAACTCAAAGTAATTCATGGAGACATGCTTATTGAATGCCAGCAGACAGCCCCCCCCCCCCCCCCCCAAGCCCCCCAAAGTTTCAAAAATTCAAGTAATTCTGTGGAAAATTAGTGATCAAGAACTCCAATTTCATGTTAATTGATTTTCATTTAAAATATTTTTTCCTCCCCAGCCTTATCTACAAAGGCTTATTGTACCAGCAAACTCATATCTGAATTCCCATCATCATATGCTGTAGCTTTGCAGCTGAATAATACTGTAAATCTTAGATCACCACCTGAATGGTCTTTTATAAGAAAAGAGTACAAAATATAAAGTAATAAAAAGTGATAGAAATTTTAAGGACTCACTATCCAATGGACAATAACCCTCTACATTCATTCTGCTATATGACAATAACCAGAGGATTTTACCTAACCAGAATCTAAAGAAATCAGCTCTGCCTGCTTCTCCCATGGGATGCTCTCATGCAAGCCCTGAAGTTGCAAAGTCATCCAGTAGGTGATCACAGCAATCAAAAAGTGGGATGACTATAAATGGTGTGACTTTCTTAGCCAACCAAAAACCTGAGATTTCTGTTCTGGAGGAAAAGAACAGAAATAAGAGTCAGAAAGCAAGCAGGGGGAATATAAAATAATACAGACAACACATTGGAGCCTCAATAAGGACAAAAAGGAGCAATAAAGGATAAGAAACAACCCAGAATTAGATTACCAAGTACAGTCTTTTACTAGATTCCTGCTGTATATTGCATTTCACCAGAGGACAGAGTTTAGTATGAGCATGGGAAGGAGGGTTACACGTGTGCGTGTATTGGTGAGAAATATTAATGAGAGAAGAAGTGAGAATTAAACATTTCTTGAATGATTGTTTCTTATTTCAGTCTCAGAAATACCATTAACTGTAACATTTTTCTTTTAAAAGTGTAGAGAGTGCTTTTCCTTTCTGCTGTTTTTTCAGGGAGCAGGAAATAGGCATAAACTGATAACAGACCATTATCTAGGAGTGCTTTGAAGATGCTGAGACAGAATTGGGCAAATCCATTAGGACCTCTTTTGGTGAGAAAGGTGGGACAAGAAGTCTCCTTACTCCAAAGGCTGCCTAACTTAAAAAAAATTTAGTGCAAGGGTACATGATGTCAAGGCTCAGAAGTTTCACCTCAGTCTCCTACTGGGAGTAGCTGTAAATTCACTGATTCCCAGTCCAGCAACATCAAGCAATGCATGTCATTTAAATGAAATGTTAAAGGACTAGACCAAGATCCCACTACTTCTGTTATATGTATCCAAGGATAGATATACATGCCATAACATGCCACTTCTTCCCCAACCCTAGTGTTCATCTCCCTTCCTCTACCCCCAAAAAATCTGCCTGCAGCTTGAGGCCTTGGTAAGAATCATCAGCTACTCTTTTTAATGATGAATTAAGTGATTAATGGAATTAATCTATTATGCAGACTGAGCACACAGTCTCCGTTTGTACATGAGGAGAGAAGTGGGAAAGCAAGCAACTTGCCTACCAAAGGAGAGACTTTCTGACCCTGCATTATCTATTCTCCTTTCTAGGACAGGCAGAGTAAATTAAATCTGAACTCTGAGTTTTGTTTTTCTCAGGTTTTTTTGAATAAATAAAACTATTTGACTTCTACCACAAGTCCTATCAAGTCTGAGCCATAGCCCTCCCCCCTCAAAGGCTTAAGCATGAAATCACATACTGTATACAGGTTTGTTCATGTTATTTAAGGGATTTTTTTCCTGAGAAATATGTTCATTGAGCTAAGCCTCAGCAGTACAACTAGTTTTCCCTTGTGTGCTCTAATAATGATTTTTACCTAGCAGCAGCTGGGAACCAATAGATCTGATGTCTTTCTGGAGGTGTTCTGTTCGTAGGAAGGTCAATCATTGAATGGGATTCATTTTTCACCTGAGACAAGAGAGATGTGGAGGTCTTATAGATCTATGTGGCGTTAAAGTTTTGCAAGTATGAGAGAACTGACTTTCAGTAATTATCTCTCCTTTCAGGAGGAACTACAAGACATCTTTGAGTATACTGTATTTATTACAGTGGTAAAAAGAAAATAGAGTGGAAAACAATGAGGCAATTAGTAGAAGCTCCTTTTTTAAAAAAAGGCAGAATACAACAGTAGTTTAGATATGTCTTCCATTTCTGTGGTTTGGGACATCATAATTATGAAAGGAAACGTATCAACAAAATATTGTTATTGCTGAAAAACAGCTGTTTCCAGTGAATCAAAACATCTGTAGGAATGCAGCCATCTCAGACATTTACCAATGGAAGAGTGGGAACTTGCCAGATTCAGTGCCAAATTGCCCATGCAGAACCTGGGACAGAAGATTTAGCTGAATGCTCCTGAAGCAAAACAAGATGTCTCCCAGGCTCCCTGATGCAGAACCATGAGGTCCCAGACTGAGCCAGGAGTCCATAAAGGGGAGACAAGAAGTCCCAGGAGCATTGGAATCCCATCCTGCCCTGGCTTGGACCTCCAAGTTTTGTACCTTGTACCTTGGCTTGGACCTCCAAGTTTTGGAGTTGTATGCTATGCTGAAATTCTGTTTCCATTTTTTTCAGATCCAATTTTTCATTCACCCCCCCCCCCTTTCCACAGATATTTCAAGAAGTCTGCTTCAATCCATAACAACTCCTACCCCCCTTCAAGTGTCCCCAAGGATGGGGAAGATGCAGGTTTCATTTTATCTGTACACATAATGCAGTCTTTGGATTTACTAATTTTCCACTATTTTGTGAGCCATCCTTAGACAGCTTGCCCTAGAGGACAGTTGCTAGAGCAGAATCCTGCATCAGATTAGTCATACCCTCAGGATCCTAATGATAGTGCTGGACAATACAAATCTAATGGCAGTGGGATGTAACATGAAGGCAACAATTCTTTGTTTATTAGTGACTTCTGAAGAGTAGGATGCCAGTACCCAAGCGAGAGAGAAATCCAGCATAATGAAGGCAGCTGTTTGGTAGTTTTTCCTGAGGGAATTGTGTAAAGAGAAGAAAGGCAGAGGCAGAACAAATTTCATCACAACGTTTAGGCCTTGAGCTGGAGAGCATGACTGGAAAGGGAAAGCAAACCTGATGCACTCCTTCCCACCACATACTGATGCCAAGAGAAGGAAGTGGGAAAAGAAACCATGCCAGGACTTTTCTGGCTTGCTCACTGCAAGGGAAAGATCAAATAGTTACATGGAGGGCCAGAAAAGCTATTAATCTTCTTTGCACTTTAGACTTGTCTGGCAGGAGAAGAAAAAAAAAAAAAGGACAAGAGACGTGACTATAGCATGAAACTGCCAAACTAAAAATCCCACAGCAGGAAAAAAACAGCTATTTCAAGTTATGGACAACATTTGTAAAGCTTTCCAAGAACCTAGGCCAAATAGCATGTAATCTATTGTTTAGATAAAATTCATCTATTTCTGACAAATCTGAAGGCTAAAATAGGCCTTGGTCAAACCCATGCAGTATTGACTTGTGGATGGGAAATCATGGCCAAGCACCAACAAAACAAAGGTTAGCATATTAAGTAAGGATTTCCTTAAAAACTTGAGTATACTTCAGACACAACTCTGAGATGTGAACTGAATGAGAGGATGAAGTTAGTTGTAGTCCCCACCTACCCATTCACCAGATGATAAGTTAGTCCCACCCCTTACATGATCCTATTCTGGGCACATAGTCAAGCAGTCCCCTCTCCCAGGCATTGGGTTTGTATGCTTACCATCTGAAATGATGCAACCAGACTAACAACATTGCATAAATATCTGTGATACTACAAAAAAATAATAATCTAGTTGTTTGTGCTTTCCAGATTTATGTTAGACACACAAACAGCTGTACTGCCTGTGGGATCTCAAAGGTAATAGCAGGGGAGAAAGTGGAAAACTTAAACACATAGGGTACGTATGCATGTCCTGCCACAAAGTTTTAAGAGTTCATAAGCCCTTGTGAAGTTATTAGAAACTGCATTAGCAAGACAGTGACTCATTTCTTCCCATCCTCACAGCTCTTTTTTTTTTTTTTTAGGAAAGGGCAGGGGGGAATGGAGGTGCAGATTTATGAAAAAATATTTTACAAATAACTATTAGGACTATTATTACCCAGAATAACTGAAAAGCACAGTAGGTTCTCATTATTCAACCAAATGAAGAGTCACAAGACGAAGGAATTAACAATGCTAAGTGACTTCCCTCTCATTAACTGGAGAATCAAACTGTTCAAGAAGAGATAGGGAAAAAAGACTGGAATGTGCTGAATGAAGTTTTATTGAATTTTAAGAATATTGAATATTGAACTTTAAGAATCTAAGCACAGCATGTGGAAGAGCAATAGAGTATTTCCAGAGGTCAGCTGAAGCACAGGTGAAGTGTTTATTTTAGTAGACTTTTTTCATTGAATGAATATTGCTGTTTTACACCTGTAAAGAAATCCCTTCTTAGCCCATGACTCAATAACACCCTGATTCAACTAGGAAGCAGCCATCACATTACAACTCTGTAGGCGTCATGAAAACAGATGACCAAAGACCACCATGTAAATAACCAAAGAGCAACCATTAGAATTATCTCTTTGTAGGCAACACTTAACGGAATTGCCAAAGATTTGGGTTTCCCTGCCCCATCCACATACCCCAACATTGTTTCAAGAGTAAGATGAATCTCTGGAAGCCACACTAACCAACAGACAAATCCTTGTTCTGCCTTCCACCATATAACTGTTCCTTGCTGGAACCACTTATGTTCCCATAAAGTTCATTATTACAATGATAGGGGAAAAAAAAAAACACTTCCATTGAGATCTAACACAGCTTAAATTTCTTGTTAACTCTCCTCATTGACCCTTCAACTCAGAGGTAAGATCCAGTGCTGGCATTCACTTGTGCTGCAGCAAAGCATCAGCATAAAAACAGGGAAGCAGTTCCTCAAAGCTTGAGGAAAGGAAAACCCCACTTTAGACTTCATTAAGAGTAAAGATAACAAAAAGATTAGACAGGCATTTGTCTATTCAGTCCTATATGTTATTAAATCTAGTGCAATACCTTCAAGATATTGTGGATACAGCCTCATATTCCAATCCTACCACGTTTATCTGCCCGCAAAAGAACAAAATTATTCCTGCCAAGATAACTGTTAGATGATAAAGAAGGAAACTGTGCAAGAGACCTGCCTGTACTGGACCTTATGTAAAATCATTTCTCGTCTTCTCAGACAGTCAGAAAGCATTTACAGGCATACAACAGAGAAAGCAAGGATCATTGCAGTTACGCAGAATACTCATGTGGTGCCTGATAACGGCACATATAAAGGAGATTTGATGGGTAGTTTTATAGTAAAGGAAGCAACAATTCAGAAAGCATCTTCAGATGCCCTGTATAACACATAATTGAAGTTCTCAGAAGTTTTTGTTTCTGTCCCTAGCTCAGTGTTAGTGTTCCTGGAAGCCAGCTTCATCAACCAGTCACAGTGATTTTAATTAGAAGTGAATGCAGCTTACAGCATGCAAACATACTGTAGCAAGTACACCTAGAAGTTGGTTATCATCTTTTTCAGGACTGTGCAAAAGAAAAGTCAATCTTATTTTTATTTAAAAAAAAAAAAAAACAGGAGACAGACATCAAATGAAATGATTCACACAGGTTTTTATTTTTTTTCAATGGACATTCTTTTTCCACTCTGCAAGTTCCTTATATACACACACAGCATATTAAGATGTTATTATTCCAGCTGACCACTCTTTCTGCCAGAAGTTGTCCTCTCTGTAGGGGCCTATTGACAAGTCCATGTGTCTTTGCCTTAGCCACACCTCAAACTTGCATTTTTTTTACTTTTGTTCCAATTGGTTTGCACACGAACAGCTGAGGCAATGGTAAATCCTCCCCCCTTCACAGGTATGGGAAGGATAGCAAGGGACTCCAGAGCCTGTAGAGATGGCAAGAGCCATCATGCTGGTTTAACCTAGAGGTCTAGCTAGCCCTACATACTATCTCTGAGTGGCCGAGAAACAGAGAAATTAAAATAAGCGTGTGAAATTTTCCTAAAGATATCTAATTCTACAACCTTCTTCAGCTCAACTACTTCCCTGAACTGCTATAGCAAGATCCAACCACACATCTCTGTCAAAACCCCAAGCTCTGTGCCATATTCTGTCCTAACTTGCACTTGGTGCCAACCCACAGACAAATTCATTGGTATTTTTCATTGCTACTCTTCACTGATATTTTTTCTTGCAGTCCTAGGGTCTTACCCAGAAAAGAACAAAGTCTAACCAGGCAGAAGGAATCACAGTAAGTCAAATGGGTATCCAGCTTCACAGTACAAATGAAGGGAAGAGGCCAGGACAAAGTCTGTAGGACTGTCTTCTCAACTGTAACTCATATGTACTGTGGAATGCTAAGGAAATCATGTTCAGTGCCTCGGTTTCCATTCCTGTGATTCAAAGCTATTGCTACTGCTCAACACCATGAGGGTATGTGAGGTTTAGTGCAGCAGGCATATGAAACTACAGCTTTAAAAATGGAAAGCTGTATATAAGTGCAACCTATTAGAGTATTACCAAAACTGAACTCAAACATCAAGGGAATGTTTTAGTGGGAAAGAAATGAAAATCATTTCTCTTTGTTCTCTAGATTCCAAGATATGAGCAACACGTCAAATACCTCTAGAAAATAACATTCAGTGAAGAATCAAAGGCTCCCTTTTGTGAAGGCTGTTTCATTGTAAATTCATTTTATTCTGAGTCAGAAGACTCACAAGTCTTTCCTGGATTTTGTTTGCATGCTCTTAGAATTGTTTCCCTTGTTGTCATATTCTCTCGCACCAACACAGTAAGAATAGAAATCCTAATGCTCTGGATTACAAACTACACAGCTTTATTAGGTCACATAGACATTACCAGAGATTTAACCTATTAAAACCATTAGGTATTTACAATGTATGGAGCAATTATCATTTTCTAGAGCTAAAGAACAAACAGAAAACAGTGCTAAGACGTATAAATAAGACAAAGTATAAATTGGAATTCTTCAGGGCTTTTCAAGGGAATTTTATAGTAACCAAGCTTTTTGTATCTCTCCACCATCCCTTTGCACTTCCTGTCTCATTTTCTAGTCTCATGTTGTCTGTCTTTCCTTACTTCTGCCTCAGACAAGATTCAATTACAGAGAATAAAGAGAATTCTTGATTGAAGCCATCAGACTAACAGGTCTCCCTGGCTCTCAGGACTGAGGTCACTCTCTGCCACAAATGCACAGGGTGGGATGAGGATGTTTGGTTTTTATTGAAAGTTATATAAACAATTTGGTTTTCTAGCCATCAAATACAGAGTTGCAGGTCCTTGTAGGTTTCACTAACAGTTAGACATGGTCAGCACTATTCTAGACCTTCATGATTTGACCTGGGCTAATTTACCTTCCAGTAAAACCAAAGCTCCTTGGTGCTTCCACTGCATAACACCATGGTACATGAGTTGTCCTATGTTAACAACTGTTTTCTTGTCACTGAACACAAAGTCAAGTGTTCTGCCTAGTAATATCTCTAAATAACTAGCTAAGCTTTGTAAGTATAGGGCTTGTCTACAGGATGCCAAGTAGCCAAGGTGGATTGTCATTCAAGCTTTCCTAGAAGTGCACATCTAATCAGGGCAAGGCTCAAAAGTCAAAGGGAGAGAATTTTTCCACATTTAAAAATACATATAGCTCCACCAAAAAGCAGAATTAATGTGCATCATATTAAGTGAAAGAAAAACCTCACCAGAATCAGATACACACATTCAGATAAGCACATAGACTACCTGCCATCCATAAGGAAGGAGCTCCTTAGGTAATGGACTCCCTCAGAAATATTGGCCCCATTGCAATAAATGTCAGAACTCACATTGACTTCAACAGAGTAGCAATTTTACCTTCCATAAATTGCCAAAAATTACAAAATTGCAATGAATATCCAAGAGAATAGACAGTCCAGAGATTTCAGGTATTTTTGTTTAGTCAAACTATCAGTACCTCATAAAGAGACTTGTCTATGGCTTATAGATACTTCTGCTTTAGGTAAAAAGGAACACACAGCCAGAGTGAAATGCTGTAGGTCTCTTACTAAAACATTCATGTTCCTGCAGTAATTTAAACAGTGATCAAGTGACTTACTGTATCTGGTCATGGACATTCTACCTTTAGGTGCCTCTTGTGCTGACAAATACACTTCTTTCCTCTTCTTTCTTTCCTTTTTTTTTTCTCCCCCCCTCCTTCTGGAGGAATTTTGACTTGGCTTAGGCCACTTTTCAGAAAGCTAAACTTAAAAATTCGCTACCATACAAGATCATTCTAAAAACAACGTTAAAAAGATGTGCTTTTACAGCTACCTCATTTTTCAAGACAAAGAGTTATCTCACCTTACTGTATGAACCAAAGAGGTTTCTGAGGGGTGAAACCATAGGAAGAAATACTGTTCTTACATGCAACACTTAATAATGATAGCCTCAAATGCATTATCTTTAAAAGCAGAGCTGGTAGACTGCACTAGAAGACAGGTTTGTTCTAGCTCAGAAATTCCTCTCCCCTTTGGCATAGCCCTTAGGAGCATAGATTACACTTTCTATTAGCTGATTTAATGTAGTCTAAAATTTTTTCACTTCAGTTTAAGGAAAAAAAAAAGGTGGGGGGTGTCAGATGAGGAAAGAATATCCATGTCCTAGAATTTACAGTTCATTAAAGTTTCCTTGAGCGAGGAAAACTTAACTACCATTGATCTTACTAGCAGCTGTTGGCAGTTACAAATGGATGACAACTGTTTTTTTTGTTGTTGTTTTGTTTTTTTTAAATGGGCATTTATCATAAGTGGAACTTTTCATTTTAAATGGGGTGCCTTTTGGAATTACAAGTTACTTGGCCAGGTTTCAGGATTAATGAACACTCAGCTGTCAGGTTCAGTATGTCTATATATCGTGCAGTTTACAGAGACGATGCAATCATAGCTTCCACCCTTGAGTGTGGAATGACCCTTTAAGGACTTAAAAGAAGTTTTAGACAGAGAATTAAATTCACAGGTGTGCCTATAAAATTAAACTGCTGCTTTTTGATAGACCCATAACTTTTCTGAGACACTGGGTTTCTAAAGAAAGATTACAGCCTGACCCAAACAAAGCAGTGGCTGTAAAAATTGTTGAAGCTACTTCAAAACAGAAAAGACTGTTCTTATTTAAAAAAGAATATCTCAAGAAGATTGTATCTAATTGTACACAGGAAAAAAGGGTTATGGGATGTAGCACTCTGAAACATCCATGCATGAGAAGATACAAACTTCCTCCTCTTAGACATCTAAACACCAAAGTACTTGGTAGACTGGTCATGACCTGAGTAGTAACTTTTCATGGGTTAATATTATCTCCTGAAATATTTAAAGCAAGGCCACAGTAGCTGCTCAGCTGTTAGGACTTAGTTGCTTGCCTACAGCAGTGTACCCAGCAGCTGAGGGACCATCAAGCCTTGATGTCCTCCCACCGTGGGGCTCACCAAGCAACTTTATAAGCCCCTGCACCTCAAGGTTACCCATGCCCTCATACAGCACGAGCAAAGGCCTCAGATGCCTAGTTTAACTAGAGTCATGTAGGGAGCTTCCACCAAGTGAGTTGTGGGGATGGTTACTCTGACCAAGGGGCAGTTGAGAACAGTGGTATCTCCTGCTGGCATAGATGGGCTCAGGATGAGGGACTTCCTCACAGCACTTTCTCTCCTACAGCAATAAATCCAGCTGCCAGCTCTGGGGACAGAAAGCAAGCCTGGTAGCAGTCTGCTCCCTCCTTCAGGGAATGCTAACAACACAACAGCTGAATAGGACACATAATCTTTACCAAGCTGTCCAAGTTCACAGACTAATTTGCCAGAGTCAACTGAAATTGGTACCAGCATTTACTACCTCTGTCCTGGGTTGAAAATCAGTGTTGCACAGAGAAGAACGTGCTCTGTCTACTCCTGAATAGAAAACAACATGCTCAAATTTTAAAAGACCCCAGGTACAAGAAAACCCTAAAGAAGTAACAACATTGTTGTATTCAGAGAAAACTGAAATAACATATGGATCAAATTTCTTCCTTTCTTAGCTCACTTATTGCAGAAACAGCCATACAAGGTTAAAACATTGTTTGCATGCTCACAACTAGCTATTGTGCCCCTACTGAAGTCCACAATGACACAACAAAGCGAGCAAGATAGATTACAGAAGTTATTCTCCATCCCATCTTAGATGGGTTAACTTCACTCACCAGAGGAAACCATCCAAAGCGCTCCAGTCAACCCAAGGCAGGGGCACTGAGGGGCTCTCCCAGGCTCCTCTGTCAGTTCAGCTGCAGGTTTAGCCAAAATCTGCCAAGGAATGGCAAGAAATAGAAAGCTCACAAGCAGGCCCACCTGTTTCCATAGTTGATAACTGAGTTACTGCAGGTGAGGGACCTGTTGCCACCTGCTGCTGCCTATACATAAGGGGATGGGCTATCACTTATGTTTAAGGAGGCACAGCATGGCCAGGTGGGGGCTGTCCCACCATGGAGGAGGGGAGGCTAAGTAGCACCCTCTGTGTGAGGCATCTTTATTTCCATATGAACAACTCTGTAGAATGCATTTTACTGGTTCACAAACACTGGTAAAAAAAAATGCTGTTGGCTGAAACTGCTCAACTGTTAAGAGATGCAGTGTGTGTGACAGTTCTTTGGCTGTGCACAGATAAGGCTGCATGTTCCTTGTGCGCTACTGGGAGGTTTTCTATGTCATGGTTGTTAGAGAGGAAAGACTGGGTGAATCCTACAGACGGGGCAGCCATTCTTTCTTAGGAAAAAAAAAAAGGAAAAAAAAAGAAAAAGAAAAACACTTTTTCTGAGCTGTTAAAAGCCCCCAGAAAGCCAAACAGCAAACTCTGAGCACAGCTGTGGTGCTCTGACACAGCAGTGGTGGGGGTGACTGTGGGCTGTTTAGGGCAGGCCCACCTCAGCCTGTCCTGCAGCCCAGCGAGCACCTCCTCTCCTCCTCCAGCACAGCCCACAGCCCCGTGCAGGCCTGCTTCTGACAGACTACCATCACTGACAGCCCGACCCAACTCCTGACAGCACTCCGCTTAGAGGAAGGGGCCTCCCAACAGTTTTTTTATGCCATGGGATTAATAACCATGGTGGGGCAGGTGTGGTGGTTTTTGGATGGTTGGGATGTTGACCTTTTGCTGCTGTGTTTGCTTATCTCAGCTGCCTTTCCCCCCACTTCAGAGGTGTCAGTGTTTTCTGAGCTTTCCTGGACAAGGCTTGTGCCAGCTTAAAATAGCTTTGTACTACCTTACAAGAGCGGAGAGGTGTCATTTTAGACAGCAGATGTGTGTTAGCCATACCAGCCAGATGCCCATGGCACTGGTCTCTAAGCTGGCGGGGCTGGGATCTGAACTCCAAAGTTTGCCTCAAGGAGTTCATCTTGGGCAGAAGGCGACAGGGCAGTACAGGCCATGATTAGGAGACAAAGTCTTAACACACAATCACCACCCCCAAGTAAGTATTACTGCCAGCAGTTACTCTCTCATTCCAGCCAGGCAAACTCTTTTTGCTCTTTACTTACAGCAACACTTCTCCAGGCCTGTGGAGGTATTTCCCCTAAAGCGTGGGCTTGGGCTTGCCATGTCTTTCTCACACAGCCTTCTCATTATGTTTGGAAGGGTCTCTTTTGGCATTAGCATCAGCACCACAGTGAGCTTCCCATCATGGTCACACCTCTCACCAGTACTGCTGTACAGCAAAGCAGGCACTGATGCATCATCTGTGGCATTTTTATTATTTATTTTTTAAATTATTTTATTTTTATTTAAGCAACAAGGAATGGTTAGGCTTTTGTGTGTGCTGGTCTAATTAAACACTGAAAATCTGGAAAAGCCACATGATGTAGGAGCTCGGATCTGGGACTGAATCCAGTGCTAGCTTTAGAGGACACAAGTCGTGAGGGATGTGTCATATTAGTAGCTTGCAGCTAATGGGCTGGCACAGCCTGGAAGCTGCGCTGGCTCATTGCCCAGGGCCAGGGAACTGCTCAGGTAACAGCCTCCAATGTCTTGGCCAGCAGACCTTGACGGTTTCTTCATCCAGAGGTAATTAGCTAAGGTTTCCACAGTGTAACGGTTTCATTCATAGGTATGGCCACCCCCCTCCCACCTCAGCTGTTTAACGTCTACCTTGGATCACAAAAATACCTGTGTCAGTGCCTTAGGTTAATGCCAATTGCAAATTTCTAAAGGATAGTGACTGTCTCTCTGCATCTAAGCACTGGAAGAAAACAAGGCAGGTGTGAGAAGAGTGTCTGACTGTTCTTTGGGCAAAAGGATGCCAAAGAATCTATTCACAAGGAAAACGTCATAAGAGTGGTGAATGACAGCTTGTCCCACCAGCTTATGTCAAAACCAAATCCAGCAGAAAGGCTGCAACACAGCGTCAAACAGGCATTCATTACAGTCTGACATTAGCAAGCAGAAAGCTCTGATTCCCTAACCAACTCAGGCCAGCAGGAGGTAGTGAAAAACTTACAACAGAAGGGAAAACTTGAGCAATTGCAGGAGATTCTGCTTGCCTTGCCCTAAGAAAAAGAGTAGCTCAGGAAACTAAGAACAGCAGAGTCCTGAGAGCCTTCTGCAGCTGGCAAGAAAACAATGCTATTTCATGAAGCTGAGGTCAAAGACGTGGCCACACCAGGCTGCATTGTGTAATGGCTGACAGGCAAGGCAGCAGCAGGGCAGGCGAGGTGACAGCATGGTCTCTGGCCTTCTGGATCCCTACCTCACATGGCCAAGTACCATTTATAGTTGACCTGGCAGCTCTGCAGCCACTGCATCTAACACTGACATCAAACATCTGGATTCCACAAGAAACCATAACACCTCTATCATCACAACCCTAGAAAAACAAAATACTTCAAGCATGGAAAAGAGGCAGCTGTAAGCATAAACCTCCTTATTCTGAAATATGTTCTTGATATTTAGGTAGTTCCTATCACTTAAGAGACCCAGGTACCTAGATGAGACTATTCAAATGAGAAAAACAGGGAAAATTTACAAATCATAGAAAAGAGGTGGCTTATAGGAGAGAAATGCATAGCCTCTCTTCCCCTGCACAGCTTGACTGGTCAGGATGTAACACTATCTTTATTTCATTAGTTTACCTTTTACCACCTGCAGCTCAAATATTTTGTACAGGTAAGTTGGTTACAATTCTCTTGAAGATACAGTGCTAAAATGTATTGTTAATTTGTTCATTAATGTTTTTGACATAGTGTGACAGCTATTCTTGATGCATTCAGAAACATTAATGTCTTCATTTTTCCATGTCTCTGTTCTCAAAACAGCTTACAGAACTTGCCTGCATTTTCCATTCCAGTCTCAATGAAAACAAACTGTTGCCTTGTACAGAAAATGTTTGTTGGTTCTTCCAGGAGGGAGAACCTATAGTTCACCTATAACAGGAGGTGATTTGCTGCATTTATCTTCTTAACTGCAAGAAGCATTTGACAGCAATGTGGGAAGCTTTTCAAGTTTAACTAGGGTGAAGAAGGCAAGAAAAAGCAGCATGGGTCACAAGCTGCCTCACAAATTATCATGCCCACACTTTTAATGGCTCTACTCGAACAAACATAATATGCCAGGAGTGAAAAAAAATGCATTTTCCAAGGTGCTCAAAACTGATAAAATCATCCAAAAATTTGACAAGAATTTCTTACATATTCTCCTTGAGACTTTCTGTCCCCACTTCTCCTCTCTTTCCATTTCTTCCACAGCTTCTGACTTGCCTACAGAGTGAAACTGCAAAACCTCTGCATCAAAACCATGATCAACTTTCACTATCTCTTCTTAAGCTGCAGAACCTAGCTAGGCATGTGAAAGAAGTGAAAACAAACCAAGAATCTGCTGTTGTGATTTGGCTGAGCAAAATATCCCCAAAGTAATATATCCCCAGAACAAACTATGGACAACTTGAAACATCCAAAGGACAATGAGATCTTCAGACTATGAATATTTTGGGGGAATCATTTCTAAGAGGTAGAAAACTGCACATAACAAATAACAGAAGTTTGCTTATATATATATATATATAAATCAGTTTATTGTCATAGCATTTTTTTCTATTTTTAATTAATATTTCTATTTTTTATTATTATTTCTTACCAGGCATGAAACTGACAGATCCTACTTTGCAATTATTATTTAGGAGCTAAATTTTTTGCTGTCAATTGATTTACTGACATTGCCTTCATATATGTTACTGGGGTAAATAAACCAAAACAAATGATTCTTTACTGCAGGAACTGAATTTCTTCCTAGCATCTACAGATTTTCTGTTCCTTGAGATTTTGGTGATGACTTCTCACTGCAAACCTAATGCTGACTTTGTGGCTGATATGGATTGGATCAAACGTCATATAGTCAATCAACAGTGCTGTTATCTTTTAGAATTTCTTGCTTGTTTAAGCAGCTAAATGAGAACAGACACAAGTCAATACATCAGTGCTTTAGTTAAACAAACAATTAGAAGATAATCTCAGATATCTGGGATGCCCAAATAATAGGCTTGGAAAAAGATGTCGGTCTATGGGGCCAAAATGTCTTAGGAGTTGCAAAGAACATGTCAAATCAATGGGACTTATAGATCAAATTGCTTGGTACTTTGGACAATAAATAAAGGAATGCATGAATAGCTTAAAAAAAGGTGGAGCCAGTAGTGCTAACCCAAGATTATGGAAAATGTGAATCATGAAGATGAAGTCTGTTTATTTGTCTGCTTTTAAAGAACACACTCTAAATGAGGGGAAACAAACAAACAAAAAAAAAAAAGCAAGGAAGGTAAAGCTGGAAACTCTCAGCGCGCTGGGAGATGTTGCTGTGGGTGGTGTGCTTTCAAGTGCATTGAATGTTGTACAAAACTGACTGAGACCAGATGTAGTCTGTGCTTTTGATATGGTGTTACTGATTTGTTTTGTATACCAGGTTTAAATTAAATTGTGTTATTTTTCTCGATTTAAAAATATAAGATAGCAGGCCTTCTACATGAGCCACTTCTAGCAGATTCAAAGAATAGTGGTTTTGTGTTAGAACAAGAAAGACATTGACATACCTTGTTATTCATGCTTAATTTTTAAGGGTGATTCTATGATTCAAGGCAGTTCCAACATTAATTCTATAAACTCTCACCCTATTTAAAAAAAAAAATCTCCTTTTGCAGACTTTTTTCTTTTAATAAGGTTATGAATCTCCCTTAAGCGTTGTTTAAGGTACAAGTCTCATAACATCTCAGACAGAGATAGGATTCTTGCTAATGAGTTGATATTGAGCTGACTTTATGAGCTGGCAATGTATCAACTGCTCATCATTAAATCATTCCCAAAATGAACATTAATGAACTTCACCTACTCCAACAATGCAAGGTAGCTTATACTCCTCCTGATTTCCAATTCACTGCAAAGTAACTTGAATTCAGACTACTCTGCTGATTTCATTGAATTGCTGCATAACAAGCTGCCATAAAAACAAGGAGGTTTTGCATGCACATATTGGACGTTCTCATACATATTAATTTGGTCACACAATGTATTACAGCTACTCCGGTGAACTTCTGCGTGTAAATGAACAGTCCTAATAAGCTGCTTCGAACTGCCAGTTCCTTGCAGGAATAAAATACTTCTCTTTGCAAGTCAAATAAAAATGTGTTTTCGATGCTGAATTTTTGTATTCTGTTAACTTTTTCCACCACAGAAGTGAAAACCAAAGTAAAACAAGTAGTTCAAATAGCCATAGCTTTGCCATTTACTTTTTGTTTCTCTGAGGTATTTAGCTGGGGTTTAAAATATCAAGGCTTCATTACCCCCAGTTTCTGGAGGAGTCTGGTATCAGAGGTCATACTTGCAGGATTGGGAACTTTATTTGGAAAGAAGCACCTGTGCGGAGGGTTCGTCTTTTTTCACTGAAGAGAGGTCTATGCAGATTAACACAGCTTGCAGAATCATTATCCAAGTCTCCAAAACTGATCTGAGGTCTCAAATGCACATTTTACCGTGAAAGATTCAGAGGTCAGTCTATTCAAAGAGAAGGTTAGGAAGAGATTTGATCATAACTATGTGCATAGAGAGAAGTACCTCAGTCTGTAACATTAAAATATTGATATACAAGCTGCAGCAGATCAAACTGTATGGCAGCAGCAAGAACCACCTCAGTCTTTGATTCTTGCAAGCTACTGCCCAGGATCAGTTTATGATGGTAAACTGCAACAGTTCAGGAGCCATTCAGCCATCCCTGCTCTGGAGGGCAGCTACCTCTGGGCAGGGGGTGGGTAAGCAGCAAGGGCAACAGTTGCTCCAAGTGGCTCATCTAAGCCCAATGCTAAATGCGTATTAACATCTTTGGATAATGCAACATGAAACACAAGGGACGTGAAATTAGAAATATTCAAATGCAACATGAAATTTATGCTTTTGAGAAAGAAGAAATAACTATTTGAACAGTTTCCTGTAGGATACAATAGATTTCTCATTATTTGATGTGTTTAAAACAAAACTGGATGTCTACTAAAGCCTACGCTCAAAGCGAAGCTAGGGACTTTATGCAGACATCACTGGATTGAATTCAATGACTTGTTTTATTTAGGAGGTCACCAGAGGACTTTCTGGCCTCTAAATACAAGAGCCTGAGAAGGCCTTGACAGAAGAACTACGTGAAATTGATACACAAACTATACATTCACTACATTTGGACAAGGGAGAGCCTCAAACCATTGCCTTCCTACAGCAGCGTTTGGTCAGAAGAAGCATTGGGCTGAAAAGTCCTCTATTTGCTGGTGAGAAGTTGTCATAGTCCTTTCCACGAAGTATTTCAGATTTCATAAATCACTGCCTGCGTCTCCTCTCATAGAGCAGACTAAAGAGGAGACTTTAGACTAAAACTAAATGGAACCATCTTTTCTCTCTGCCACATTGAAAGCACCTTTCTTTCTGTTTCCAGTGGGAGAGGAGAAGAACAGGGGTGGGAACATGATGTAGCTGAGATGTGTGCCTGCAGTGGAAGGATTTTTCTCCATGTTACAATTCTGAGAAAATTGCTTGGTCTGCTTTTGTTGTTGTAGTAGTTTTGAATATTTAAAACATGTCAAAGGTACCTTGAGTTTTATGTAAAGGCACTTTTAAAATGTGTGTGTGTGTGTGTGTTTAAAAGAAGACTGTTTCCTTAAAAAAATAATAATGTGGCATAACAGAGATTTAAAAGACACTGTATACTCTTAGAAGAAGCAACAGAGTCAACCAGATGGATTATGGAAAGAGCTAAACGTGCATGCATGCCCACAGTTGCACTCACACCTGAATTTGCTTAATAACTGAATATGATTAAGCACACTGTAATGGTCAAATGCAGAAGCTGGTGCACCATTCATATACCTCCATTTCCATTTACTGTGTTTCCTAATTTTAGGATACATAACTCACTTTAGATAGTTTTGCATACAACTGCATAATTAATTATAAACAGCAACAGTGCTGCTGTCCAGGACCCACATACCTAAAAAGGTTCTCAGATGTGTTTGCACTGCCCATCCACTTAACACAGACATTTGTGGGTAGCTGACTGTTCTCTATGCATGCTCTTTTTGTCACTACTCTGCACTGGTTTTTGGAATAGTCAGTGTCTCCAGTCCTTACAAAAGAATCCCAGAAAAACTGTCTGGTTAAATTGACCAGCTAACATGAATAATGTAAACAAAGGAAGTGCAGATAACTCTCCTCAAAAGCCTATGATCTAGTTTTTCGTGAAAGGGGGGTAGATTCACAAAGCATCCTCTGAGATGCCCTGAACTGTCTGTTTTCCAAAATATGCTCTGTAACTCTTCTGAGAATTAAACCTCTAAATTTTTTTAATTTGAGCACCAAAAATTTCCAGTCACCTTTGACAACCTTAGCTTAAAACCACCACAAAAGAAGCAGCCTTGCCAGTTTGAAACAGGAGACATTCTTTTATTTAGCCCTGAGACTAAAAATACACCTAAATGGAAATCAGTACTCCATTTATAAAACGCTCATCTACAGCCAAATTTTATTTAAATTTGCTTTTCATAGAATCTCTTAGCACCAGGGGACAGCTAATGACATTCCTCAATACATGAAGCAGTGAGGCACTGCAACAGCCTTTCTGCATCTCCATTCAGACCCTGTCTCACGTTGTTTTAGCGCTGGGTAAAAACGGAGGTGGAAAACGCTGAGGCCTCAGGAGGAACCCAAACATGTTTAACAGGGTTTTCCATGCACTTCTAAATTTGCCCAGCTGCTAACATGTACTGCTATGGCTGTCTGAATGCTGATTTGGGCATGGGCTGTAGCTGAGGAGGTGGGCAAGTAGCAGCACATTGATCCTCAGAGGCCAACACGTCCAGGCAGTATCAGTGTGACAGAAGCAGAAGACAAAGATCTAAACTGGGACACACACAGCTGCACTCACAGCTGCATTGCAGGGTACAGTGGCCTTTGTGGCACTCCAGGGCACTAGCAGCAAAGGGAAGGCAGGCTACAGGAATATCAGCTCCCTTCTTCTCTCCTCACACATTCTTCACATATAGAAAAATACCATAACTCTTCTAGACTTTGTGGCCAAAGCAGCTGTGTTCCTGCATCCACAAAGAGAGGGTTTTGGCTGTGTGGCAGCAATTTCTTCCTAAAGAGGACTGTTTTTCATTTTCCACCCAACTGGTTTGTCTTCCTTCCAAAGATGAAATATATGAAAAAATCCTCTCATGAAGAACATTTGCAAAATACCTTGCTTGAAAATAGCTTTGGCTATTTTCCCCTAATTTTCCACCTATGCCAGCAGGTTTAAAAACTAGGCCCTCTTTGTTGGTAGCCAGCTTTACACATCTGAAGCTGCCCTACTTATAGTTCAGAATGAAATCAGCAGACATCAGTGTTGCCCAGAGCTTTGATCTGAAAGTCTCAAACAACGTACTTTTCCTTCAGACTTGGAGCAATCTCAGTTAAGAAAGAGGTGAGTGATCCCCTACATGTGACATGGTCAGGTCCTTGCAAAGATGATCTTCCCCTAGCAGCAGCCTGGGCAGTTAGAAGTAAGCTGAAGTACTGCCTGGTCACTAATCACAGAATAACCTAAAAATTGGAAGGTTTAGAAGTAAATGATTCACACAAGAGGCACCTTCTCTGAGAGGAAACCATTACTTGTTTCTCACTTTGTTGGGACGTAGTCTTGGATCAATTTTTATATTTATAGACTAAAGTATTAAGTATATCTTTCTTGTCAGCCTGCAGTGGGTCGTTTAAAATAAATTTAACATTTACGGCACCTCAAATTTTGTCTTTACTGCAGTACTTCTTGTTCTCGCTATAGAAGATACTACAAATACCACAGTAAAGCTCAAATATCAGAGGGCACTAAAGCACTGCTTTTTAACGGCAGTCACTAAACACAGAGCTCATAAAACTGCAGTTATCTTAGTACTAGTGGTACTCAGAAGTGAAAGACAATAACATATTCGTGTTCCAGTGATAAATCTACTGAAGACGGTGGGATAAGAGCTGGAATTAATTCACCCTTTGGACGAAAAAAAAAAAAAAAAAGCATGTGGGTCCTGGGCGGGAGTTGGGAGTTCAGGACAGGGTTTTCTAATTAGTCCAGGAAACCCAGAGAAGAAGTGGAGGGGCACTGTTCCTGAAGGAATCCCTGAAGGTATTGTTTGGAGTGCTGCAAAAGCTGTTCTCGGCGAACAGTTCATTAACGTTGCCTGTGGAGCTGAAGGAAGGGGTAGGAGATCTGTGAGCAGTTGCTAGGAGAACTGGTAGTCATTGGCCAACTGGCAGAAGTGAAATGGAAGAAGGGAAAAACTTGAGAAGGGGATCTGAATGTCCTTTTAACTGGCAGTGAAGAGCAAAAAGCAGGCAAGAAGTTTCTTCAGAAAGCTGTAAGACTTCAAAGAAAAATGTCCCGAGACAATAACTGTAATACGGTAGTGTTTGCCAGCATAAACCCCAGCTGACCTGGTTTGTCCTCACTTTCACTAACATGTAAAACCATGAAATTGCTTACAACTGATTAATCTCTCCACTGCTGCTCTAGAAAGACAAAGAAATGAAGAGGAACGGAGCTGAACTACCAGCCTCCTTCCTAGGCCTTGGCCGAGCTGACCAAAGAACTACATTAAAAATATATATAAATCACATTTCAAACAGTGCCAGAGGGAGTTCAGCTCCCATCTTGATGATTTATAAACATGTCTTCCTGAACATCAATCTTGTGTCGGCAGTGACAGTGTCCTAGCTGCCCTTCCATGTTATAAATGATACCCAGTTTGGGAAGGGACTCCATCTTCATCAACACTCCCCATAAAAATTTTTCAAATTAGGCTGTACAAACTAGCAACTAATCATCATAAGATCCCAGGATCATACAGGTTGGAAGGATCATCAGAAGGTTTCTCGTCCAAACTCCTCTTCAAAGCAAGGTCAGCTCTGAGATCAGATGGGGTTGCTCAGGGCTTCCTTCAGCTGGGTTTTGAAAACTTTCATGGATGGAGGCTGCACAGCTTCTCTGGGCAATCTGTTCCATTGCTTGACTATATGCCGTCTAAACCTTTTATTTCAATTAATGCCTGTTTTCTTTTATCCACCCTGAACGCAACACTGTGAGGAACCTAGCTCTGACTTGTTGATAACCTCCCTGTAGTTACTGGAAAATTAAAAGTAAAAGTAAAGAGAATGTTTATGTACACAAAGATTTATACGTCAATGTTTAATGTTTAGACAGATCAAAGAGCATGAATTCTAAAAGATCATCAAATTTTAGCAATCATAGTCTGGCTACAATTTTCACAAATGCCTTGTTCTTCAACACGTCATCAAGAACCAGGTACAAAATGCACTCCCATCTGGCTTGTGATGTGTAATTAGGAACCTGATATAAAACTATTGTTTACAGCAGAAAAGCCTTTGATTTCATGTGTAACACATCTCATTCATATTGGAGTAAACCAGGAGTAGCCTCATTTAAAACTTGCCAAGTCACACGATTTCAGACTAGACTATCACTAAGCCCAAAAGAGCGTTAAAACCACCTTTCCATTAAAAAAAAAAAAAAAGTAATAATTATACAATTTTTAAAAAATAGTTTTTAAATCTGGCATCCTCTACCCCTCCTTTATCCATGTTCCTCTAATCAGTCTATATGGTACCACTTTTCTGCTGGCAAAGCAGTAAGGCAGCTGTGGTGCCAATATGCCTGAAGCTTGCCTCAGGCATCTCTCTGCCAGTTTGAAATTTTTACCATCTTTCCAAGTTAGACTATCTTTGCAGAAGTAGTGATCCAAAAATCATAACTTATGGACTAGCACCCTTGACAGAGAGAACTGTTAAAAAGCCTGAAATCCCCAAGTGTTCCCTGCAAGAGGAATATATATATTTGTATAATACATATATAAAAAGGCTTAAATGAAAATTGCTATATGCTTTAGTCATGAATTCACAGTCTCCCAGACAGAAATGGTTTCCATTTGTTATTCTTTTCAAACTAGCTCCCCAACAAATATTTCAAGCAATTTTGCTCTCTAAAATCCACTTTTCATCACTTAGGGAGTCATTTAATGTCACCAGGAGGTTTGCCCAACAAAGGCATGCTAAATCAAACCATAGAGTAGCATTTAATAATCAGACCCAACTGAACATTTGCAGGACAGACCTGAGTCCAAGAACCATGAAAGGCTTTCAGCCATATAATTTGTGCTATTACAGCAGAGAAATTGAAGAAAACCAAATGGGTGCTGGTGGCACACTGACATCTTGTCAGGGGCACCTTAGGCATGGTTAGATTTATTGGAGGGTATTTTTTATTTTTTATAGTCACCTTGGTTGATTCTGGTTCTTTGTAAAAGAAATTATGGGGCACCCTCATGATTGAGGGGCAGTTTCTGATTGTTCTTATGTCTGTGAGGAAGGAGAGAACAAGGTGACTCATGACTTGACAGGACCAGGAAAAGATAAGTTGACATCTCCATGTTGAAAGGTCACAAATAGCTCCTTTCTCACTCTCCTGGGGGTAGGTGGTGTCTCACATGGAAACCAAGAGCAAGTGGACCACATCTACCCTCCCTAGATATGAGTTAGCAGCATAGAGGATGTACCGTACTGGATGAGCTTCCCTTGTTCGCAAAGAAACCACAAGCGTGTCTCCTGCCTTACAACAATGCCCTGCACCTGCCCCAGGGTGCATCCACCCCTCTTTCTTATTGTTCCTGCAGTTACCTCTCCGCTGGTTTGGGCCTGAGCCTGGAGGCAGCAGGAGGAAGGCTTTCAATCCCTATCCCAATGCCTTACATTATTCAAGTTTTCCAGCCTTGAAGTTACAGGGGAGATCCCACACGACTGTGCACATAGCTAAAAGCAGTTGTATCCAGCACTTTCTCAAAGAATACACAAGTTAGAGGAACTAAGTCAAAACTGTCAGATGGTACCTGATTTACAGGGTGCTGGGGAGGGAGCATCTGCACAGAATGGCTGCCAAGAGTCTCTTGGAACCAGGGAGAATTTACTGCACTTTTTACATGAAACTTAATCACCCTGATAGACACTTTTGTAGAAGAAGCACATTTAAGCCCAATCAATATGGAAAAGTCTTGAGGAATAAATAAGACATCTCACTAGCTCAAACCACTAATAACACAGAGACTTTTAGGTGTTGGTAGACAAGATCTTCCTCCAGAAATTTACTGTACAACCACCCCAACTATCCAATCTCTTACTCTCCCAAAAGTTTTCACATTGACACAAGAGGCAAGAGGACAGAACACATGCCCATACCTAAGATGCATCAAAGCACACTTCTTGCATAAAATAATTTAAGTCAATGGTTTAAATCAAAACTCTCTTGTCTACAAACAGCAGGGTTACCATTTCCTCTCCAATGAGCTAAATACTACTGCAATTACAGGAACCGTTCTTGGCAGCCTCAAAAACTGCTTTGCCTGCCTGGTCTCCCTTTGAACTTGCCCTTTTAAAATCCTTCCTCACACAAAACATGATCTGGGGCAAGGAAGTTTGTGCTGCTCTTCACCTGCCCTGAGAGTCAGCCTCAGCTCAGTCAGAGCACGGGTAGCTGCCACTGAGGTGGTTTTAGCTTGGCCAGTTTGAAAAAAGCTGAAGTTTGTACACTGCACCTTCGGTGCTGTTGACAGTGACCCACTGTGATGAGAGCCAGCTCAGGTAGACTGCTCAGATCACAGTCATCCCCGTGACTGCCATTACACAGGCATCCCCAAAGGATGCTGAGGCCTTCCACAGGCATTAAGTTTCCTTAATACTCATTTTGGCAGGAAAATACCTTGTGTCTAGAGGGTTGCAGTTGAGATATGTGTCCATCATCAAGACAAATCAGGTGTCTTCCAAAGGCCCGTGCAGTAATTTCATTTTCTGTCTTCCCCCATTAAGAGAATCCCTGCAATGGTGGAAAATGAAATTAGGAGAACTAGAGAAATTTTCCTACAAAAATCATGATCACAGCATTATATTGGATCCTTTGCATGAGACTTTTCCCTGGATGGCTATGTCCTCCTCTTTCTCCACAGGACAGCAGTGAGCACACCACGTAAATATACAACGCAGAAGGAATAAAGTCACGTTGGGCTCATCAGCCACCTGTCCGCACTGCACTAGCCCTTTCTAGTCCTTTTGTATCACTTCCTGATCCACAATATTTATCTTATTCTTTTTTCCGCCTTTAATAAAATTGTTTTATTTGCACTTTTCATCATGTATAAGCAATTCAAGAACTATTCAGTGTTCCTGGCACCCAGAATAACAGAAAAGTCAGTAGCCTTGGCATATAAGAATAGATATATAGTGTCTGAAGGGAATAAAACACAGATCCACATACAAAACTAGGAAATAAATTTCCTATCAGGGAGAATTTATTCCCACTTTTAATCGGGGTATACTAAATTATACAAGCTCTGAGTGCCCAGCAAGTGATGAAGTGATTAGTCCATCCTCTGCTACACCTCTGCATTTAGTCCCTGTGGAACATAATTAATGGGCAGTTTACACTTCTCTCACAAAACATTAATAAACACCATAAACAAAATCTAACATAACGCTGCCCAGCACCACCTCACTTGGGCACCTCCCAGGATTCAATATTTTGCTGCAAACCACCACAATTTATTCACACTCTCTCCATGCATAAGACAACGTTTATACCCAAGCTACTAGGAAATAATTGTTCAGAATTAGAGGCATTGTATCAAATTCTTTAATAACAGACTGTATTTCAGTCATGCCATCATTACCGTTGGCTACAAATATGGTAATTTAAAAAATAATTTTAAAAAATCAATCCAGTATGTCAGAGATTATTTGATATATATTTATAAAGTTGTTATTGTTAATCAGCTGCAGGTAACTGCAGATATTTTTCCCTTAACATTTGCTTCATTACTTTATTAATGAAAAATGGGCTTAACAAGTGCAGTTCCTATTACAGCTCTCCAGGCTTTCTTATTTTTACTTTTCATAATTTTCAAAAATTACGAAACATCACATCTACTTTCCAGTCTCTGCCTCAGATTTCTAGAATCACAGCAGTTATTTTCAACTATTCGAAAGGAGTTTACAAATTCATTGGCTAATTTAAAGTACATTGCAGGAAATCTATTAGGGCATCTTACCGTGTAGTGCAGTTTCAAACAGTAATGATTCAGCATTGAACTGTAATAGCCAAAACCCTAAGAATCAAGTGGAGGAAGCATTACATATAATATATCATATACTTAGATTAAATGTGAAATCTAATTTGTATTAAAGGAAGTATTAGTTACAAAAAAAAAAAAACAATATAATTAACATTATGGAAAAAATAATGTCTTAAAATATAGTACTGCAACAGTAAACATAAGTTTATTCTTTCAGGTTTAGCCTTCCATTTCATTACTGTCTCACGACGATTTCTCAGTCCTAAATTTGTATTACAAATCAAAATTCAGGTATGCAGGCGGTCTCTTTGGGTTTACTTTGTGTTGTGTTTTTTTTAAAGGAAAGTTGGATTTTTTTTCTTTTTAATATGAGATTAGGGATAACTACAAAGTAAAGTTTGCTTTTCTTTCAGCACAGAACAATATGGATGCTGGAATTATTTGGGTTTGTATCTACCCATGAGAATCTTGTTTGCCCAAGAAAATATATATCTTCAACTATAATTGGCAACTTTTGTATATAAAAAAAGTTTGCTTATTTATTATTCTATCTACTTGGCTACTGTACTCTTTGAATCTTTTTGGATCTTCCATATTTGCCAGAATTTAGGTGACTCACATTCCTATTAACCTTTAATAATCACCATTCTTTCCTCATCGAATAAATCATTTTCTGACTAGGTATGATTGTTAAAGATCGTTCATCTCTCTGTGAGCTTTTCCTTCCTGTTTAGCAATGTGCTTACATCATGCCTTCTGTCTTGAAAAGTACTTACGAAATGGTACTGTGAGGTCCCAGGTTTACAGTCTTTTAATCTCAAACACCCTGTGTTCACAAGGAAAAATCTAATTCCTGGTCCTACCTGGCCTCTGACAATGAAACTATGTCCTTTCCATTTCAATTATTGTGAGAAACAAAATGCATCCCATCAAATAAATGAAGCTTTTGTCTATGCCTGTTCACATGCCCTGTTTTCATTGGACTAGTATAGTACAGGTGCAATTGATTTGAAATTACCAACCCCTCCTTGTAAGGAGTATTCAATACCTTACTGAAGTCTCAGCTGCTGAGGCTTGCAATGCTCAACACTGAAAAATCTAGCTCATTAGCTCTTAGCTATACCTGATGCTTAGCTATGTAGCCTCTACAGGGCTAACAAGAGTAAAAAGCAGTCAAGACTTATTTCTGCCATAAAGTTGAAGATCTGACTGAATGTAGACAAGTAGCAGTCACGCTGAGGAAGAAGTTGCCATTATTACAAAGCCACTCTTCTGCATAGAGCTATGCTATAAAATACGTCTATCCATCTATCAGCCTTTAAGAGCTCGTTGAAATGGATGAGCTTGGGTTTGGCTTACATTTTGTTAAGGAAACGAACAGCGAATGTTTAAATAATACCTTTGCACATGAAACAGATAAGAATTACCAAAAATAACTTAAAAACAACACTCGTTCCAGTTCTCCCAAACACAAAACCACGTGATTTGTTACAAAATTCAGCCTATGTATTAAGCAGCCTGAAACAGGACTGTTTTTTTGTCTACTTTAACTATTATGCTGCAGCTATTCACAGCAACTGAAAAGGCCACTGAGAGGAACCAGATCTAAAAATAAACAGTGATCACTTTTTAATCACAGCCATACTTGATCTGCCGTGATTCTGCAAATGGCTTCGTGACCCCATCGCTCACGGCAAGGAGGAGGCAACTCCTTCGGCAGAGCGTGCGTTTCCCTTGCAGAGGCCGGCGGGCACACAGGAACTGCCTCTCATTGTTCTGCGCTGATGCCTCTTCCAGTCTCCCCTTCCGCAGAGGAAAAGCCACGGAGGGAAGTCCGTAGGAGACAATTTTCAATACGAACCGGTTGAAAGCTCCAGCGGTTTAGCACAGCAAATATTTTTTTCTCCTGCTTTCCTTAGTGGCAGAAATCAATACAGTTGACTAATAGCAAGTCTCTCTTTCTCCCAAATGTTCCGCCATAGGAATTTCAGGGAACTGAGGCAACCCTCAGATCACCACTTCTTTGCATTTCTTCTATTTTATTTATCTTTACAAGAACTGAAGGCAGTTCATGTCACTGTTCTTGTTTTTATAAGGGATTGGCAACCTCCCCTCCCCTCTTCTGCCTGCATGCCTTGGAAAAAAATGTAATCTGAAGTCATTGTAAGACCATTAGCAAATGTTTGTGTATTAGAAGAGCAACTCTCAAAAGAAATGCAGATGTGCACGTACAAAAATAAGAGGCTTGAAAGGCCACAAGTTCCCACAAAGCTGTTCAAAGTAACTGAAAAAGGGCAAGTCTCAAAACATACAGGTATTGACTTTTGAATCCTTCTCCTCATAAAAGTTGCAGACCAAATACAAAGTTCTGTTTTTCTTAGAAAAGAGCTTTTATATATATATACATATTTTTTTTCTAAACAGGCAGAGAGCCCGGCTTTAGCTGCTTGCTTTCTGAAATCCCTGTCGGTGTATGAAATGTAGGTGGTATACATTATCCTTTTTGCTAAAATGAAAATAAAAACTTCCCTGATTGGTGGCTGAAGCTAATGGGAATTGATAAATTACTTTCCATCCCAGTGGACATGAAATCTCTGAAGTTTTAGATTTCAATTGAATGAGAAATTACTTCTGCAACTCAGTCAGCAGGATCGAATATAACTGTGTTTTTTTAATCTTATCAGTGTGTGACAAAAATCAGAAAATTCATAGCTTTGCGACTGCAATATGTGAAGGCACAAGTTGGAGGCACCCTGTTTAGAGAAGTGTAATTTATGAATGCCACCTCCGCATTTTCAATGCTCGCTTAAAATTTAGGGATTCTTGGGATGCTGAGAGGCAGCTCCTCCGCTCCCATTGACAGCACTGCCTCGAGGGCCAGGAGGGAGCATGCAGAAAGGGTTACTCCTGCCAAGCAAGACCTGCTTTCACACCTCCCCAGCACGCCTTACGCTCAAGGGCAATGTGAGCACTCAGACTCAGCAGTTGGTTAAAATACCCTTCTGAGCACGAAGCCATTGGCTAGAGCTGGGACTTCTCTCCTTCCTTTTTCTGTGTCTTTATTTGGCAACTTCAGCAATAAACACTTCCAAATAGTCTTTTAGAGAAATGCGTTGCTGATGTACTCGCTCTATGCCGGGATGCGGGGGGAGGATCGCTAGGGCTGGTGCACCACTGTGCTCTCACTTGGGCCCCAGCTTTAGCAGACAAATGAGGTCTTTTTATCAAAGGGTGAGTCCAGATCTGCACCCAGCAGAGCTGAGACAAACTGCCCTCTCCACAGAAGGCATGTGCCCTTCAAACAGCTCAAGCTGGCTGCTTGTAGGCTCTGCGCTGTTACACTCCGTCTCCCCCAGTTATAAATAGCAGCACCAGGCAGACGTGCCTTTGGCCAGCCAAGAGCTTGCACCCATTCCTCCCGAGCTGCAACCATCTGCACTTTTGTCACTTCCAGGCCGCACGTCACAACCCTTTGCTTGGGGAAGACACCACAATACTTGCGGTCAACGTGACAGACGGCAAATCCCGGCCAGTATGGTCAGCCGCAGGCTTCAGACCCGTGCTGTGCACCTCCTCCTCTCACCTTTGCCCTCTCCCAGCTGTGAGATGGCGGTGTTCAGCCAGGGACCTCGCCACGGACCCTGTGCCTGCAGACCCCGAGGAAGCCTTCGTCCCCAGCGGCGTGGCCTGGCAAGGTTTCGCCTGGAGCAAGGCTTGTGCTGGGAACGAGCTAATTTAGGACTGTGGCAGAGAGTTCAGATGCTTATCCAGAGTTTAAAGAGCAGATGAACTTTTTATCCTGCAAAATTTGGCTATGTTTCACGGTCCTTATTCAGGCAAAACTACAGCTGGCTTTAATGGAAGCTTTGGCGGAGGGGGGGAAAAAAAAAAACAAAAACCTAACTGAAAGCTGCAAGATTTAACTTTTCCCTGGAATTCTCATGAGATATCTGGTTGGTTTTGTTCAGACTACAGGAGCAATTTCAACACACATTCACCCTTCAGCTTCCAGTCACAACCTGGAGCCTCAAACACTGAACTAAGTGTCAGCAAAAAATAACTGAGAGAAACATGAAGTGATAAAGAAAACAGAAAAAGATCTCGTGCACTGGACAAACACAACAAAACCTGATTTTATTCCTGGACTTGCAGGGGAGAACTAAAGCATGCTGTCTTATTTTTCACTAAGACACACACATTTTAAATACGGATGCAATGTAAACATGACAGGCATGTGCACCACCACACAGAAAGTGTGGCCTATAACTGCGTTTGGCCTGAAATATGAATGACCAGCAATGGCTCCTGGTGCTGTACATCCACCTAAACATGACAGAGAGGGAGTGCTGCTGCAGTGCACATGTCCTTTGTTATTTGTGGAGGCTCCGTATGAGAAAGCCGGTCATTTCCTCTCCTACAATAACAAGCTCGATAGCTATCTAATCGTGTATGGTAGGAGTGTAACTGCCTACTTCCCACTATAGCCACAAGATACCATTTTATTTCTGGCTCATCTAGCTGTTCAGTCTGTTGTGTCCCTGAGGATAATTAGTCCTGAACTCAGGGAAACTATTTATCTTACACCAGGGATATTCTATCAAATACCTCTTCACACAAAAACTCATTTAAAAGGATAAAAACCATTCCCTGAGGAACTGAATACATTTGCAGGCTTCTAGTCATTTCCAGCAGGTGACATATCTGAAATCACAGAGCCTCCCTTTCGGTGACTAGGTGGGAGCCAATTAGCATCATTTTGAACTGGGAAAGCTGCATCACCACAGCCTCCAAGGAGCAAGTCCTATTTGTTGTAAACAAATCTGATTTGCTCAGTTTCGCCTCCTCACAAACCTTGCACAACAGTCGCAGAGAAAGTTGTTTTACAGGGCAAGCCCGAATTGTCACTGAAAACAGGCAATGTTTTTTTTTTCTCCCCAGGAGAGGAAAAATAGATGTGACAGTTCACAGCTACCACAGGTAATGGCTGCAAACTAGACTCTCTCACCAGAATTTCTCCCCAAGGCTCCTTTAAATATTCCATGACTAGCTACGTCCAAATGTATTTCCCAAAGGATCAAAGTACATTTTTCTTCTACTTGACAGAAGTCACCGAGTTGTTGCTATCAGTTTGCCCTTACAGTCCTTTTGCATCACCCACCTGCAGAAACAAACATTCCTCGAGATTTTTCCTGATGCAGTAACTGTCCATGCCACCAGGGCTTTATTTTGGCTAGAGTTGCCTGCGGTGTTTTTGCCGGAGCACAAGCATCTTGTTCAGACCCCATGAAAAGAGAGAGCTTGGCAAGTCTCTGACTGGAACTAGAGGTCCAGGAGAAAGAAAAATCCAAATTATTAGGACTTGGGATATGAAGCAGATGAAGCAATCTAGAGGTAAGTCCTGGTATGTCCTAAGGCTTAAATCGCAATGTGCACATGCCCTGATTTCCCCACTCAGAGAACTAAAGTACCTCTAAAACACTTCTAAAGTAAAGGAGTTAAAGAACCAGCACAACTGCATCTGCCTGGGCCCTCTCCTGCATGCAGACACAGCCCTCGTGTACTGATGCCTGAGGCATGCGAAATTTGAACAAAGCCCCTTAGGGGTCTTAGTTGAAGACTACCCCCTCTGGAGCATGCACAGGAGGCATGTGCTCTTTATGAGCAAGACAAGGTAAATCTGAAAACTTTGCATAGTGTCACAGTTCAGCCTTTACTAAGGAAAAAATCCCTGTTTAAGGACTGAATAATGGTGTGGGGACAGGCCATGTTTTCACCAATCCATCAGGCTAACTGGCCATGATACATTGTCTGGATAATAAATGCCATTCAGTCCTCATTGCTGTGTCCTTTATTAAAAGCTATATGGGGAAGGCAGAAATAACAATTACAAGAAACTGTGCATCAAGCGGACTCCACACACTGACACCATGGTGGTATAGGGTGTGACATGCTTGCTCCATGGGAGCTTGTCTTTGCTTTGTTGGGGGAGCCAGGATTTCCAAACTTAATCAGCAAGTCAAGCGCAGGACCCCACATCACAGCCTGCTGAGCTGCTAAGCAGAAAGTTGTAACCAGCTAGAGAACAAAATGATTTTAGTATTCGTGTTGACCTAATATGGACAGATCTGCATTCATGCTGCCTAGGTTGAGAGCCTTCTGTTTTCTTCTATACTGAACTCCCATTAATCTCCACTGAAATTATTCCAAAATATGATTTCTTCACTGGCAAAACTGGTTAATAAGGTTCTTGCCCTCTCTTTGATCTCAGGCAATAATTCCTATTCCTCTCTGTTGCCTGTTTCTGAAGTCATGGTTTAAGGAGGTCACGGAAGAAATCCAGATTTAAAAATAAATCACAGAAATTTGGAAAGGGATGCTTGTTTTGTTTAACCCTCACAAAACATTTCTTCATCTTAGGGCAAAAGGTGGTCTCCTCCTCTAAATGCACAGCAAGGAGCACATGTTTCGTTTGAAAGGACTATCACCCTGTCACTGTGAACAAAGTCCTGGTTTTGCTTCCATCTTTAACAAGAAAAAATTCCCCTTTGTATCAAGTCCTTAAGATGGGGCGAGGACATATTCTCAGCAACACATTGCTTCTGACCTACTTTCAAGAAGGCCCCACAAACAACAAAATTTATGTGACTGAGGGGAAGGACAAACTGCAGGCAGAGCTGTGGAAGGCGACAAACTTTCAAATGGGTTTGCCCCTGGGGAAATCATAATACAAAACCAAGCTGCTAGGTACTTGAGCACCTAAGATCTAGGCTTACTATCTCTGTACCTCAATTTCACCCTTTTCCAGTGTTGTAATGGGCCCTTCCTGCCTAAAAACAAATTCACAGGACTTCATTAACTGAGGCCCATGAAATGCTTTAAGGATGACAAATATCACATAAAGTTGCCAAGTATACTTACACATGTGCAAAGCTACAAGCGACCAAGACAGGGAGACTGGAAGATATTGCAGAAGTATGCTGAACTTATGTTGTTGTAGGCCAAAGCGATGTAGACACCACACTCTGCAAGCCATGTCTCCATAGCAGCAAGAATAGGATTGCGTTAAATGTCATATTTATCTAGACTTCATTGTGAACTTAATCACAGTGAAGGAGAAAGAGATCCACAAAGAAACAACAAAGTCTTGAACAATTACGATATATTAAATCCCACAGCAATATTGAAACCTCTCATGCTAAAGTTTTTCTGCATTTTATTTAATTCTCTTTATCCTCCTGAGGATCTGAGATCAGGAAAACACAAGGTAAAAGCATCTGCCTTCTGCAGCATGCATGTGAATATAAGGAAAAATATTGTCAGATGCACTTGACAGCTGTAAAAATAACAGATTATCTTTAATCATTTCCCAGATAAGAAAAAGGTGTCATCTATCCCTGGGTCACAGGCAAGGAAGAAGAGATGCTTTCAGAAATTCCTCTGAAATGAATTTTGGCAGATACCGCTTTCATAAGTGAGGTGAATTTTTCCATTTTCCACTGGAAATTGAGGACATGACAAAGCAAAAGAGTAGACCTTAAAACAAAACATGTATACATAGGTATTAGCATCCTGCTGGTGAAACACAGTGAATGAAGAATAGGACTGGAGGAGCCTGGGATTGATTTTGCAGAAATGGCATATGTGTTTGGAGGTTGTCAGAAGTAGGAGACACAGTCTCAGGAGTTTAGAAATGGAGACTGCCATATTTTATTTATTTTGTTTACAAATACTCCAAAATAGTTGTCCAAGGCCCTACATCAACTAAAGCCATCCCTTTCTGGGAGGCCAGTCGCATATAGTTACATATGATTATATATATACACACACAGATATATATAAACACTGTTTTATATAAAGCACTTAAATACCTTATAGTACTTTAAGTACCTTAAAGACTTGTTTTTAAACATGTCTAGTCTAGCCATAGCACTACTAAAATTTTTATACTGGCCTGTCCTAACCCAAGTACACACTTTTTTGAAGTGCATGCAATAAGATCACAGTAATGTAAAGTATTTTATCACATTTTCTTCTGGCTCCTTATCATTACCAGCAATGAGAACTTAGCAAAGATGAACAAGGTGAAAGCTCTGCTGATTACACACAGATAAAGAATTTGTAGCATATTTAATAATAGTTTTAAAAGAGCAAATAAATGCACTGCTATATCTTTGAGTGTGTGTGCCTAAAGCAAAGTACATTCAAGGAAAAGCTGTTGAATAGGAAAATGATGCTTTTCATATTTTGTTCTGACTTAATTAAAGCTTAAATTTCCCCTTCAATTTTCATGAGAAGAATATATTTTTAATTACTGTATGAGACCTTTTTATATTTCAGCTTGAGTATGAAACATCCAGATCAATGAAAAGTAATTTAAAGCAACCTGAACAAATACATGCTTGTCTGAAAGAGGAGGAATGTGAAACTTGCACTCAAATTTCAGCAGCTCTTGATCCTAGCATCTCACGTGGATGGTTCAGAGGGCTTAGGAGGCCTCAGGGGAGGATCTGAACTTGCACAACGAACAGGGTTGTACCCTGCTCTAACCAATAGCACCGCGTGTCATATACATGCTTTCTCCTGAAGGTTTTTTCCCTGCTCTACTATCCCTTCCCCTTTCTTAAATTAAATTAATGCTTTTCATGGGGAGCTGAAGCCTGAGGCACGTGGGAAATGAGAGATTTGTGTACCACAGGACCCTATACAGGAATTTCCACCAACTTTCATGAGAAAGAAGAAAAATTTTCTTTCTCCCTGTCCCAATCTGTACCCACTGCAATAAAAAAAAAAAATTAAAAAAATCCTATTTGTCCCTTAGTAATCATTGGTGTGGACCCAGAGCTGTTGCTGAGATACACAGGATCACATTTACAGATGATACTAAATTAGAAAGATCTGTTGACTTCACGGAGGATAGAGAGGCCTTGCATAGAGATCCTGATAGTTTACAGTGCTGGGCAGTCACCAGTTGTGTGAAGTTCAACAAGGCCAAGTGCCAGATTCTGTACCTGAGACCGGGCAACCCTGGATATACATACAGACTAGGGAAAGAGAGGCTGGAGCCCCATGGGAAGGGGTCTGGGGGCTTGGGTTGATGGTGAGTTGAACATGAGCCAGCAGTGTGCCCTGGCAGCCAGAAGGGCCAACCATACCCTGGGGTGCACCAGGCACGCCACTGCTAGCCAGTCGAGGGAAGGGACTGTCCCGCTCTGCTCTTGTGCGGCCTCACCTCGCATGCTGTGTGCAGTTTGGGCAGCACAGTATAAGGAGGACATAAAACCATTAGTGACTGTCCAAAGGACGCCTACCAAGACAGTGAAGGGTCTAGAGGGGAAGTCATCTGGGGAGTGGCTGAAGTCACATGGTTTGTCCAGCCCAGAGAGGGGAGGCCTCATGGTGGCCTGCAGCTCCTTCATGAGGGGAGCAGAGGGGCAGGCGCTGAGCTCTGCTCTCTGGGGACAGCAACAGGACCCAAGGGCACCGCATGGAGTTGGGACAGGCTGGGTGTTAGGAAAAGGTTCTTCACCCAGAGTGTGGTCAGGGACTGGGACAGGCTCCCCAGGGCAGTGGTCAAAGCACTGAGCCTGCTGCAGTTCAGGAAGTATTTGGACAATGCTCTCAGACACAGGGTCTGGTTTTGGGGTGGTCCTGTGTGGAGACGGGAGTTGGACTCGATGATCCTCTTGTGGGTCCCTTCCAACTCAGGATATTCTATGATTGTCAAGCATCTGTTCTCTTGCTTTTGTTAACCTCCAAAAGTCAATTAATAGAATCAAGAACATACAAGAAGGTAAAACAGCTTATCAGAAGTGTATCTCACCCTTCAGCCACAGCACCACCTCTTCACTCCTTTCATTCTGCACCGAAGAAGGAATGTAACCACCTGGTTACGATTACATGACCTTAGGTAATAAAAGTTTATCATAAAAGTGAAAAGCACATCTTAGATTAGTATTGTTGAAACAGATTAATTTACTGGAGAACTTTATTAAAAATAACAGTAAACCAGAACAAGGTAAACATTTTCCACCAAGAGTAGAAAATAAATTGTAGAATAGCAACTGCAGAAACAGCATGGAAATGTTCGAGGTAATACACAGTCAAAACCTTGTGTTTTAAAGAATGAGTCCTTAAAAATTTCATTGAGTATCCTTATCAAGAATAATGCAGTTCTCATAGCATGATGGAGCAGAGGGTGGGGAAAGACATGATTACACCCAGCCACACAACCTCTATTTTTCAGGCATCACTGAATTTTTCAGAGTTAACACATTAGACAAACTAACTCTTTGTAATCAATATTGCATTGTAAATTTATGCCTTCTCTGGAGATTTAAAATTTAGTTAGAATTTTCTTTTTTTTTTTAAATTGCTTCTGTCTGGCATGTTCAACTCATTAGTCTTACCTAGGACTTTAATTGTGACTTTGTAATCTATAAATGATAAAGCCTGAGTCATAGGAGCCATATGGAAACATAAAGGTTACTTAAAATACAAAAAGAAAAAAAACGCAATTTCCCAAATCTTGCTAGAGGAATCTCATTAAATAGAGGGAAAAATAGGTAATCCTATATCAGAAAATATTTAATTAGATGTTAATGTGTCTGCAGATTTCTGTTGAATGATGAAATGTTGTTGAAGGAAGACATAGTGCTTTTATAAATGTGTCTATATATATATACACACATATATGTACTTATATGTGCATATACACATGACAGTATTAAGATACTTTTAATAGGTATATAAAGGAAAAAAATATTGACATGCTGTGTTAGTTTAGACGGCTCAGGTGCCAAGGCAGTCTCTCAGACTGCACTGCCTACCAGTGACTAATGCTGCCCATAGTCTTCAGCAACTGTATCACTTAAATATGGAAACAAAACAGGAGACAACTGCTCTAATATATGTATTCACAAAGCTCCAGAATGAGGAATCTTTAATTGCTCTTTGAGTATGAAAGACCTTTCTTCAGTGACTGCCCCTCTCTGCCCCCCATCATGCTTCCTCCTGGTTCTTACAAGGCACTGACAGAACTAATCTTGGTCAGGGACGCAAAGAATAACAAGAAGGGGTTCTACAGGTACACTGGTCACAAAAAAAAAGACTAAGGAGAGCAAACTGCCTCTGACAAATGAAGATGGAGAGCTCATACAACAGACGTGAAGAAGGCAGTGGTACTTCTTTGTCTCAGTCTTCACTGGTGATCAGGCTCATCACATCTGGAGTCCCCAAACCTCTAGGCAGGGGCTGGGGGAGCAGAGTCCCTCCCACTGTAAGTAAAGAGCAAGTTCAGGACCTCCTGATACAACTTAACTACAAGTCTATGGGGCCTGATGACATGCATCCCAGAGTCCTGAGCGAATTGGCTGATGTAGTCACCAAGCCACTCTCCATCATATTTGAAAAATCATGGCAGTCAAGTCCCAAGTGACTGGAAAAAGGAAAGAGTCACTCCCATTTTTTGAAAAGGGTAGAAAGGAGACCCAGGGAATTACAGACTGCTGACCCTCACCTCTGTGCCTGGCAAAATCATGGAATGGATCCAGACAAGGGTGCTGCACCTGGGTCAGGGCAATCCTGGACATGAGTACAGACTGGGAGAAGAACTCATTGAGAGCAGTCCTGTGGAAAGAGACTTGAGGGTTGTTCTAGTGAATGAAAGGCCTGACATGAGCCAGCAGTGTGCTCTTGCAGCCCAGAAGGCCAACTGTATCCTGGGCTGCATCAAAAGAAGCATGGCCAGCAGGTGGAGGGAAGGTGATTGACCCCCCTCTCCTCTCTCTCATGAGGCTCCACCTGGAGTGCTGCATCCAGGTTTGGGGCCCCCAGCACAAGAAAGATGTGGACCTGTTAGAGCAAGTCCAGAGGAGGGCCACAAAGATAATAAGAGGGCTGGAGCACCTCTCCTGTGAAGAAAGGCCGAGAGAGGTGGGCATGTTCAGCCTGGAGAAGAGAAGGCTCCAGACCTCATTGTAGCATTTCAGTACTTAAAAGGGTCTTATAAAAAGGATGGAGTGGGACGCATTACTCAGGTAGATAGTGATAGGACAAGGGGGTATGGTCTCAAACGAAAAGAGGACAGATTTAGATTAGACATTAGGAAGAAACATATCTTCACTGTAAGAATAGCGAGGCACTGGAACAGGTTGCCCAGAGCAGTTGTGGATGCCCCATCCCTGGAGTTGTTCAAGGCCAGACTGGGTGGGACCTTGGCCAACTTCATCTAGTGGGTGTCATCGCTGCCTATGGCAGGGGGTTGGAACTACATGATCTTTAATGTCCCTTCCAACCCAAGCCATTCTTTGATTCCTCTCCCACAAAACCCAGCTCAGTGTTGCTTGCACAGGTGGTTTTGTCAGGCCAGTCGCCAATCCAACAAAAATAGCTAGATTAACAGCAACGTGATTTTTAGCTGGAGTAGTCCCTTGGTTTCCCTGGCTGGTACCCACACGAAAGTGGGGGAATTAGAAGTGCTTAACTTCATACTGCTCTTAAAAAAATGCTTGTTAAATTGTGTCATGACACAAAGCAGAAGGGGTGTCATAACCCATGGCTGCACATAAAGGTGTGAGCAACTTTGACATCACGGCAAGTAGACACGTGAGGTCAGTGTTCACCGAAACTTTTCCCTACTATCAGTTTAAAAACTTAGTATCACTAGGTTGCTATCACACATTCCCAAACCACTCATAGTATGCAAACATCTTAACTATCAATAACAAGATCTACTGGACTGACATGAATCTAGCATGTAAAACCCATCTCACAGAGAATCTGAACCTAGTCAGATATCATATTACCTAAAATATCCTTAATCCCCAAATAACCTACCCACAGATAAAGGCTTCACTTGCGTCCTGCACTAAGGACAGAAAGATCTTTTGACTCCAAAGGAAAGGTCCATGGCTGATAGGATACCACTTGTATTTTCCACACCTAGGGACAAGCTGCAATTCGGCTGAATTAAAACCTTCTTGACAAATAACTCATGGTCCAGGCACGTGGAAATATGGTAATTGAGGTGTGCTGGAGGAGAGGAATAAATAGGGTGGAATATTTAGAATGATATGTCAATATTCCAAATTAGAATGAACCTGAAAATCCAATGTGATGGATTTAGAGAAGCCGGGATTTTTTTTTATTTTTAGTGAATAAATCTTGGTATTGGGATTCAGGTGAGTGATCCTAATCCCATCACTGCTCCAGAATGAGAACATGGGCAAGTCACTTTACTAATTTTATTTTGCATTAGAGATGACAAATTCTGCTCCCTTCAGCAGAAGGCTTAACGATGCCCAGAGGAAAGATACTAATATTTTTATTTACCTGTCTTATTTATTCATGTAGACTGTGATGCAACGGAAGACCAAAGGGATTTACCAAAGTTGACCTTTTGGGTCCGAGATAGCCTAGCGCAAAGGGGACAAATTATTTCAGAGGAAGTCTATTCTAGGTAACCTCACAAGGGTATTAGTCACACCAATGACTCAGAAAAGGTAACTCTGATTAAAGCTATTGGCAACAAAACAATATATGAGTAAGGCCAGTTTCTGAGCACTTTAGAACACAGCATTGCTAGTATCTTTTATTTTAAATTAAAAGCTACTAGTCAGTGAGATTGGAGGCACTTGAAACAGTATCAGAAAGTCTTTTTAGCAATCACCAACCTAACAGCAATATTATGTTGCACGCATAGTATCTAACATAGATTTAACTACCTCTCCTAATAGAGGAGATAACTCTCCCAATATCAAGCTAATACAAATGACATGGTGTAACTTGACAGGCCTGAACAATTGACAGGCCTATAGATTATGACTGTCAATGAGATATTTTTAGTTCAAGGTAATACAGCTACTGTCTCAGCCAGTTCAGTCACAATCTGCAGAAAATCATGAAACTTGTTACCTGTATTCTCCAGGCAGCCTTGCCTAAGACCAAGTATTTCCTCCACTCTCTATTTCAGCCTGTTACCCATGTGCCTGAGCAACACTGCTCCTGACTTTAAACCAAAAGGAAAGGGCAGCACACCTGTTATTGGTGTGTCTCATTAATACTAATTTCAAGAAAGACAGGTTTATCTGCTTAGCTGAAGAAAGTGTTATCAGGTGCCTTGCAAAAAGCCATTTCAATCACTTTGTCCTATCTTTTTCATCTATGTCTTGCTCTCTTTGGAGAAGGAATGGGATGGGGCTGAGGAAAGAGGGTTGGAAAGAACAAGATGGAATCGCAAGGCAGTACCAGTACAGAATTTTTCCAGAATTACCTCTAATCCTTGACATTAGGTTGCAGGCTCTGTTCTTGTGTAGGAATGAGATTGTTTCAGCTTGGTGATGTCCTGGCAATGGGACAGTAATAACAAGTCTACACGTATTCTCTCAGATTTGTCAGAATTGACGAATATCATTCTATTAGAAAGCTCTGCTGACAACCAGGGGCTGTGGCAGAGCAGAGAAGTACTACCAAAGTGACTTACTGACTTTCTGGAGAGATGCAGACTCCAACAGCACAACAAGGAGTACTGAGCACAGCATACTCTCCACTGTGTGAGAGCAGAATGGAGCTGTTAGTCCTGAGGCGCTGGCCAGACAGAGGTAAAAAACACTGACAGCCAGAACCAGCTCATCTCTTTTCCCTGAAATTTTTTGAAAATGGAAACAAATGGCAAAGTTGTCTCATTCCTTGCAAGATTTCATTTTTGTTGCTTGCTTATTTAAAGGAGTAATCTTTTTGGATAAATCTTTTTGATGCCTTACTTTTATAAACCGCAAAGTGTCAGACATCAATGGGCAGGGAAGATCCAACCAGTGCAGAAAAGAAGGAAATATAGGTTCATGATATTGCCAACAGCATCATTAAGATCATTTAAATGCTGTTTCAATGCATTTTTAAAGCCACTGTGCATGAAGTGAAAAATTGACAAGCATATTGAAGTTATGTTGAAGAGTGAAATATGTCAGTACCCATCAATGAACTCCATTTCACGTGATATATTGGACACATGTCCAGGATGTGCGAGAACTGTGATTATAGTGCACTCCAGACAGGCAGGCCCAGAAAAAGTACCAGAGAACTGACTGGAGGATAATCCCTAAAAGATGTCAGCACGGCAGTCTAGAGACATCAAACATGGTGGTCTTAACCACTGGATGAGTCTGAAAGTGGTGGAAATATTTAACTTTATGGTGCAACGAGGGGTAGAACAAGCCTGGCTGAAATGGAAGCTATAACCTCACAGGTGAGCACATGGCAAGAGATGTGGGTCCCAAACACAGGCAATTGTAAGAAAAGCAAGTCACTGGCCATTACTTAGAAGCATGGCTTGTGGAAGAGAAGAAAGAAATTTTAGCTTGGAACACCGCCCGGCTGCAAGAAAACTAAGATAGGGAGAGGGCAGGGCCTCCAATATCATTCAAGTGCCTTTAGTAATGAAGTGAATGTGGTCAGACAGATCTCTGCTCTGCTTGTGTTGTCCCCAAGCAGTCAAGCTAAAGCCCAAAGGTCTCTGAGTCCAGGTGTAAGCATTGTACCTGGCTGTTTGGTCCCTCTCCACAAAAGGGCCTAATTAATTCATTGGTGTAGGTGTGAGGTGCTGCCCTTAGGTAGGAGTCGGTGGCTGGGGGTGGCTGGCTGGGCCGCAGCTCTGCATGAAGGGCCGGGCACAGGGGTGAAATAGCTCTGGTGTGTGGCTTGGGCCCACAACGCAGTGCTGCTATGGATAAAAGCCAAATGTTGTGGGATGAACAGACAGGCCGTGCTAGTAAAAAGTGAGAAACAGTCTATCTCCTCCTTGCATTACCACCCCCATGTTGTCCTCTCCAGAGAAACCCAGGGTCCACTTCCAGGCACCGTGCCTCACTAAGGCCATGTACCTAGCCAAGGAAGCTGGAAGGAGGGTGGGGTGTATTGTCAAACATCTAGACATGATGGCACATGAGAAGAAATACTGGCTGTTTAGTCCAGGGAACAGACAAGCAAGGGAGGACACGATAGCGCCTTTTCTAAAAGGCTACGGCAAAGAACAAGCAACTAAACGTTCTTCATCTCCACTGAGGGCAGGATAAGAAGTAACAAGCTCAGGCTGCAGCAAGAGAGACGTAGTTTAGACAGTAGAAAACTTTCTAGTGATAAGGGGAGCTAAGCACTGGAACAGGTTATCTAGACAGGCTGCATGCTCTGTCATGGGAGGATTTTTAAGGCCGGTTTGGACAAACAAATGACACAGGAATCCTGTCTCAGAAAGGGGGGTGAGACAGCTGATATTAACCGGCCTTTTCCAGACCTGCTTTTTGCTGATTCTCTATCTTAAACATAAAACCCAGCTGTGACTCTTTGGAGCAGCTTATGTGAAGTACAGAGTGGTTTAGATGTTTCCTAACTGAGTTTTCTAAAAACAAACCAAACCAAAATCTTTGTGTTGCAAGCTCTTCTGGCTTTTTCTTCAGTCTCACCGTACTTGACCCATTTCTTAAAACTCTGGCTCCTGGAGTCAAGCAGATTCATGAAAGCTAAGCTTAAATAAGCAAAAAATGGTCTAAATTTATGGAGCAGGATAAAATGAAATAAAACAGATTACAAGCATGACAGAGAAGTACTTCCAGCAGTTATAAATCCACAAGAGAAGCAAAATATGTTATTTAGCTTCAAAATCAAAAAGCAGTTGATTAAAAAAAAGGTCTTATGATTGGGACTGACTCCATTTTTCAGGGTTCATATTTAGTGTTTAATGTTTTTAATGGTCATCTTCTACAATATGTTTAGGCCTGAAGTCAGCAAAAAAGGGAATTGTGTTGCTGAATGACTGATTCAGAAACCAAAGGTCCTTCACAATGAGAGGCATAGACGTAGGGACCTGGGTGTCTGCTTTCCAGCCCAAGAGAGAGGGCACCCAGTGAAACCAGCAGGGAACTTTTTTTTTTTTTTAAAAAAAAAAGGTGGGGTGGGTAGAGTGGGAAGAGCAAATGTGTTCTGTCATAAAAACACAGCTAAGAAAGTGGAACTTCTTGGCCCAGGATGCTTTGGATCCTACACGTGTTCCTGGGGATGCTCTGAGCATGCCTACATACGTCGGCCTCCAGATCAAGAACTATCTGAGCTCAAATGGTTGGTGTCTGGGGGAATATCTGGGGAAGCACTGTCCTGTGTTTCCTCATCTTTCATGGTCTACTCCCAGGCAGCTGTTATGGGTCACTGTTGGAGACGGGATACCATGCCAGCCTCTCAGTCTGACCTCAGAAAGCTGCTCTCATGTTCTCCTTCTCATGCTGTGGTCCTGAAGAGCTTGAGGCTTACTGGCAGGGCCTCGTGAGGAAATTTTGTATCTGTTCTCTGAATATCAGACTTTTATTTCCAAGGCTGTCAATCACACCTTACCAATAAATTCCCTAAATAAAAACTTCTAAAATAAATATAACCTACAAATAAAACTGATAGTGCAGAATTAGTTGAGTGCATGAATATAATGATACTTATCATAAAAATCTGTGCAGTGTGAGTTTTCATCTGACCCCATCATCACTCTGCAATCTTTTTCATTATCATAAATCAAAAAGCATTGTTTGCTTTAAATCGCTTGCTGCTAAAAGATGAATCACCTTTGATTTCCTGAGTTTTGCTTATGGCAAAAAGAAAAAAAAAATAATAAAAGCTTTCAAAACTGCAACAGTAAAAATTCCTGGTCTTACTTTGCATATAAAAAAAAAAAAATCAGAGAGCTCTAAAATTTAATCTAGCAAGCAACATAAAAATGAAACAGAACTGTGATTTAGGAAAAAAAATATTTCTCCATCTGTGGAGCTATTAATCTATAGTTTGGTCCAGAGAGTGCATATACAGCAGTCTGTGAAGAGGGACCCCAAGCTCTAATGGCTTGAAGAAGATAGGTCCTCAAATATTTAATCTAACTACAGGTGCATATCTAAGCTTCTCTGTAACATCTGTCCCTGTGGATAAGAAACCACTAAGCATCCTGCACCGGATTGTGCAGACACCAGCTATGTCGCTTAAAGCGTATCCTGTGTGCTGATGACTGATGTGCAAATCACCCAAGGCTCCTCAAGAGGCTTGTCCACCCAGCTCTTCCTATCGAGAGAAGCAGAGCCCTCCCCTCCCACAGACCTGACATTGCACCCCGTGCCCATAAGTGCAATTAGATTCTTGCCACTTTTTCCGAAGTCAGGAAAAATCGGCCCATTTAAGAAGTCAGTTGAACAAACTGATGAGCCCAACGGGCTGGAACAGCAAAACAGATCACAACTTGGCGTAAGTCATCCCCAGGGGGAAAACACAGAAGAAATATGTTGCATGCAGTTGTATCTAGGTTTGTTCTGTGACAAAAACACTCACAAGGAAAGAAACAAGCAAAAATAAAACAGGCTTCATTCTTTATGTCTCCCATTAGCTAGAACCCTCATGGCAATTCCCATCAATTTAACTTTTGGATGTCTGGATACTAGCCAGGGAGCACTCAGCTTCCATATGCTCGGCAAAGAGAGCAACAGCAACAATGCAATGCTGTTGTCAGGCGAGGCAGGTAAATCACTGCATATTTCTCCACAAGCCCACTTTTTCTGAAACTTGCCACCCAACTTTAGGAATTAGCAGGGTTTGGAGAGGAGCCTTGGATGTCTCATGAGCAACTCTAAATCTCTTAACACACCTGATGGAGCTGGTTGTGTTTGTCCATTTAACCGTATTTGTTGACCCTCTTTTATGCCTATGAGGGAAAATGGTTTCCTGCATGGAGACCGATTATTCTTTGTCCCTGGGAGGCAGTATAATTTGAAAGTATAAGAGGGGGACTGGAGTCGGGTGCATGTATGTTGTAATCTCAGTTCTGTTGATAGCTGTTCACAGGGAACTCAGTTCATCTCAGCCTCACCTTCCCTTCTCCCTGAAAAACAGAGACCTTATGCACAACTGTGGGGAAAGTGTGCAATTTATTAAATGTATGAAGCAGTAAAAGAGTAATTCATCTTGCTAACTTTAGCTGTCTGTAAGTTAGTATCTGGTCTAACTAGGCTCCCTCTACAGCCCAGGGACAGAGAGAGGTTGGATAAATCACCTCCTTTTCCTCCACCGATTGTAGAAGGAAGCCAGACATCTGGCTTTTAAATGTCTGTGTTTAGGCAAAATTAATTCCATCTTAAATGTCCAGAGTCATAGTAAAGCCCAGGAATCTTCTGCTCTTGGCATGTCCCAGCCTCCTCTATTAGAAAGCTGAAGGATGTGCTCATGGTGAGCAGGCTCCTGCATTTTTCTTCCCAGAAACTGTACACATTCAGCAGCATTCTTTTCCTTTACTTAGTCCTTGATTATTTATTTGAGACATTAGGAGAACATCTCTCTCTGGCTTTGATCTACCACTGCTGCTAGGCTGCCAGCTTTCTCCCTTCTGGCAGCACACCAGCACCTATGAAGTACACATGTAGGCTTTTGTATGTGAGCATCTCATCTCAAACACGAAATAAGATTATAGTGGTAGCATGCCCACACATGCCCAATATTAACAAATATTCCTGTCACTGTACAGGCAACCAATACAGACCCCACTCCTCACAATTTTTTAACCAAAAGTTACATTTGCCTTTTGGAAGAACAGTGAGGGAGAGGGAAAGAGCATGCTAGGCTGTGGAAGCCCACTGTGTCTCTGTAGGACAGAAGACCTCCAAATCCTGCACATCTACAACTATATTGCAGAACACCCTCAAATTTTATATTGCTGAGCAGACATCAAAGAAGAAGGGCTTGTGGTCACTACTGCCTGATATTGAATTCACATGCAAGTCACAAGGGGCTTGTACTAGGTTTTGAAGTCTGACCCATGCAGTCACAGGATTGTATTCTTTGCTTCTCTCTTGGGTGGTATCTTTCCCTTACAGCTGAATGTTCTCTGTCTATGCATCTTTTCATTGTATGGATTAATAGCCGGTACTTCAGAAACAGCTGCTGGTGAATCTGGGGTGCCTTTTGCCCTCCAAATCCCTTGGCTGAGCTAAAATTTTCTAATGTAATATGTTACTTCCATTAATGGTAATAAGCAAGCATTTCTAAAGCAATTTCCATAATCAAAGTTCTCCACTCAAGAGCTCCTCTGGAACTATCAGCTGACTTTGCAGGGAGGAAACCAAGGCAAAAGAATTATGCAAAATGCTCAAAGCCACAAAGTGAGTCAGACTCCAAGGCACAAAAAAAAAAAAAAAAAAAAAACACACACCCTTTAGTTCTCCTATCTGTGCTTACGCCCAAAGGCAATCCCTGTCTTTCACAGCCAGGGACTAATTCGGATACCAGTTGCACAAAGACAATTCCACTGACACTTTCAGAGTTAGCCCTGATTTACTGCACCATCTGTGAGATCAGCATGCGGCACAAGACATTCTTATGACTGGAAAATACTTTACTGACAAGGAAAATATATATACATATTCCTTCCTGTTCTCTATTGCTAATCTTTAATGGCCACCTTTCTACAAATACTTTCAGTCAAATTCTGACTGAATCAGGAATTTTTCAAATTTAAATAGCCTGGATAATTGGGTTGGGTGTGTTGCATCATACTGGGCACGCAGCTCTTCAGCATGCAGCTTGATCTTGTCAAAGAACTTGTCCTAGTACTTCTCTTCTGCACTTGATTGTATTCACTGCTTTTTGGTAATACAACCATCATCCAGATTTTGCCACTCGCATTATATTTCCCCTCTTCTCAGCAGTAAAAACTACCCACCTATTGAAAAAAGACAAAAACAACCTGCAAACAAAACCCTGTATCCTCTGTCTACTCGTTGATTACAGGAAAGCCACGAATTTTACCTGGAGAATTTTAATGAAGCACTGATGCCTCACTGAATCGTTGAGGCTCCTATGTTTATGCAGACATAAGGCTGAATGCACTGAGCCTGAAATAAAATGTTTACTAACACAAATACACAGAATCAGTCTGCAACTATCACGTATTTCAAGTCCTTCTCCATCTTCATCCTGTCTTTATCAAGGTATACATGCAAAGTCATTAAGAGAAAGACTACCTGATCCAGATTAACAAATGTGAAACAAAAACACTGATATGAAATTACTGCAAGGGCTTGGTGAAAGATTCAGTTGCACAGGGGAGTCTGCTCACTAAGTTTCAGTTTAGACAAATTCCCCATATCGCTGGCTGTCAAAGTTTCAGAGCCATTGCTGTTTCTTCCCCACTCTGGGCGGCTAGCTGACTGGGAAGATGTCCCCATCTCAGATCTTTCCCATGTTACAGATTATAATGTACATGGACAAAAAATCCAAAGCAAAAAAAAAAAAAAACCCACCTACCATCTGTTTTGTTGTAACAGGCTGTGTCTTTCCTCCCTCCTCCTCCCCCCCTGCTTTTCAGAGAACAAAGGGAGTAAAATCTGAGCGATTTCACTCGTGCTTTCCCTTGAGTTTCTGAGGTAGCTTTGCAATGGAGAACAGTCTCTGTGTCCCATTCAGGTTGCTGCCTGGGCCCCCAGCACAGGAAGACCAGATTTGTTTGCTCCTCCGAGGGCTAAGCAATGACAGCTGTTGTGTTGGGGCTGCCAGTGCTGCCAATGGAGGCGGCACAGGTGCTGTCACCACAACCAAAACATCTGGGTCTGAGACCCAAAGCATCTGTGTTGTCTTCCTTGCTACCAACGTCAGTATCTGAAATGTAAATTAAAAATATGTACCTATGGGTATTTGTAGGTGTAACACGTGTCATTTGTTCTCATGAGCATGTATCATGTGGAACCCTTGAAAAAATACTAATTCTCATTTCAGATTTTACCACTAAAAGGGCAGTGCTCTAAAATATTAATTTGGATAATAATTCCAGGGCAGTTGCTCAGACTTCTCTGCTGAGGAATTAGTAGTGAAAACTGGTTTCTAAAGAGTGCAATGCATTATGCTATACTAAGGATGTCTTTTTCCAGAGAAACTTCAGTTATGTTTTGCACTGCATCTCCTGTCTCAAACATGGCTTCAGTGCAACCAGGTTGGAAAACAATGTTCTTCTCTCAGTTTATTTGGGCAGTTGATCAATTCTTGATGGTACCTGGATTTTTTTATTTATTTTTTACTGAGTATGGAATTATCAGCAAAGGTATAGCTGGTTTATAACAAAAGATTAAACTGTGTAGGGCTCCTTACCTTGAAAAGGGAGGTACATGATTGAAGAAAATCATGAAGGATGTCAAGAATGATTATCAGAAGTGCTTTTTAAAAACTCAGCAGGGAGTATTACTCACTATTCTTTGCAGTGCAAAAGGTGGGGGATGTCACATAAATCATCAAGCTGCAGGGTTAAAAAAAAGTGAAAGTAGAGAAAAGTAAAAGAAAATATACTTCGGTACATTTTTTACAGAACGCAAAGTTAAACCATGGAACTCATTGCCAATGGATCTTTGAAAGCACAAGCAAATTCAGGTGCTAATTATAAAAAAAAACATGGGAAAGAGTCACAAATTGAGGCTAAACATGAAGGTGTGGTCTAACCTGATGTTCAGGAAATTTGTAAGTTTTCAAGTTGCTGGGTGGATATCCAGGGAGAAGGACAGGCATGGCCACCGAGCAGACATCCACTTACATCTGCTAACAGTGCCCTTGTAGAATCATAAAAACGTTCAGGTTGGAAAAGACTTCCAAGATAATATAGTCCAGCCTTCTCACGGCACATGGCTGATGTGAACTGGTCAGGGCCAGAGACAGGCAGCAAAAGAGGAGAAGAGCCCTGACTGGATCTCATTTTTGCGCTGGATGCATTAATGCTCATTCAGGTAAGCAACTAGAAACCTGAACAAATTATTAATTGGCAAAAATTCCCAATTCTAAATCTAAAGTCTGCTTTGGCAGCCTTGGCTAATCTCCCCACTGGGAAAACAAGAACTATAAAACTTTCATCTCAGACGTGTTTTGAGGACTAACCACATCAGGCCCCTGAAGTGTTTCTAATTCGAGCAGCAGTATCACCAACCCACTTAACACTATTGTGCCACCTCTGGCCTCTGCCTTTGGAACAGCAACTGTTAGCAGTAACTTCATAAACCACACGTGGCCACTCTTGGCCAGGATCACCATACACCCTTCTGCTTTATCAGCTCACAGATACAAGAGGTGCCAAGAGAGCTATTTCCATCAGCAATGTCCCATTTCGCATGAATGAAAGAAGTCAAATGTTGTCTTGGAATTAGGAAGGGGGGCAGGGGGAAAACAGATGACAACCACAAATGAAATGCCCACCACACATATGAGAGGTTACTGTAGGTAGAAAAAGTATAAACTCTCTGGGGTTAATTATAAAGGAAATCTGTAACCCATACCAAAGCATTATCCCTAATTGCTGCCATTAGTTGAATCAAGCTGTGTCTTTGTCAGGGAGAACACAAGACAGAATGCTAGAAAGTTCATCTCCTACTTCCACCTCTTCTCTCTGCTGCCCACCACCCTGTCCTGGTCACATACGCAGACTGCAGGAAGTAAGTGAGCTCATCTCCCAGCTTACACAGCCCTGACAACCTTCTGCATCACAGCCGCAGACGTACCAGTATCCTCTGTATATCTATGTGCTCCTCTGTGCAGACATACTCCCTAGGCTGGTGTCACAGTTTCGTCAGAGGTCTGCAGCAGACAGCTCATTCACTGCTTAGGGAGAGGCCAGGAACACCCGAGTGCAAACATTTTTCCAGGAGTACCAACCCCCATACATGATCCCTACACCCCAGGCCTGGTGTGAGCATCCTGGTCGTGGTGCTCCCCTTCGTTGGAGCACAGGAGAGGAAGGCAGCACCAGCTCCTCCAGGCAAATCCCTTGCAGCTGGGGCACTCATGTAACAGCTACTCTGCGCCCACAAACACTAACTCCCATTGCCCATTCCATGCTGCCAGCCCCACCACGGGGAAAGAAAGGGAAGCCCCAAGGTCCAAGAGCTTTGAAACCCCTCGTGCATCCCTGGCATCTCTCTGGTGCAGGTACTGGGAATAATGCACCAATGCATCCATCCACCACCAGTACGACTGCAGCATGTCCTTTTCCCTGCTGTTTTGCTGACTGCTTTGCATTTTGAGATAAGACTTATTCTTACTACAGGCCTACATATAATGCTTAGCGACAGGACATAACTGTTGTACCTGAAGGTTCCTCTATATCAGTGGCTGTAAAACCAGGTCTTCTGTGTGCAACTCCACAAAAGAGAAAATACAGCTGTGCAAGGCATAATAGTAAAATTTAGATTGAGACTATTTTACGGACAATGTCTTTTTTATGCTAGATGCTGTATGAAAGGAGGTGAATGTCATCTGGACAAGGACAATCACATCAGTTAAAAAAGGAATTTTTTGATCCAAGTTTACCGCATCTCCATCAGGCTTACTGCTGTCCAGGTCAATATTGTTTCTCCACTTATGAACAAGTTTCCCCTTTTACAGACATGTAATTAAGAGACTGCATTGACCTAACCAGAGCAGATAAATCAAGAAGTATATTACAATGCTCTGCCTGTCCCAAAATACTCTGACATGTCACACATGAGCTGACATTCACTTTCAACTTTAAAGTTGCTGGGACTTGATGGTACTCACAAATATTTTCTAGTAGGATCCAGCATCCTGCAATATGCCCACCCAGAGACCTGATCTGTTAGGAAGTAAGATCTGAGCACCCTTATGCTTTTCATTCAGCACAAGACAAAGGTGGGGTCCTTAGGACAGTCTCAATGCTTAAAGCCAGCAAAGAGGCAAGTCACCCTGTACACCTCCTGACTGCATTTTCCAATTTTCATTCTTCCCTCCTTTCAGTCATCCCATCAGGTTTACATCAGAGCTGGCACACAGCTGAGCTCCCCACTGTCCCAGACTGTGTCATTGTGCCCTCCAATGCACAAAAGTTTGGTGCATTTTCCACTTTTCAGTAAGAGGTGCAAGGGCTGGAAGAACAGGCAGCAGAACATGTATGCTCCCCTTACCCCAGCAATTCCCTGTGTGACTGCATTTACCATCTCACACGGACTCAGGATGTTAACTAAACTGACAAGGACTAGACAGCAGAGAGAGGAAGGAAGGAAAACATCTGCCTTTCCAATCCAGTGACTGCAAATAAAGTTCGTCTACTTTTAGGAGTCTCTCAAGCACAGCATACACAGGGCTTGGAGAAGCTGGGGACTCCTGATGAAAGTGCTGTGCTGTTATTTTCAGTGCCACAGCCAGGCTGGGATTGTGTTTGGTCTTCTGAGAACAGAGAGCTGGTTACCATGTCTACTTGTGCTCTTCCTTAAGACTCTTAGAGCAACTATACCGTAGAGAATCACTGAGCATTCACAAAGAGGGCTTTGCAAAGGAGGACTGCTGCTGCCTAAAACAGTTTCCATCGCCTCCTGCACAATTCATCCATGCCAGACATAAAATCCCAAGCAGCACACATCCTAACATCCTATCCTTTCCAGTGCCAACCAACAGATAAAGATATTTTATTTAAACTGTAAAACCAGGTTCTTTGTTTAAAACTGTGAAAAGAGGCATGTAGCAGGGTCCTGCTGTTAGCATGACATACAGTAATGAATCAGTTAGCAAGGAGTCTGGTGGAAGGGCTGATTCATGACATGAAAAACAAGAACTGGGCCCTTTGCTGTACTTCCCTGATGTACCAGCATACCTGCCCTTTCCCAGCGCCTTTTGAAGCCGTTGCCGCAGAACTATTCATCCACCTCAGGCTTCAGCAGCAGGCTGAACACATCATCCCTTTGCACATTGCAGGGGAGCTGCACACACACAAGTGACTTTAGTTGCTGGTCGGAAGTCCCCTGAAATCGAAGGACTTGTGCCCAGGAAGAATTTGTTTCATATTTCTTCCTTCTCGCTGAAGGCTGGATGTGCAAATTCATCATGTCTCCTCCACTTGACTCCACGCTGCGGAGACACACACTGTGACACAGGGGTATTTTGGCAGTAGAAAAGAAAAAGCTTCAAAAACACTTCACTGAGCCCTGAAACATGCCAAAACACACCAGGCGCCAAGCACAAGAACCTGCTGAGGAGAAGTGTTTCTCTGTCAGAGGAGGCTGATTTCCCTGGAGAGGGCGAGGCGAGCTGTGCTCCGAGCACCCGCTCCCACCCTGCTCAGCAGAGCAGGCCACAAGCATGCAGCAGAGGTCAGCCGGGGAAGAGCAGCAGGATCTGCTGTCCCCTGGTCCCATCACCCAGCTCTCCTCCTGCCTGGTGGCCCAGTACCAGCGCCAGCGCAGCGTGTGGCCCTCTAGGCTGAGGCCCCGCAGAGCACTGCTGGTGCCATGCAGAGCTGAGGGGCAGCCAGCAGCCTCTGTGTAGGGTAGAAGAGAGATCTTTGCCCTTTTTTTATTAATGTACAGTCGTGGCAGGTTTGCTATCACACTGCCCCATCTCTATGGATGGTTTTCATTATTCCTCTCTGTCGTGTCCCAAACCTGCCCTCTTCTATTCACCTAGAGGAAGCATTGAAGATTTTCACTGCACTCTTTACCTTGTCTACATGACTGCTCAGACAGCCTCCCAGACCTTGTCTCCATTTACTTCATTATCCTTTGCCCATTCCCCATGTCCTGGACACAGGTTGCATTTTTCCCAGTTTGTATACTAATGCTGGGGGTATTTCTTGCACTATTTTAAGCCTATGTGTCCTGGCTTCCCAAAAACGCCAATCTAGTATTAAGACCATCTTCTGCTCTTTCAATAAACTCATCCTTTAAAAAACGTGACAGACACCCTACAATGTGCCAAAGCTGGGCCCTGCTCTGGGGCATGTGGATGGGCATGGAGCATATTGGAGCTGGGCACAGCTGCACATTGCCCGGCGCAATCCCTCCTCCCCTGAGGCTGTGGTGCAAACGGCCCCTCAGCGCATTTTGTAACCAAGCTCCAGCAAGGACATGAAGCCACTGGGTTGGACTACAGAGGAGGTGGCAGGAAGGAGGACGGCAGCTACAGCTCCTCTGGGGAAGGCCAGGGAAGAATGGAGAAGGGAGGCCCTAATCTGGATGTGGCCCTGGGCAACCTGCTATAGGTGGGCCTGCCTGAGCAGAGGGGTTAGACCAGATGACCTCCAGAGGTCCCCTCAGCCTGAACCAGTCTGTGGTTCTGTGACCTGAATTGATGGGTCCAGTAGCCCCCCATGCCCAGAGCCACCACCCAGAGCACATGGCCTCAGGTACCTTCTGGAGGCCTTGGCCACCACCCCGCACATATGGCCTCAGGTAACTTCTGTAGGCCTTGGCACTTAAAGCAACTCTTTTACTGACAGTACTTCAAGCACTGCACCTTAAATAGTCTTTGGGCTAGAAGGGCAATTTAGATTAAGTAGGAAAGCCTTTATAGGTTAATTAAATACCAATTGCTAAAGCATAGCCTACCAGTCATTATCTGTGTTTTGATATGGACTTATTACATAATTGTTAAACTTGGTATTTAGCAGATAACTTCCTTATTAGAAAGATTAAACATCTACTTGTGAGACTTCATTTTTTAAATGTCACCATTTCGGTTTACTAGACTTCTTGCTGTGCTTAACACAAACACTGGGTATTTAAAGTAATAACAAATAAGCTGTCAGCTGGGAGCACTCAGCAGCAGGCAGGACCTGCCCCGTGACAGCCATTGCAGCTGCTGCTGGGGGAGATGTCCCAGGAAGGGTCATGCCCCCCCCCAGATCTCCCCCACCTCGCTCCAAATCTGGGGGCTGATGGGGAAAAATATCAGCATGCCTTTCGAGAAGCAGCTTCCCAGCTCCAGCAGCACCAGCTTAATTCTTCCGAACCGTCTTTCTCTGTTCCCTGGCAGCGTTTTTTGGAGGGTGCAATGGAGCAGGAGCCACCAAATAGTGGGGCTGCATCCCTGCCACCAGCCCCATGGCTCCTGTGTGCCGTGAACATCAACTGCTGTGGGATGAAATACGCACGTGCACAAAAACAGAGACCATGCCCAACTCCTTTTCAACCAGGCATCTGCAAAAATTACCCAGGCAGAGGTGGAGTTGCTACTGCCCAATTTCTGCTTTTGTAATTCTCTTGTTAACAGATCAGAAACAATTAAACAACAACCTGTGCAAAGAGTGGTTTGGGTGAGGAGTGAAGAAGGGGAAAACCATGGGCAGCAGTCCACCCTGGTGTCAGAGGAGAGGATCTTAGTGGGAACATGCAATGGGATGCTTGCCAGTGCACAGGATGGGAAGCACCTGTGGTGTAGCTAACCCACCTGCAACAGGGACAGTAAAGCAACGACACGATGGAGGACAGCTGCAGGGGTGATGCAGGAGCTGGCTTTGAGCCACAAGTCCACTTTTCCTCTAGGTCTTGGATCCAATGCTAGTATCTCTGGAAAGCAACATTTCAAATCCAGGCTGAGTCTCCTGCTGGTACACACACAGGGTGCATTGCTGATACCAGGGTGCCACAGCCATGGAGACTTATGGCCAAACTACATCCCCCTTTATTCAGTTTTTGGTAGAATTTCTGTTATCACTTTCAGAAAAAGGGATCTCCAGTGCCTCCAGCAAGCCCTCAGGAGTAGCAGCAGGGCCCATGCTGGCCATCGCATTGGCAAGTGTTGGCTTGTGCCTTCAGCCAGAACCGGCAGTGAAGAGGTTAAGCACCAGTGAGCCTAAAAGGCTGCATTTTGAGGGGTGGGTTTGGGGTAACCTGAGCTAAGGAAGCGATGTTAACAATATAAGAAGAGGAAGTGCTGGCCGTTCGTTTGTTTGTTTATTGTTTCAGCAGTTTGTACTGTGTGTCTCGTGTGCTATCTTCATCCCTCAGTCTCCCAGCCGGTTCATTATACACGGGAAGCGGCGCTTCCTGCCAGCGACCTCCTGGGTCCCCTCCCATTGTTAGCAGAGCTGACACAGAGCACTGGAGGCAGCAGAAAGGGCTGCTCGCTTGTGTGCCTGTGAGAAACGCTCCAGAGACCTCAGTTAGTTAATAAAACAGATGGTTTTATTGGCATAGGCAAATTTCAGCACTAGTGATGCGTTTAATAGGGTTCATCCAAAGAAAATCCCAATAAAAATAAAGCAAGGAGTTTGGATCATTGGGGCCAGGGGAATAAATATAGGAAAGACAAGAGGATGATCCGTACCTCTGGCATCACCAGCAGCTCTGCCATGTCTCCACAGCCTTTAGCAATGAGGGTTGCTCAATATCTCCTTCTCTACTAAGACTGATTAGTGAGAAAGAGAAAAGGTCCTTGCCTCCAACAGCTAGGCTCAGCTGGCCTAAATCTCACCACAATCCCTGTGCCAAGCAAGCGCTTTAAGTTCCCTGACTTAGGGCACCTGGATGCTCCTCAAAGCCTCGGTGCTCTCCCTTCACCTGGTACGGGGACTTATGTGGAAATGAGTCTCACTCCAAGCCCCCTAACACCATGAAAACCTTATTTTCTGAAGCCCCAGTGCCCTCTGCACCCCCAAATTTTCCTTTCTGTGTTTCTGCAGTGATCAGTCTATAACACCTTGCAAAAGGAGTGTGCTTCCCTCAGATGCTGTAAGAACACTTCAGTATTTATTTATTTTTTAAAGAACACTTTGTACAATCCCTAAGCGAGGCCTGAAGCAACGCAAACAATAACAAACAGCAATGGGCTCAAGCTGCAGAGCTGGGATCCAGATGTGCGCCTGAACTTCACTAAAGTTTGAGGGTGTTTTGAGTCTGGTGTGGGTCGATCTCTGTGGAAAACTGAAGATGAAGTGGGAGAAAAGGAAAAAAAAATAAGTAGAACATAGTTAACAAAACATATGGGGGGTACGTCGGCATCTGTGTGCTTGGTAACTCCAGTCTCTTGAAGGTGTGTCCTCAGCCTCTGAAGAGCCAGGAGCTGTCATTAGCTGGGAATAAAAGGATTTTTGCTCACTGGCATCGGTAAAGGTAAAACAATCTGTTTTGAAGCACAGCTTTAAAGCACGTATCGCCACTTTGTTTATAAAGATCCTAGGGGAAAGTGGCTTTGCTTTAAGTCACGTACTTTTTTTCACGTTCTTGCTGTATTTTTACTTTCACATGTCCTATGTAGCTCCACCAAAAACACCTTAAAAATCTCCTTGGAAATTGTGTACCATTCATGCCACTTCCATGGCATCTAGAGGCCAAAATTCACTCATCTGGGGTTTTAGAGGAAAAATAAATCGCAGTTCCTGGGCTTTCTCTTCGGAGGGAGACGCCGTTTCCAGGGTAGGGCTGATGCCTCGCCTCTGGGACAGGAAGCGGCCAGAGGAGTGCTGTCATCGCTGAAAGTTTTCTTTCATGAGGAAATATTATTTACACATGCCACATCCAAATGACAACAGCGGCAAGGAGGGCTGGCAATCGATCCTGCTTTAAATAACTATTTTCTAAGGCAGGGAGGAGCGTTTTTGTGGCCATTTCCGTAACAAAATGTTCCACTCACTTCTGGCCTAGCTATGCAGCATCTTGCTCGTGCATTCCTAACAGCAGCCTTCCCTTCCCTTCCCTTCCCTGCCCGCCTTTTGTCAACAAATCTGTAAGAAAAGAATTTCACCATGTCAGGAATTTTATGCTTTTGAAATAGAGCTCACACACTTGACACGACCCAGCCCCAGGACAGAGCTGAGCTGTTGCCCAGATGGGAGGTCAGTCATGATTTTTTACAGATGTTTTGGAACAAATCATAGTGCTTAAAAGAAAATATATATTTATATCTCCAGACAGTTCAGAGCCATGATAAATAATTTAGAGAGTGATTAGACGAATCATGCAAAAGAGCTTTAAGACTGGATCTTTTGGCTCCCTGATGAGGATACATTTAAATTAAACAGCCAGTAAATAACAAGCCGAAGACTATCATGCCACTGGATAGCGAAAGTAGTTAAGGAGCTGGATTGAAATGATGAGTGGATATTGAGTGCCTGCTGTCATTTCCCTCTTCCGTCTTTTGGTGATGAGAAAGAAAAAACAGTAAAGAATGAGCAGGGTCCCAGCATTGTTCATCTCCTCTTTCCTTGTGAAGAAGCTATCAGAGATGAAGAAACAGAGGGAAAGCAGAAATTATTCACTTCCTTCTCCTCCTCCCCCAGGAGAAAGAGAGAGTAAGACAGTCACACAGACAGGATGCAAGTCTCTGCTTTGGGGAATACAGAGCTGGTCCTGGACTGTTGGAGTAAAAACCTGCAAGAGCAGAGGAACAGCAGAGGGATACCCCCCCATAAATGATGTATTTTGCCTTGTTTCTGTTAGCTTGCATTTTTTAATATTTTAAATAATTACAAGAAGCTGTGATACCAACTCTTCCAAATGTATTGTGGCAAGTGAATTACTTAAAGAGCTGTTTCTTCTCCAGAGTTCCTTTGGAAATTAATTGGAAATTAATTTCTGCCCCAATTTTCAAATACTCCCCTTCCAAGTCAAAACTGGAGGGAGAAGAGGCCACCCACCTGCCAAAGGACTAAGGGAAATGGTGCACTAATTTAGGTAGAGCGAACTAAAAGCTCAAAGCAACCTGGACCTAATGGATGGGAAAGCTAATCGGCAAACACTCTGGATTCAATATCAGCTGGCAGAATTCCTACATTTCTACTCTGCACCATGAAGCAAGCCCACTGCTTAAATCAGTGCATCATTAAGGACGCTGGATTAGGCTCAACGTATCAGATGTTTCCAGCTGCCACTGCAAAGGTGAATGCACAACTGAGGCAATGCTCAATATCCAGGAAAAACTCTCTCTCTATAACTATATAAAAGCTACCAAGTGACGGCTGACTTACAAGGGCTTATGCTTGGGACACCAGCTGCGTCCTGGTGACTACAGCTAATTTCGGCAATAGGACAGGAGTGTCTATGGAATTTGAGGCAGGATATAGATTGTAAACATTGTTTCCCTGAGATCTTGCTGTACATTGCTCAAAATTGTTTTCAAAGGCAGCTCAAATTAACCCTCCACCCACCCTCCTCCAAGGCTGGATCCAGCAATGTTTAACATAAAAATAACAGTCTTCTCTGACTGGAGACCAGAGCCCATGCTCCTTCTCTCCCTTTCTCTAAGATATTTCCTTAACAATACAACTATGTTGGGGCCTTTCCCAAGCCAAAGTGTAATAACCGTCCTTTTATAATGCCCATTGGCTGTGTACGTGTGCCACACAGGACAGAGCCTGGTTAATTAAGAAATTCTCTCAGACTGCCTGCTACACCAGGTGAGCAGCCAGCCAATAAAGAAAAGCAATGTCCATTCAACCCCTGCCAGCTTACGTGCTCCCAACTTTGATTGCCTGTGATTGCTCTGGGGGCTAAGAAGGGAACATGTCAGATCTCTGCCAATAGCGAGCCTGAGTTATCTGTGGACAGAAAGCTGTGCTTTCTTGCCTTTGGTAACAAGTGGTAACACCAGCAAGAACAAAAGCAGTCAAACCTTGTTTCCTACAACCTGTGTCTCTGGCTGAGCTCCCATGGGGGGCGTCTCCAGCAAAGGGCAATTTTGAAGCCTCTTCCTCACTGGAAGCAGGAGGAAGAGCTCACACCAGAGATTCCCTCAGAGCTTGTAGGATTTCCTGTCCTCATGGGGACAGCTTGGAAGGGCCTGGCACACCTGCCCACACACATAGTAATTGGATGAGCCTCGTTTCACAGGAAACCTGATCCACATTCAGATAACCTTCTTCTTGCTGAGGCTAATTTCAAGACTAGGGGATTCAAACCACAAGTTCTGGCAAGAACTACAGAGGCCAGAAAACCTCAGCACCTTTTCCTGTTTCATTAGCATATGTCCCCCCAGTGGTATTTCACTTCAGGAAATTACACGTGTTTTATGGACAGGGAAACTGAGGCACAGCCTTTCCAAGAGACTCGTCAGAGGTCGGTCACAGCCCCAAATGAAACCACTGCAGGTGTGCTCCTGTCCCAGGGCATTGGGGCAGGCTGGCTGGGTGAAGGTGTCCCTTGCAGCCATTGTAGGGACCCAATGCATGAGGCCAGCAGCAGGAAGCCTTGTGCTTGGGTGGCCTCCCTCCCCTGCCCGTGTGAGCCACGCGGCATGTGTGATGCTGAAACAATTGTTTCTGTGGTGCCAGAGTTAGTTATGTCTGAAAGGGTACTGCTGCACGGAGCAAGGAGTGTCATTAGGCTGCCGGCTGGGCACTGGAAGATGGATGTGTTGTTCATTTTTGTGCAGGCAGTTAACAGCACAGCTATTTGGTTACATGAATTTACAAGCTTAGCTGCTGAATAAGGGAGACCACAGGTTAACAGCAAGGGGTGAAGGTGCTTGTACAGGTGCAAGCTGAGCCCTGAACCAAGGCGATTACAGCTCCCTGCGAGCTCCTGAAGCCCATTAGTGCCAGAGCAAGGAGCTGTCAAGATCCACAGATGAGCAGTTAAGTTTGCAAGCTCGGAGGTGACCGCATGCAGGGAAGGGAATTTGCTTTGCTCTCACATAGTCTCTCCCTTTTCTCTCTCCCTCACCAAACAGCCTCCTGCACATCAGCCCCAAGCCTCGCCTGGCAGGGACGAGCCTCCCAGCCTGTCCTCCCCTCGAATGCCGCACTCCTACCTCCATCCCTGCAGCTCCCCAGCTCTGCAGGCAACGTCTCCATAGGTGCCAGCACCACCGTGAAGCACTCTCACCAGCAAGTGATGCTGCCCCCCAATCTGGACTGAGCCCCCCAGGTGTGCAGAACCACTGCACGCTTTGGAAAGTCAC